>NC_089855.1:19754718-20090432 GCF_036373705.1 Amia ocellicauda
GAATGGAGTAAATTGGTTCTTTGAATATCAAGCTTCACTGGGCTTACATTGCCGGGGACACCTGCCTTCTCTTTAACCTTAACTCTGGCTCTTTTGGGGTTTTCACCATACAAGACCTGCAAGCTACACAGACAGGCATTTATCCTAGCCTAGCACTGGGCATCTATTATGGTTACCACAGGAAAGGTGTGGTTTTGGTTTGGAGTTACATGTAAAACATATAGCAGTGTCATCAGCTAGATTTCTTGTCAAAATGCGACCAGATTTTCTAAAATGAAAACCGGGAGAATTGGTGGGGGAGAGGTTGATGATACAACTTTATTTCTACAAATTACACACCGTAAAGCAGTACATTATGACGTGCTATAGCAGGCAGTGCCTAAGTCATTTTTAAGATTTTGAGAAAAATGTCTGGACAATCCTGTCCAGTTAAGCCAGGACATCTGGTCCCCTTACTAATAGCATTTGTGTGATTGATTTTTACATGACGCACCATGCTTCAGTACATTTTATTACATCTACCACTGTGACTACTGTACCCTGAGACATTTTCCAGATATGGCATTCCAGCCTTTTAGTAATTTTACATGAGCATCTAGCTTTCTAGTAATGATTTGCAATACATCTCAAACATTTTATGGATGTCTTTTTTACTTTAACTGGTAATTTTGGGGGAGGGGGGGTCACCAAACACACCCCAAAGTTGGCCATATGAGTGGAATCCCAACAGTGGTTCAGAAACAGTGATTTATCCGTAACAGTTCCTGAAAGACCTTACCTTTTTCAATGTGTATTCTTTTGGCTTCATGCCCCATGTCATGAGTGGCAAGATCTCCTTCCTTGGGCCCAGGCAATACGTTTGGAGACAATCCCAGAAGAGCTTGGTTCATTGAGAGTCCATTCTGGTGCACAGCTGTTTTTTTAATGGGAACAAAACACACGGTTTCGTACCAACATTCTTAGGTTTTAATATAGAATTTTGTGAATCTACATTAATTACTATGATAAATCAATACATTTGCATGTATCAAAACAGCCAAGAAAAATAAGTAGAACTCCAAAAGAATTAAGCATTGTATAATAGGTTAAACAAATATTGTTTGCATGTATGGATTGCATTTATCAATTAGTTGTTTTTTGTTTGTTTGTTTTCTTGCTAGCCATATCAAATTATGGAATCTGCCCAGTCCTAAATGTAAGTTATTCATATTTTAAACTATTGTCACAATTAGATAAATATTCAGGTGTACTTTATCTAGTGTAAACACAATGAGGAGACTGAAAATTATGGAAATTGCGGTGTGCTGGAAGGTGCTCCGTTGATAGCGGAACCCTTACAATTTGACCCTCGGTGTGCCACTGGGAGGTGATGATGACAGAAGCCTACAAACAAGGTTGGGGAGCAGTATGCGACGGACATGGTGTTCGAGGCAGGTGGACGGAGCCTGCATGGCCCCTCCATATCAATGTCCTAGAGTTATAAGCAGTGCTCCTCAGACTGTGTCATTTTCTGACAGCCCTACGGGACAGACGTGCTAGTTCGGATGGACAACACAGCGGCGGTTGCTTATCAACAGGCAAGGAGGTCTCCGGCTGTGCAGACTATACTGTCTAGCACCCCGTCTGCTTCTGTGGGCACAACTCCATCAGAGCAGTTCACCTCCCCGGCCTTTCCAACACGGTGGCAGACCTCCTCTCTTGGGGAGGTCCCCCGGTTTCGAAATGGCGCCTCCACACGCTTGTGATACAACAACTGTGGAGCCAGTTTGGCAGAGCGGAAGCAGGTCTCTTTGCCTTGGCAGAGTCCACCCACTGCCCACTATGGTTCTCCGTCCAAGACCACTCAGGAACCCTAGGGATCGATGTGCTAGCCCAAGTGTGGCCGCGCTGTCACCTTTACGCGTTCCCACCATTCCCCCTTCTCCCGGTGATCCTGGAGAAGGACAGGAGAGAATGAGTGACAGTTCTGCTGATAGCCCCACGGTGGCCTCGCAGATTCTGGTTTGCAGACTTGATTGCACTCCTTAATAGAGAGCCTTGGCAACATTGTACAGCTGGTGTGGCCTCGCTCCTAGCTGGGCTAGTGGAGCAAGCGGTCAATGCTCTTATGTTATGAGAAGAGTACATGAACGGTTTTCCTGCACACCGCAATGTTTATGGTTTGATTGTTATGGTAGAGCCTGCTGTTGTCCTGCATTAGCTGCGCTAATAGGTGACAACTGCTCCCATGTTATGTGGTGGTGCATGATCTGCTTCCTGCACCCCGCAATGTGTATAGTTGTTATGACAGCACAGTGGAACTGACCGCTCTGTACCGTTCAGTGAATGTGATTTCTTCTGTGCTGCGTGGAGGCAGCATGGATGTTCCTGCTGCCACGCTGTGTATACTGTTATGTCCAGCTGTGGCTACTCAGTTGACTAGCCAGTTGTGTGTATTCAGTGGGTCTTTGTCCCCGCTCTTGCAGGATCAGGGGTTCACTGCCACAAGTTGCTTAATTGCACCGTATATTGTGACAGCCTTGCTCCTAGATGCGCTACCAGAGCAGCCGGCCTTGCTCTTATAAGCAGAGGGCATAAGAGTTGACCTCTGTAGCCCCGCTTTGTATATGCTGATTGCAGACAGTTCCTGGTAGAGAATGACTGCAGTCTTCACTCTTGGACAACCCAGGTTGGACCCAAGGGGCCTCTATGGCTCCTGTCTGGAGATGTGTTGCCGAGGCCCCCTAGCGGTCACCTCGGGGCAGGCTCCCTTATCAGCTCGTTTCCTCCTCCCTTGTGACGGTTTTGTTATACAGTAACCCCTCCCCCTTGGGCAGTGTTTCCGACTTGAAAGATAATGATAGGTTGCGCATGCTACTCTGGTTATCTGAAAAAGGAAGCACTGCCCAAGGGTTGCAAGGTCGTGCGGGAGTCCTGGCTCCCGGCAAAGAGGATGAACCTGCGCTGACATCAGGTTTTATAGAACAGGAAGTGGGAAGGGATCTGTTCTGAGTGACGAGTGCAGGGGCCAATGGCAGCTTTGATAGAGTGACGTTTTCGATCAGGTTACTACGGAAACTACGCAAAAAACACTCCCCCTTGGGCAGTGCTTCCTTTTTCAGATAACCGGGGTTGCATACGTAACCTATCGTTTTATTGGGACTATTTATTTTTTAATAAACATAGAAACATAGCCTACAGAATACTGTCAATAATCTAAGCTTTAAATCACCTGTAAAACACAAAGCATGTGACTTTCTAAAAGAGATACGGAAATAAAGATTACAGAAATAATAAGATAATAAAAAATAATTAAACAAAAAACAAACATTGCACAAGCTAACAATAAAAACAAAGTAATAAAATCACACTTCCTAGACTACAAAAGTTTTTTTTTATCTTAAACATGTTCATCAGACAGTTGCTCTTTTTGTAAGATTGGCCGTAATAACGTAAATACCTTTTGGAATGAATCCAGGGTTTTATTTCTGTAGAAGACTGTGTTGCCATATGCAAAAATACACTGCTGTGTCTGCATGGCGCCACAGTATAAAATTTAAAATTTTATTGCATTGTATAGCCATAATATAATATGCAGAATTTCTGAATAGTCCTCATTAAAAATAAAACACCTTTGTGAATGCAGGATGTAACTACCTAAAGGTTAAAAAACGAAGGACCAAACATTAAAAGATCCTGCGATTTTTGCAAATTTACGGGAACTCTGCTTGCCCAGCAAGAAATTTGCATTTATTAGAAAATGTGTGAAATTCAAAAGAGTTATGGGACAATTACGTAAATCACAATGCTGTGGAAATAAATTCATTGAAATAAATGTGGCCACAGATTTAGCTACCTGCAACTGAGGCTAAACAGATCTGTTGTTTCAGAATCTGTGTTAAATAAAATATACTGCTGTTGGTAAGTCATACATATATTCCTCATATATTACAACGTGCTTTAGCACAACACAACCGTGTAACATGTTGCCAAGCAGTATTGCCTACTCATCTATTTATAAGCAAATTTTATTATGAAATGACCAATACACAATCTTTAGTGCTAGTGTCCAGTGAATTACTCCAATTAAGACAAAGCACAATGGACAATATTCATAAGACATTTACCACCAACTAAAAAGGAAACAACACAATCAAGTTGTGAATTTTCTAATTTTAAAAATATTGTATTTAATAATTCTAAATATTTCAAACATTATTTTCTGATATAGTAACTTAATGATGTTATCTAATTTATCTAATGTATACTTCTGTGAATTAAAAATAAGATTTTGATAAACACAGGTCTTTTATTATGCCAACCCATTGCTCATTTGTGGCCCTGTTCTCTATGTAAAGCTGGAAGACTTACGGATTCTGTCTGAAGAGCTTTCAGTCCGTGCGGGAGAGCTCGACACACTGCTGCTCCGGTGAGAGGAAGGGTGGCTCCCCGGTCTTCTCCCATCTTCAAGGGATGGAGCAGGAGATGGGCTGTCTGGTACACGTTCCTAACAAATGTATAAAAGGAAACTGTGTCATGATTTCTACAATATGGGCAAAACCAGTAACACCCCTCATGGTTTATAAGAGTTAGAAACTTCAGTCAAGTCAGCATTTTATGGATTTCCTGTTCTACACAAAAATGGTTACATTTATTTTGGTATGCTGCACTTTTAATTAGAAAAATAAGAAGGTTTTATATTAATCTGTGGAGCAGGGCACACCAAAGTTTGGCGTCTACACAAAAGCAGACTAATGGCATTTGTATGACGTAGTCACACATTTAGAAGCTGGCACCATAAACCTACCATAAAGTGTAGTCTGCCAGTTCTGAAATCCAAATTAGTTTTAATTGAGCTGATGTGTCAAAGCATTTGAAAACATATGTATATTGCACTGAGCACAACAAGTGTTCAGATGTTACTATATATATAAAAACATCGTTCTCTTTACCCACAGGAACTATGCCCTTCAAATCAGTAGAGAGAGGGTGAAAGTGTAATTATACCACCATAATTTAATAACAAGAAATATATCATCATCTTTTTCACTTTTTAAATTGTTTCACAAGGTTTTTCTTCAATAATAAAAACCTGAAATGCAGTCAACATGTACCGACCTCTGATTGAATGTACAGTTAAGAAAACCTTTCTTGCCGATACAAAAAGAAAAAAGAAGCACAAAAAAAAGCAGTAACAAGCTGAGTATATTGATGTGTGGACAGGTGATGAAAGCCACTTTAAGACTAAGCCCTCTACAGGTCACAGCTGTCTCATTCATTGCCATTCAGAACTGCAGCTACGTGGAGCTGCTGTCTGAACTTGGGCCTCAAAACTGTGTTCACTTATCCGCAAGGAAGGACTAAAAACCTAATATCAGCCCTCCTTTCTTTGTCTTGAATGCGGTTTGGAATCATGATACATATTCCTTACTTCTGGCCCTCTACATAAATACATTCATAACTCGTGGATAGTGTGGGATATAATTTTAAAGTTTAGTAACACAAATGTCACCTTAAAAGTATATGATATTTGAGTTGATCAACACCACTAGACATTCAAGGCATGCAAGGGAACCTATAATATTTCTTCATTGATGATATTGTAATAAAATGTGCAGGCGCAACACAAATGTCTGGAAAAAACACACTAATTTACCTCATTTCTGTCAGTGGATTTAAGAGGCAATGCAGTATGTGGTAATATGAAAACAAAATACAGGTTTTACATTTTTAATCAATTAACGTAAACTATTATTATGGAAGACAGAACAAATACATAGCACTGAGGATACTGTATGTGCTATATTTTAAATACTGATTCAATTATTGTTGCTTGGGTTATAATCAGAATCTAAACTGTAAACACATTATCTTTAAGATTTAACAGTGCTCTGCATCTGAAGTTTGATGATTTGTAAATTGAGCCCATTTTCACTGACTCCAGCCTTTGTTTCTACCTTTATAACAGACGTCTCCACTCTGGAGGGAGGACTCTGGACCTGGGCGGCGGCAGCCATGTTTGCAATGGTGCTGAGGTGGTTCATTTGACTCATTGCCATGGTAACTGATGCAGGAGGTAGACTGACAGGGATCAGGGGGTGGGGCATCATCATGAAGGGGAGTTCCAAACCTAAAAATAGGATGTGAATGGTTAACAGAGAAATACATAATTTACTGCTAGTCAGCACAACTGAAAACAAAACATACTGTGCATCATCACTTGTCTTGATTATGTATTTTTTATTTGTATTTTACTGTCATGGATACATTCTGGTTTGGAAAGTAAAAAGTCCATCTCAGCTGTAACCCTCATACAAGCAGGTTGTGTTCATATAGACACACTACACCAATTCCATAAAACCAGTGTAACACTCCAGTTACAATATAACTTAAAACTCCTTGATTATTTAGATGTAATATTTGCTGTTTTCTAAAGTATCAATAGGATTGGACAATACGTGAAATGTAGTCCCATAGTATTGTTATACCTATAAATGTGAAAGCATTCAAATATATACACAAATAAACACATGCATACATACAAAAAATACTAATGATGAGAAAAAAAACCCGAAAATAAACTATAATAATGCTGAAGACCTTGAACATAATGTTGCATATTAATAATAATTAAAAATACAGACATATAATGAGAAAAAGGACACAGGACATGCACAGGACATAAAATGGTGGTAAGTGGTAGTGGGAATGTGGCAAGATGCAGTGATTTACTTATCCATCAAGCACAATTTTCTACTGTTACTCATATCACTACTACTACTACTACTACTACTACTACTACTATTTCTACTACTAACACTACTACTAATAATAATAATTTATAATCTGAAATAAAAGTTAATTAAACAATATGGAAAAAACTATGCATATTTAATTAAATACATTATTCACAGATTATATATTTAACAAAACCGTAATTTCCCCCAGAAATGCTGTTCCAATCCCCCTTCCAACACACACACACACACACACACACACACACACAAATCATTCTCAAAGGTAGCCCTGTGGTGAATAACTTCAGAAACTATGCATACAATACAGATCTACCATACAAGCTATTTGTTAAAATGCAGTACAGTTTTTCCATTTCCCATTTATTATTACTCATATTTTTTGTGGACCATAAACTACACATATTTCTCTCATGATTTTAATAAGATTCTATGCAAATCAAATATGTGTAGTTTCTGTTTTTTTTAATTTATTGCTGTGGTAAGAAATACATTTAAAGCAAAAAGGAATAAAACATAGATCTGAATTCCACACAGACCAGCAGAGGGTTACTGGTCTGAATGGTTGCTATATTTTTGCAAGCTTGTTTCAAAGGAAGGGCTGTTTCTTGTCTGTTATAGGCCAAAGGCATACAGAGGCCCCAAGGACTGTTTAGATAGTGTGGACCTTTGATTTCTTGGTTGTTGAGTGTCTTATTCCTCTTACCATTGGGTAGAAGGTGGTTCTGCTGGAGAGGATTAAGGGGGTGACTAACTGAAAGGTTATGCTGTCCAGGTAGGCTGGGGTGAGTAACTGAGGCCTGTGATCCTTGTGCATTAGGAGACTGGAGTTTCTCTTTATCCCAGGAAACATCACTGCTACCTGAAGAGAGATTCACCAAGTGCATTAGGATGCATGAGGGTTTCAGGCCTTCATATCCCCCCGCCTGGCAAGGCTCAGAGCCGCGCATAACTCTAATCTAGCAAACAGTTTCCTTCCTTAATCTCAGGGAATAACACAACAAACAAACAAACAAACAAACAAACAAAAAACTATGTGTTTACTGTTGTATTAGAATGGGAATCATCAGCAAACAGATCTTAATGTACCCACAAGGCATCCAGCTCAAACCCTTTTTTATTCTCTAACTTTGCCCAGAAGATAAACACAATTATGATGAGATTTACATCACAACTGAAATAAATAGGGAAGGCAAACAATAACAAATAATAATTTTTCAAACAAATGAAACAGCACCAGCACCTTAAGATAGGAAGACTACGGATGTTTGCTATTTCATATAACATAGTTTTTATTTATTTTTTGAAAACATATGAAACATTTGCTCAATGGCAATTTTCTATAGCCAAAAATGCATTTTATTACCAGAGAGGGAGTTCCTAAAACTCCCAACCCCCCACCACCACCATCTAAATCTTATGATCAATGCAATGTTAATAGAGTTAAAAAGATTTATTAAGCAATGTAAATACAAGCAAGATAGTGTTTTAGCAATTTGGGAACGTAGAGATTCAAATGTGATAATGGATTTGCTGGAATAATTTGCCTAATCTTTTTGCACTACAATGGAATAGTGCCATGTGCATTAATTATAAATGGTAAAATAAATAAATAAAATGGTTCAAACAGCAACTAATTGGTACGAAGTTTGGAACAGTTTCACCCTTTCATAATTGAAAGCTGCTTGTAAAAGGCTGTTAGTTTGAACTGTAGATGAATTGCAAAAATAACCAAGATTATTCCTTCATACAATACAGAGGTTTGTATTGTCATAGGAGCCATAAACATTTTATGGTACCCATAACAATAAAACAGACCTCTAAGTCCAAAGTATCCTAAACTTGGAAAATACATTAATTAAGCTGTAAGGAATAACATAACAAATTATGCAAATCAGTTAATTATAAATAATTAATGTGTTGAAAATAATAGTGTAAAAGTAAGCCAATTATAAATGCAATTACCCAGATGACTAGTTAAAATCTACTACAGACCAACACTAAGATCATCAGATAAAAACAGCTACAGGCCAATTAATAAAATTTGGGACTGATTCACCAATGTCCTACTTTCCAAATTTGAAATGTCATTATATGTAAAGGGGTGGTTTGAAAAAGGTCTGGTCCTAATATGGAAGGAAATGCCAGAGACTATTGCTGGTAGATTCAAACAGCCAAGTCCTAGGTGGCTCTGTTCCATATTAGTGTTTTGTCTTTTGCAAATAGACCTACATAGAAATTGAATTAAATCTTAAAATAAAAAAATATTATGCTATCATGCATGTTGTACTTTTGTATTTGAGATGAGAAATTAAATTCTGTTCAAGAAATTAGTATTCATGCTTCTTCAGCATTAAACATTTAATGAATGCCTGTTTGACTTTTATTCAGCAACAATCCAAATCATCCTACAAAACATTCTAAAAATGTTTAAATAATGAATAACTGTAAATACACATTTATATTAAATATTGGTACACGTACAGTGTATCTTTACTGAAACTCACCTCTTTACATATAGCCCCCCTACACTAACTGCTCAGGCAGCTCAGTGAATCTTTACTGAATCCACATGCTTCAATCAAACATTTCATTCAGAGTCCTGATTTATTCATAAGCAATTAAAACTTAAACCCCACACCTGTAACTCAAATATGTATTTTTAAGAAAAAAAGTTAGATTTTTGTACAAGCCTGTTGAATCATCAGATGATGCAATAACTCTGAGAAATTATTAATCTAACTCACTCTATTCACTTTATTTAATTATGATGCATCTATCTATCTACCTATCTTACTATTCATCTATCCAGGGCGAGTTACAGTACAGAATATACACGTAGTAACACTGTAACTCTACAGAAAAGATTAAGGAGGTAACTTTCAATGGTTTTTGCTATGCTGAGAAAAATGTTCAACCCTTAATAAATCCACACAAACTGCAGCAAATTATCCAAAACATTGTTTATGCAACACATAAATTAATTTGATTTTTGCTTTTTTCTTTACACTGTTTCTCACTACATTAAACATTTACAATTACTTTCGGAAAATGGGGATCAAATTTTGTACTTCATCAAAAAGCTCTGAAAACCACACGTATTTTAAACTAACAAAGTCACGGTACATAACTCAGAGCTTCCCAAACATTTACACATTACATGAGAAGGCAAAGGGTCTGCCAATTATTTTTTCAGATTGTGTAGTGCATAGCTATTATGCACTACTACATTTACTCATTCTGTAGTCTCAGTAAAAATGGGACTCTTAAATGACCAAAACAGTTTGACAATGTAAATTGATCATAGCCTGTTAATGAGCAAATGCCCAATACTATAAAGAAACCATTGAAAAATATGAACAGACTTTCAAGTGATAGCTGAGTTGAGTTCACATCTGACAGAAGAGATAATGATCTTTACACATCTACTGTAGTGTAATAAATTTGCCATCAGAACAGACATTATTCAGAATCATCCCCTACCTATTCCCAAATGCATTCATTCCATCAATCATATACACTAACTGGTATGTTCTTCACATTGTATGCATAAAACATTGATAATGCCTTAAAAGACGCTCCCCCCCACACCCCAAAGAATAAAAAAATCAACATTAATCAGTAAAGAATCAAATAAATATAATTACTTACATCTCAGTTGCCTTGATTGTTTATATATTCCATTTTGCTCGTGCACTTTGTCAGCATTTTCAAGTGCAAGTTTGAATGATTTACAAATATTCAAATAGGTCTCTCTCCGCATGTCTGTTGGAACAAGTACAGAGAACTTGGGTTATGATATTCAAATTATTCAAGTGGATCTCTTGTTCTTAACATAATCACACTAACAAAAGGAAAACAAGAAATGTAGAACTTGGGTTATTACAGGTTACTTCCAGCCTCTGACAGCAAATGGACCAGAGGTGTAGTGAACAGGAAGTGATGCAGCATAACTCATGTTTTCTGTACCGGGACTTCATAAGGCGTTCCAAGAGACGTTTGGAGAGAATAATTTGCATACTTAAAAATCATATTAAACTGGACTTCAAAATGTGTATGTTTGAAGGTAGCCATAAGACCTTTAATGCCTGAACCAAGCTACACTCACTAACCCCTCTCACCCTGTGTGCCTCTATGGCTCAGTTGCCATAGAAAGAATAAACAACCTTTGTAAATAATTCATCATTGCAGCATATAATCATTATTTTTCACACAAAATATCAAGACAGTCTCAAAAAAATGTATGCAAAGTAATCTAGCAATGCCACAAATCCCTGCATTTGCCAAAGGAATAAAGTAAGACAAATATGTGACATAGTTTTTACCTTGCTTTAATTCAAGCATACAAATGGCTATCCCCTGATATAATGTAGATTTTATCCCACCATGTCATGTATAACACTTGACCTGTCAATCAAAGCACTTGCTATATGACATCATACCCTGCCATTGGTAGGGCTGATGCCATATGCTTTTCTAACAACAACTACATAAATACTCACACTGTACAATATACATGTTGTAAAAAAATGCTATACTGCAAGCTACTTGCAAAATCAAAATGTTTTAGTTTCATTATAAATAAATCAGTTTGGCCTTTATGTATAATAAATCACTTTCTCTCGCAAGAAAAAAAAAGAGAAAGTTTTCAATAATACATTAAATTAGATTATGTGCGTCTTTATGTTCAGTAAACTGTAATTAACTTGGCATTTCAAATGAAATCATTACTTTCAAAGGCACTGCTGGCATGATCCACCGAATTAGGGCGCAAATAAAAATGAAAATGAGCAGTTTGCATGTTCTATCAATCAAGCAAACAAATGTACAACTATACATTGAGGAATATTGTGCATATCGACAGACGCGTGATTGGAACCTCAATAAAGACTTAATGCTTCCAGTGTTGCAGCACAATTATTTACTGTTATTATTATTATTATTATTATTATTATTATTATTATTATTATTATTTATATGCATGTATTTTTATGTTGCCCTCTGTGTAACCATTACTAGTAGTAATGTTGTAAAATGTAAGAATGCACACCTTTTAGATGTAAGACATAATCATATATAACAAACAATTAACTTAAAATAAACACCTCCACAATGAAGAAGAAATATGTCTATTTCCCTCTCAAGGAGTATGCTGCCTGATTTGTCCTTCTAGTAATTAAAGGGGAATATATACACTCAAATAAAATAAATGATATGATGAAGAACTCAGGTATGACAAAACACTGGTGCAGATGTTTTCTCTGTGGAATTCCTTCAGAATGTGATTAAGTGGGTGGAAAGAAAATGGTCTGTTTTACTCCCTCCTCAAAGGAGTGAGATATACCAATAAGGTTACGGCTAGGTGCACTGCAGGCTTGTAGCTACAGTCACACATCGGACTGACTTTGAACTGGGGAGACATCAAAAGAGACCTGAAACATTTCATTGTTCATCGCTCCCTCACTTAAAGGTTTTGCTTGAGTGCTTTAAAAGGAAACTTCATCTTCGGTGTTGAAATTGATCGCTCGCCATGTTTTTGGCCTGCTGAAGGAAAACTCTGTGTTCCGAGTGTTAATCCACAAAACAATTTAACTTTGCTTTTGAACAAAATATCAGTGGATAAAGGGCACAGGGATCTGAATGCAGGGGCCTTTAAGGAAACTGCTGCCGTGTTTGAAAAGGAGGAGGACAAGCTCCTTTCTCTCCCTGGAAAAAGATTGATTTCCATAAGAAAGATAGCATGCAGATCTACAGAACAAACTCGGAAATAGAAACCCACGAGAAAGAGGGGAGTAGATTAAAGCGAAAGAAGGCAAGCACCACCTTGTTACTACAGCTCTTGTCGAACAGTGATTCTGTATCAATTACAGCTCACTCGGCTGGACTCAATTAAAAGCTCACACAGAAGCAGTGTGATTGCAGAATACTTACCACACCACAAGGAACAAATTGAGTGAGTCATTCTTGCACACATCTACCTTTCAAAGACACACAAAAGCCAGGCTGAGTGATATCCAGCCTTTAAGAAAGAGACACAAAGAGCCTCTGACTGGTTTGCAGGAAACCAACACACACAAGAAAAATCCGTAATAAAGACTCTGATATGAATTTCCCTTTGTCATTTAAATGGCCATCCTTTATCATCCTTTGCCATGAATACTGTCTGCAATGTAAACTGACTTGCACTTTGCGGTGCGCTCTTTAACTACGGCATTCAGCTCCACTGATGTATATACGGTACTTGTACATCCAGGGAAAAGGACACATATATGTTTTTGTTTGTTCTCTTAAAAACAGCAAAATAAAAGTAAAGCAATCAATAAAAAAACTGTAGATTGAAATTTAAAAAAAACAGGGTAACAGTCAACCTTAATAAATATATAATATATTGATGTTAGTATTGTAGGGCTGTAGGATAATACAAAAATAGTATATTGTTCTAACAAAGATATCGATGTGAGAAATAGTTTTTGCACAACAACAAAACCATGGGTTAGAATAATATGAATAACTTCCTTGCCAGTGTTTAGTAGACCTGTAATGACCTCTGGGATCCTGAGATTGCCCAGTCTGGTGGCTTCTGACCTAACCACCCCACCTGTCATTACTGGAAGGGGTGACAGCTGGCTGATGGAAGAGATGAAGATGGACAAGTGGAGACACAGCACTGTTAGTACAGGTGTGGAGCTCTCACAATTTATTATACCACACCAGCTGATTCGTGCTCACATCCTACAGTCGGCCGTTTGACAGGATATTCCAATTCTTCTATTGTAACTGTAATAATAATGATACTCGTACTACGGATAATAATTATAATATATCCGAGCCGTATTTATAGTGTATAGATTTGATTTTTGTTACTTCTTGCTGTGTTTTTAATACATAAATATGATGTGCATCCAGGCATGCTTGACACGACCTAGTGGCAGACTACACTTGGCTCTGTGTTATGATTTTCAGGATGTGTTCAAAAGGACGTGAAGCAGCATAAAATTTCACACGATAGCTGACTGACCCATTTTGGGAAATACTGCATGAGTCGGATATACCAGATAAATAAATTATACGTGCGTACATACATATCTTAACTGTTTTTATATATGACAAGTGTGTACTATAATTGTGCAGACATATTGAACGTACAGTACTGTGCAAAAGATTTAGGCAGGTGTGAAAAAATGCTGTAAAGTAAGAATGCTTTAAAAAATAGACATGTTAATAGATTATATTCATCAAATAACTACATGCAATGTGAGTGAATAGAACAAAAATCTAAATCAAATCCATATTTGGTGTGACCACCCTTTGCCTTTAGAACAGCATCAATTCTTCTAGGTACACTTGCACAAAGTCAGGGATTTTGTAGGCATATAGTCAGTGTTTGATTAAACAATTATACCAAACAGGTGCTAATGATCATCAATTCAATATGTAGGTTGAAACACAATTATTAACTGAAACAGAAACAGTTGTGTAGGAGGAATAAAACTGGGTGAGGAACAGCCTGAGGTTGCTGAAGACAGTTTACTGTCAAAAGTCATACACTATTGGCAAGACTGAGCACAGCAAAAGGACACAAGGTAGTTATACTGCATCAGCAAGGTCTCTCCCAGGCAGACATTTCAAGGCAGACAGGGGTTTCCAGATGTGCTGTCCAAGCTCTTCTGAAGAAGCACAAAGAAACGGGCAGTGTTGAGGACTGTAAACACAGTGGTCGGCCAAGGAAACTTACTGCAGCAGATGAAAGACACATCATGCTTACTTCCCTTTGCAATCGGAAGATGTCCAGCAGTGCCATCAGCTCAGAATTGGCAGAAAACAGTGGGACCCTGGTACACCCATCTACTGTCCGGAGAAGTCTGGTCAGAAGTGGCCTTCATGGAAGCCAAACCTCCGACGTGGCAACAAGGCCAAGCAAATCAACTTTGAAAACACAGGAACTGGGGTGCAGAAAAATGACAGCAGCTGCTCTGGAATGATGAGTCAAAATGTGAAATATTTGGCTGTAGCAGAAGGCAGTTTGTTCGCCGAAGGGCTGGAGAGCAGTACACGAATTAGTGTCTGCAGGCAACAGTGAAGCATGGTGGAGGTTCCTTGCAAGTTTGGGGCTAAATTTCTCCAAATGGAGTTGGGGATTTGGTCAGAATGAATGGTCTCCTCAATGCTGAGAAGTACAGGCAGATACTTATCCATCATGCAATACCACCAGGGAGGCATCTGATTGGTCCCAAATGTATTCTGCAGCATGACAACAACCCCAAACATACAGTGACAGTCATTAAGAACTATCTTCAGTGTAAAGAAGAACAAGGAGTCCTGGAAGTGATGGTATGGCCCCCACATATCCCTGATCTCAACATTGAGTCTGTCTGGGATTACATGAAGAGAGAGAAGCAACTGAGGCTGCCTAAATCCACAGAAGAACTGTGGTTAGTTCTCAAAGATGTTTGGGCCAACCTACCTGCTACGTTCCTTCAAAAACTGTGCAAGTGTACCTAGAAAAATTGATGCTGTTTTGAAGGCAAAGGGTGGTCACACCAAATATTGATTTGATGAAGATTTTTCTTCTGTTCACTCACTTTGCATTTAGTTAATTGATAAATATAATCTATTAACATGTCTATTTTTGAAAGCATTCTTACTTTACAGCATTTTTTCACACCTGCCTAAAACTTTTGCACAGTACTGTAGTTTGAAAGAAACTAAATTAAAGTTGTTTTTACAGATTGTAATTGATATGGAGGATTTTTGGGAGGAACAGCAGAAACTGTATCTGGTACTGTATTGTACTGAATAAGTAACTGACAAAACTAATGTCCAGCCATGCTAAATGTTTTCCATAGATTTAAATTTCATCCACATCCAGAAGCCTTTGTTTATGTCAATTTAAATACTGTAGTTTTCAGCAGAGATTCAAGTCTGAGGAGAGATGTTTTCCCATGAGTTCACTTCATGCTGAAGGGCATACATATTTGTAGTAATTTACCTGAAGTAAACCTGTGGGACTTCAAAAAGCGAAAACATGTTTACCATTATTAAAACTACAGAGCATTTATTACAGTTTATATTAAAAAAACAATAACAACAAACAACAACACAAAGAACAGCTCACTAATGTGCTGTACTATACTTATATATGTAAAATGATGCCATGCTGGAGCTGAAATTGAATCTTAATTTAAACAGCCTTTAGTATGAATCATCCACTTGTAATTGAAAATGGCTAGTTCTCATATATTTAGACAGCAAACTGCTTTGCTCAAGCAGCTTTAGTTAAAATGAGAAAACTAGTACTTACACGACTTTCACAGGCATAACTGCCATTCCATTAGGGAAATGGCATTGAACAGAGTAAATAGAGGCCTCCAGGGAAATGTAACCATTGATTCTATTACTGCGTTGGTAGGTATGTATTCACAATTGTCAGTTTTAATTTTAAGCTGCACATTTATTATTTTCATTGTGGAAGGACTTATTAAACGACTCAGTTATATATATATATATATATATATATATATATATATATAGTTTATGTAGTTTATATAACTCAGTTTAGGACAGTTCATTATGCTTATGAGTTTAGTGCCAAATCTGATCATTTTTCACTTTTCCTCATTACAACAAATGTTTTTAACTCCAAACATCACATAATTCTGTATTGCTTCCTTTCATATGCAGAGCTTTAATGAAGAATAACCAGTCTGCTTAGACTTTTTCATTTCTTAAAAAAAACATCACATTGAATGTTAAATCACCATAAACTATAGTAAACTTCCAAAAAAAACAAATCATTTGGTTATGTATCATTTCACTTTCTTTGTAAGACGTGTAGCATACCACATCATTTCTGAATGCCAGGTTGTACATGTATGACAACAATACGTATTATGTTTGCTTCCTCCTTTGTTTCTACCTAACCTGTGTCTTTATATATTGAAAGCATGTCCAGCTATACAGAAAACAAAAAATACAAATCACAATGCCTATCAAGGTGATCAGGATTGAATGATTATTACAAAAGAAATCCAATCAAAACCAATCTATTTGATATCTTGGTCAGCAGGGCAGCAGACATAACGTTTTTGCATAACGTTTACTTCAGGTCATGTCAAATTCTATTATTTCGGGCTCTGATTATGTCATTCTAAAACTATACAAACTGTACTAAGAACAAATATAAATTTCCCATATTTTAAGCATGCTACAATAAGGAATACACTATATGTTGTGTTAGTATTTCTGCAATATATATATAACCCTGTCAGTCTCTCCTATATTCTTGTATTTCTTCTGCTTTATGTGTTATGCTTTGATATGGACCTTTCTTTGGCCTGTAAGCTCCCTTTTCTTCTTAGAAAAGTAAGGTTTTAGGTTCACTTACAAGGTTTACTTATTTACATTTATATTCTGCCTGCAGTATTGTCCGCTTGCTTTTATTTGAGTAGTTCAGAATAGCTTCAGCAAAGCAAGTGCTGATTATGATGATAGCCAACCTTCTAAGCATACAACTTTTGAAACAGACAGGGATAGGGCTAGGGGGAACACTAACACCCATTCTTTCAAAAGCAGCATTTGAATAAGCTTGGACAGGAGCCAATTCTGGTCAAAACCCCCATTATCTTGGGTTTTGTTATAAGCCTCCATCTGTAAACTCAAAGCCATTGCTGTATAGTAATCTTGCCCAAACATTTTGGTCCTTTTCAGTTACAAATGATATATTACTTGCAAGAATTAAAAAAATCTAATTCACTAAAAGCTTCAAAATTTAATTGAATTGAGAAAAATATATAAAAAGGAAAACTAAGCAGTGTGGTTCACATGCTTTTGTGATAAAAGAGCATTATTGTTTTCTTTTAAATGTGAGAAATATTGAATGCTTTGTTTGTGGGATGTCTGTTATGCGAAACTAACATCTGCATAATCAAAAAAAAAAGATTGAATATGTACTTTGATATCTAGCCAAATGCAAATGTAAGGTAGCTCTGGAAATAGAGTCACTTGGATGGAATTTCACAAAGCCATTAAAACTAAAAAAACATCATTATCACAAATACTTCTTAGAGGGTAAAAAGAACATTTGAAGATTAAAAAAAAACTTTAAGAAAGAGCTAAAGTGTTTAATTTCCATGAGCTGAGAAATCAATAGTCTATATTGTAATTTCTAATTTGTAAGTTTTAGGTATTTGCTTCCTTTTCTAGCACAGGATGTTAAAGATGAACATATTTTCTGTGTTGTTGTGTACTTTGGAAATATGTAAGTTCAGATTTTGATTAATTATGGGTATGCAAATGTCTGAACCAGGTGCTTCAAACTTTGTGGAGACACATTACATCACTGACACTAGGGTTTAAAAGCAGGAAACAAGTTCTCAAGGTTTCCTGTTTGGAACAGTTCCTGTTCCTGGGAAGAAAATTGAATATTTATATTAAAATGCACAACCACACAACTCATCCAAACATTCATATTCATATCAGATTTGCCAAAACCTCTAAAATCTGCACAAGCTATTTGTGGTAAGGGATACAATTTTCTCTATCAGTACACATAATTAAGGCAATGCAAATTCAAGTATTCATGCTACCAATAACCAAAAAAATGTTAGCTTGGATTTCTCAGCTGATCAGGGGTAATTGCTCTATAGCAAGATCACAAGTCTGAGTTTCCTAGTCATGTGAGCAGATACACAAATATTCTGTTGTATGGAACAAAAGCTAAAATGTTGTTGCACCCTAAATTGCACTGAAGGCACACACAATTCAGATGTTATAGTTATTTAGGCTATCTTGATTTATAAGTGTGCATTGCATTATAAAATGCTTCACTGAAAACAATTTTTTTTTTTTAGTTCTATACTATATAGATAAAAAGATATCTCAAGAAACAAGACAATGCAGGAAGAAAAGAAGATAAATAAAATAGTCAAGACTCCAATTTAAATGTTGATTACATTGAGCTGTGCAAAACCATAAGGAAATGTATTACTGAAGATGTAAGAAAGTTTGTGGGAACATCAAAAATGCAAAACAGTGCCATCAAATAGGAAAGAATCAAATCACTGCCCAGAAAAAGGATGATGCGATTATCAGAAGAGTGGAAGAATTCTACACAAACATATACAGTAGTGATGACAGCAGTGAAGAAGAAGAAGAAGAAGAAGAAGAAGAAGAAGAAGAAGAAGAAGAAGAAGAAGAAGAAGAAGAAGAAGAGGAGGTCTCAATGAACACAAGTGAAATATTAGATGTGATTCCAGAAGAAGTAGGCTATGCACCTGGAGATGATGTAATCACAGTGGAGATCCTAAGAGAAGCTGGAGAAGAAATGGAGAAGATTCTGGCAAAACAAATCTCAAAGTGTGTCAGAAATAAAAAAAATACCAACTAAATGGAACAATGCAACTGTCATTCTCCTACACGAAAAATGAGACAAAGCAGATCTGAAGAACTACAGGCCCATTAAAGATGTGGAAAGGGTACTTCAAGGAGACACAATCTCTGCAAAGCTCTTCATGGCAACTCTTGAAGAAGTGTTCAATACATTGGAGATAGAAAAATAAATGAATGGATCCAAGAACAAACCATAATAAGTGACATAATTGAAAGAGTGTTAAAATGGCAATGAGCCTGTCACATTGCAAGAAGAACAGATCAAAGATGAACAGAGGAAGCCATGAAATGGATACCAAGAGATGAAAAAAGACCTAGAAGACGACCACATAAAAGATGGGAAGTTTGCACACGTGACATGGAAAAGAGAAGTTGTACATCGGAGCAAGTGGAAACATCTTGTGGAGGCCTTCATCCAGTAGTGTATCGATATAGGCTGATGGTGATACAAATACACAATTCAAGCTACATTGAAAATTGAAGTACATCATTATTGAAAGGATATCAACTAATTTGCCTGAAGAGACAAGTGTTTTATTGAGAACTACCAGTGCTCATCTATGGCTCTAAAACCTATGAAGCAAAAAAATTATATAGAAACTGGAAACAATACAAAGAAGCACGGATAGATGTATATCCAGGTTTTAAGTTGTTGATGATATGAAGAGACCTAAGGAGCTTGATTGTAATCGGCAAGGACAGGTACTATTGATATAAAGCGTCAGGTCCTTGAATGTATAAAGCAGAAAAACACACAGAAGCATCTAATAATCCTTCAATCCAGATCACCTTGATACACATTGTGACATCCGACTTAACTATAAAAAATATCCATTCCTTAGATCATTTTTGTCGACAGAGAGGCTTGAATAGATAGTGATTGTTGTAATGTTGTATGCATTAAATACATTTTAAGATGTACTAGAGAGTAGGGATTCAGTTTTTAGCATATTAAAAAAAAAAAAATCTAATTTATCTGTTGGATTATCTTCATGACACAGTCTAAACAAAAAACAAACAAACAACAAAACAATATTGATATGCAGATCAATGTTTCTTTACACACCATATCTGTCTAAACCCTGCAGATTTGAATGTTATCGGGGGACCTACAGTAAGCATTGCATTGACCTTATCACAAAATAAGGACCAAGTCAATTCACCTAAATTGTGGTGGGTTCAAAGGCTGCTTAATGAGGAACAATCAAACAATCAAACAGATCTATTAAATAAAAACAACCACGTTTAAACCCACAGCTTGCATGGATGCACAGACTTTAACAATACATATTTTATCTAAACTCAACACTAAAACAGCATTCTTTGTTGTAATGAATCCATTATTAGAAAAAAAAACATCACATCTCCTGGAGACAATCTTTGGAAACATCCCAAATGACCTAATCCAACATTCTTGTTTTGCTACCCCGTTTAAGCTTTTACATTTACTGTTCACTTCCCCAGTTTACACAGATGAACAGAGCTGGGAGAGCTACACAAAGCAGCATTGGCATCCGATCTATGTTTCCTAAGTCTGTGCCAGAGCTTCTTGTTACTGCCTTGAAGTTATGGAATGCCTTCCACATATGCCATTCAGTCTCTAAGCAACTTTAATAGGTTCAGAGCTGCCATAAAGCAAAACTTCTGAGACTAGATTTGGAATTGGCTTCATTTATCAAACACTACTTGTGTATGTTTATGAAAGTTGTAATATTTTATTCATAACTTGTTTCTAGGCCATGCTTATTGTTGCAGTGTTTGATAGTAAAATTGCACTGTGCTTGCATACAATCATATGTACATTCGCACATCATTGCAATAGTATTGGCACCTTCATTGCAGCCAGTATTTGTAATTGAATGATGAAATTATTTAAATCAATCTGCAGGATTTATTATCCTTATATTAGCAATGTTTAATATGTTGAAACACATAATTTAAAATACATAACATATATTTTATACACACACACACACACACATACTAATACGCTGATGAAGATGTATTTTATGATTTAACATAATAAGTTGCACAGAACTCACAAACTGAATAATTGCTCTTTTCATTACCCAAGGCAAAGGCCGTCGTGGCAAGTTAAAATAGGGACACATTCTTTGATTAAGTTAGGTCATGGGAGTCTTGCCAGACACATAGTTTATGAAAGGGAGATTCCCTGAAATTCTGCTATATTTACACTCACTTATTGAAGCACAGAAGTACTGACAACCATCTCCCTCCCCACGTCACTTATGTTCCTAAGCCATTTATACATCATAACTGAGAATATAAATAAACAATTTAATGCCTAAGCTTTGTTACTCTATCGGGAAAATCTTCACCATGGGAACATATGCCTAGAGGGACATTCTGGCCTGACTGAGGTCAACATATTGTAATTTAAAATCATTGCTTTACACATACAAGTTACTGCAGCTTCAGACCACCCATGTGTAAAATTGACTTCAAGTTGGCCCCACTGTAATGAAACAAGGCATCATGTTTGGGCTATTCTGGAAACAGTTTCTTTAGATAAACTCTATTGGGGTGCCAAGAAGAATTAGGATTCTTTCCAGATCATTAGTTCACATCACTCTAATGTTTAGTTTTTTTAACTTTAATCAACAACTTGTTCTGTGATCTACAAAACTGTGCGGAAACAATTCTTCAACAGAACATTCTAAAAC
The DNA here is from genome assembly GCF_036373705.1 of Amia ocellicauda. NCBI lineage: Eukaryota > Metazoa > Chordata > Actinopteri > Amiiformes > Amiidae > Amia > Amia ocellicauda. The sequence goes on from NC_089855.1 coordinate 19,776,524, forward strand.
CTGTATAAGTTATTTGTTATTTGTAATAATATTAATACACATACTTGGTAAATTATTTAGATAAGGAATAAGAAGAATAAGACAAAGTATGTTCATGATAATTATGATGATTTTAATAATTACTATTGCTGTTACTACAATTGAATAATAAGTGCTTTGTTGTGTATGAAAACATACAATCAGGATAGGCCGACAGTTTTGGAAGTTGTTGATCTTGAAGAAATATTATTTTCCTTTTTTATCAAAGTCACATTATAATACTTCAATAAATGAAAATCAGCACATTTCAGTTGTAGTCATAGTGAATGTGATCAAATAATTGATGCTTTACACACAACACCCCAAAATAAAGTTACATAATCTGATTTTCAGGTAATTCATATCACTCCCCTTAAAACTGTTTCAATGCACCATCTTCGCCATATTTAGTGGTTTAATAAAACTGTTGCTCTACATAGGGACAATCAATTAAACATTAGTCTTCCATTTCTATAAATAAAGTATAAAAAGTGCTTCTGCTTTATTGTTCGTATTCATGCCTTTGTCACAACCCACAGATTTTCTACCTTACACCAATCCCTGCAGATCTGTGCTTCTATAACAAACGAATGGCTCATAGATATGATTCAATCTTGCTTTATTTGATCTGCTACAGTGTACTCCTGATACTGTATTTCTGTCACTCAACGGCCTCAAAAAGGACACAAAATTACACACAGTACTTCTGATTTGGGTACTGATTTCTTGACACACTGTTGCATTGGTATGGGCTAGACCAAATCAAAACTTTGACCTACCCATGAATCACAAACTACAAATCGATACCCCATTGCAGTTAATTTATTGTCAAAGACCACTTTATACTATTTATAAATAACTTTAGATAGGGTACAACTTTGTAATTTGTGATTCCCATGTGGGTCAAAGTTTGGATTTGGTCTTGACCTATGTTGAATTTATTTATTTGTACCAGACTAGTTATAACACAGGAAATATTACAATTTGTCTAGCAAAGCAAACTGTGCCAAACCCTTTGATAGATCATGCCTTATTTGGGTTATTTATCAAAAATAAAAATAAAAACTGACATCACAGTAACAGGACAAAATCCATTTTGGATCATCTCAAGGGGCTATAAACACAGCCTTTAAAAGCTGGAATCTTACTGATAACCAGAGTAGCTTTTAAGAATAATTTTAACCAGTTCAAGAGATTTGTTCCTTCTTATTTATTGTGTGTAATCTAAATATGTTATTCCTTGTGATTATAATGTAATACACTGTATGCAATTAATTTTTTTTTGGTTTAAGAGAGGAAAATGGTGTTTAATTGAATTAATGAAAATATAATCTAATTAAATATGGTATCTGACCCTTTAGCTAATTAAATGTATATATGCTTTGAAGGCATCAAAACATGCCAGCTACAGAAATAGGTTATTGCATACACTTATAGATGAGCCATGTACATTTAATGGCTATTTATGCAATTTTCTCTAAGGACTGGTAACTTTATTCACAGCTCTTTTCATCTTGTATTAGTTAACAGGAAAGAAAACACATTTAAAGCTTACAGGCGGCATTTTCTTTTTTTTTTTTTTAATTCTTGGAAAGAAAAAAAAATAATGAAAAACCCCAGCCCCGCCGAATGAAATCTCAGCCGCACTATGTTTGATCTAACTCTGTAGTGATAGCCCCCTTTCCTTTTACATTATTCCAGTAAGTGCTGAAGATTTCCCCTGACAAAAATTAAACCAGCACCCGTTTGGTGCTTTATTATCTCTTCAACTGAATGATTTATCGTTTGTAGGCTGAAAGCAAAAGAGGAGGAAAATTACATTTTCAGTGCTGCTCAAGCTGGCCCCGTCTTTGGTCCTATATCCTGGAAGAGCTCACAACAAACAATAATGTCAGCTGTAATTGATCTGAGGTCGCTGGTGAGCCCTCCAGTAAAAGCCTACTATTTAAACGACAAAACGCCTGCCGGTCGTCAGATGCTGTCTAATGAAGCTGTCTGTCTCTGCTATTTACCTTCTCTTAAATGGAGAAGAAAGATATACTGTAACAGACAGGACCAAAAAAATATTAGCTTTCCCCTGTGAAATAAAACTAGCAGATGCCTGAGGAATGTATAATTGCTTGCAACAACCAAAGCAGGGATCCCACAGTAATTAAATGACAGATTTCAACCCTATCTCTTCTTTGTTGGCAAGTCTCAGGCATTGTTAGAACTCGATGTGTATGTATTAGCCATTAGATGGCTCAACTGTTACGGTTAATACTAAAGCTAAAGAAGGACTATTATGTGAATGTGCTCAGTATTATTGCAAATGGCAAATTCACTGTAAAGTATAAAATCCATCAAAGTTGTGTCGATATGGTCATGGCTACAAAACTAATTGACAGAGTAGTATTAACTTTCTGAAAGAAGCATCTTAAAACTAAAATCTATATGTTGAAAGATATTTAAGTACAGGACAGCCGTTTTTTTGTTGTTGTTTTTTTTCTATACGGTTTATGGATTTCCTGGTTCCAAAGCATCAGAGATTAAAAAGTCAGTGTTTAATGGCAGTGATTGTATTTTATTATTTTTTGGTTTAATTAACTGTACTGAACATAGAAATGTTTGTGTATATTTCTTCTCAGTGCTGTTTATTGCAAAGGATTTTACTTTTAACAACGATTGACATTCAGAATGTATGTATTTATTTAGCCCAGTGGTTCCCAGACACTCATCCAATGACCGATGCTGGTCACTAGCTCATTTGGTCTCCACAACATATTTCGTCCTGCACGTTAATCACATTAATTTCAAACCCACATTTATTAAAATCATTCAAAATACTTCAAGCGTTCTGCTTTGGTATTGGATTTTTTATTAGTAATTACATTTTTTTTTTCTTTGTTCGAGCCCACATATGTGTATGTTTTATATGCAATAAAATGTATGCTGGCTGTACAGTTCATATTGTAGCGCTCTGGGATATATTAATACCACAGATAGCCTGCAGTGTGAAAAACTTTGGGAACCGCTGATTTACCTAACTTATTTATTTACAGTTCATGATGATAAGAGGATAAAGAAAGACTCAAAAGATTGCAGGTTGGAATGGAGAGCAAGTTCTCATGAATGTTTTCTTGTAAAAACAAATTCAGACTTCATATCACACAAGCAATGATCATCCCATTGCAACAATGTTGAGAAAAATAAAATAAAAACTGTACAAGCATTTACAAAAGGTAATTTGGTGAGTAAAACGGAGCTTACTGTGCAGATGACCCCAGGAATTCCTGCTGAATTAAGGGCAGAGCTGCAGCAGGTAAGGTCACAGAAGATGCCGTGAACAGCTAACCCCAACACCCCCCCAGCCACTTAGCCAATGATGTGTACTGACACATATTTAATATGCAGTACAATAGTATGCTACCTGCTTTCAAATATGAGCTTATTTCCATTGAAGATCAGAAAAAATAATCCTGAATGCAACAGTACTTTTTAAGTGCTTCCTCCTCCACATTGTATGTCAATACATGCTAATAACGTAATTAATCACGGTTTAAGGGATGAACAACACGGCTAAGAAGACCTATTTGAAAACCTAGATACATTAGTGGATACAATATCCTCGACTGTTCTGATCTGATCAAGAAATGTAAGTCTCTGAAAGGACAGGACATGTGTTTTTAATTGAGGAAGAAAAAACAGAATTCATTACATGCAAACAAGCAGATATCTGCACTTTATAACTACCCTAATAAAACAGAAAATGTTCCCGTGACAAAGAAACTGCCTAATGCTCCAGACTAAGGTGCTACCACAAAAAGCAGTAATGTGTGTATTTGGTCTGAAAAGAGGGCTTTGTAGTGGTTAAGCGAAGGATCCAAAGGAGGAAGTGTATGGTTTGTGAAAAACTAAAGCTTTATGGTCTAAAAGCTTTAATTAACCATATCATCTATTATTGTATTTATTGTTCTGATGTTACACAGTGCTTTTAAAAGTAAACAAACATGAAGGAGAGACTGGAGTTGCATCTAACATAAAAGAAGATCAAATCAAATGTACTGTAATATAGAAATACTGAATACTTAATCCACATTGGTGGACTACAGACTCACGATTTCAAACACACATAGTAAACCTTTTTTGTTTCTGCTATGCACACAGGGAGGGCTGCCCTTTGCTCATGGGAAAATATGTACTGCATGTATTAAGTTTAAGCTCCAAACAAACATTTTTAGTTCTAAGTAGTATAGTACAGTAGTGTATGAATACATTACATTCAGTTTTAAAATGCATTAAACTCAAAATCCTAAACTTAAGCATTCTACAATAAAGGGAAAAAAAAGCATTAAGAACAGGCAGATACAGTTAAATGCTACTGATGTACATTAAACACTAATACAGACTACAGACCCTGATGCCCACAAAAATCATAAAGGTAAAACCAACTTGCATTTGAGAAGTTAAAAGCAACAACACCTCTTCTATTTAAGCCATCAAAGTAAAGCACGTCACAGGAATTATCCAGAAGACAGGCTACAAAGGCAAGTTGTATTCAGTTGTGCTTTCAGCAAAAAGATAAAGGCGTAGCAGCTGTCCTCAGCAGATGGTTTAATGATTTTGTTCCAATAATACTACTTGCTGTGCAGACTGGGAATTAATAAAGAAAAACTGTTTTCAACTCCTTAAAATTGGACTCAGTCTAGATGCTGTTTTAAAAGCCTCCCTTTCTGAGACAGGTGATAAAGGTTCATTAATATTATTTGAACGGATTGTCTATTATTATTAATAACACAGAAAAAAGCTTATGATGAAATAAGTAATGTAAATACGATTAAAGTTATATAAAATAATGAAGGTTTGCAAAGAAAAACTAATACATAATATCATGTCATTACAATACGTCATGTATCACTACGTTTCAGTAGTTTTTCAGACAAAATGAAAGATTGTTATATTCATTAAACCCAAACAGCTGCATTATATTGTATTTATATACAGTACACATTTCATTTCAATTAAAAAACATGGCACATATATATTACCTTGCATATTACTTGGTGTATCTGATGCATTTTCTTTATTAGTTTTCCTAAGCTTTACATCTTTTTCCCATTACTTTATCTTCAGATGAAGATGTAATTAACAAAACCTTAATCTGGCCAATGTTAATGACCACTGTTCCATCCTCAAATCCCATTTAGACCAAGTTGATTAAGATCCAATAAAAAAAGGTCTGTGTGCCTTGAATAAAGTCAAGTCCGAACTGACAGTTATCTTAAAAAACAAAGTTAAACACTATAATTAGTGCATAAAAATACTGCTTCTGTGATTATCAATACTTGAGGGGGTACTGGAAGTTAAATGAGCAGATAGAATAAGCCATGTTAAGTCCTGACCTAAACCTTGCTTTTTTTTCTTAGGATCCTGACAAATATATATTTCCTGATGACATATGTGTTGAAAGACAAGTTCAGTGGTAGATATACAAGGAGATCTCACACAGAGAATACCTAGTTTCAGAACCAGTGGTAACCTGAATCTGATTAACATAATTAGTAGTCTACAGATGGCTAGGGATGCCAAGACACTGGCCTTCAGCATGCATTACCGACTGGAGGCCTTAATCTGTATTTGAATTGGTTTCAGTTTAAATTTGTCCTTTATCATTCACAATAAACTACAGCCGGTGTTGTGAGGAAAAGGACATTACTAGCAGCTGTTTCAATCAGGGGTGCAATATATTCAAGAACAATCAATAAAACCCACACAGGCTTTGACACAACCAGACAGAGGAATCATTTTCGTCTGATACTTAGCAGAGTCCCTTTTAAAAAGATTGCTTTCAGTCAATGCCTACTGGTTGTCATTCTGGTCAGGCTTTTAAACAAAATACATTAAACAGTATTATCAATCACTAAATACCCTGCTACCATATTGCTTCTGAGTAAATCCAGTTGCACCTGGTCAGTGGGTCATCTATTTCGATTAGGAAATGGATGTCATTTCATTTTTCTTTTTATTGGTTAGGCATGACTCTATTCATAATCTTATATATATATATATATATATATATATATATATATATAAAATTATACAGAAAAAGGGAGGAAAAAGTTTTTCTTTTCCATTTACAGGAACAAAACCACTAATGCAGTTTTAATTGTGTATGACATTAGTCTTTAATTCTATCATTTTCACCAGATAAAGGGTTTTTATGAAGCACATATTTAAAATGAAACACCCCCCCCAGTGCAGTCACACGCTTCAATTTAATGTCTTGCGACAGACAATCCTACTACCTGCACAAAAACTCTTTCCTTTTCAGCTACAAGGAATCATTGCAGCAAGTCAATTCAACATGCAGATACAGTAACTGGCATCTTACTAAAGAGACAGTGACTGTTTAAATTCTCGCACTGCAGACAAACGTGTTGGGCAAAGAAAAAATAAATCTTGTCAAACTGATTGACAATTTGTAATTTTCTTGCTGACTGTAGCACAAATAGGTTAACATGTCCATGCCAGCTACAGAACATAAAGATCTTGGGACATCTTTCAAATAGTTTGTCTTATTTTTATATTTTACCAATTAATTATTTTGTAACAATAATCTAGATACAGAGTGGAGAATAAACAGCACTGGACAATTGTACATGTTAACCTCCTCAGTTTCATGTTCTGCTGTTTAATGTATTTTAAATCACTCAACAGCAGCAGAATATTGCACTTTGCGACACACAATCTCAAGCAGGTGTGGACTCTGAACACCTTAATAAACACATTTTTCAAATGTCCGCACATATAGAATTATGAAGAAAACAAAATCAGGTCTTATTTTTGCTCTTTTAAAGTCTTGTTGGAGGTTACAAATCAATAAACATGTTTCAACCCCAGACAATCCTCCTCCTCTCTATGAGTGCAGTAAATCAATCCAATCAGTCAGAGACTAATATATGATTTTCTCATCTCTCCATCATAAAGACTATAATGATTGTATTCCATCACTTTCAATACTCTTCTATATGTACGGGAACATATTTTTTTTTGGCTCACTAAAAACAGTGTTATTGTCTTGAGGCTGAAAATTGCATGAAGCAAAATATGCTGAGACAATTGGGATTGGTTTCCACAGTCACTTGCACATTAAATAAATGCATTATTTCTACTCTGTTTTTTTTAATGGTATGATTCTATGTAAAGGTTAACTAACATTTATATTAAAAATATGTTGCATATAAAAAAAAACACAATGGTTTACAAGATACAATTAAAAGTCAGTTGAAACACTCGTTCAGGCATTTGAGAGACCACCGATTCAGTTGTTATTCAACTCAGAAAGCACCAAAAGCATTCCTTATTGATCGAAGGATGATAAATGTTTGTTTCAATGAGGAACAATAAGTAAAAATAAGCGATCAATTTAGAGATCCCCGCAAAGGTACATTTATAAATGCATTACTTTAGAAAGTGTATGTAATTTATCCAGAGTATGTGCGGAACAAGATGAATTTGGATGTTGTTTTAGCATATTGATATATTGTCATCACATGTTCCCATAGTTTACAAATATAAGGAATGTAAAACAATGCAGAAAAAAATATTTCAATTAGATAAACCATAACTGCCTTTTATATTAACAATACTTGATTATTTCCAAAAAGGTTGTGACAGCCAAAAAACATAATTAAGTGACTCGTTAGCATACAAGTATTGTTACAGTGCTAATCAAATAAATATCTTTAAATGCCTTTCAGGACATGTGACAGAGTGGAATGCATTTGCTATCCCCTATGCTAGTGAAAAAAGCATGCTGGAGAATGTCAGTTTCATCACCAGTGCTACACTCCTAAAAGTATAACCCAATTTCCAGTTGTATTCCCTAAACAATCCTTAGAATCACATAAAATGCTTTCTGGCAGGAAGGAACGTCCAGTTCTCTGAGTCTGTTTCTGGAGCTAAAAATCACTTTAAGGAAGCACCACCTCATTCAATTTGGCATATTATTACTTTACTTACGTACACCCCATATCCCATGAACCAGTTATGTACAGTATGTTATTATGATGTATATAACAAGACTTATAATATAGTTTTTATATCTTCTTCTTTAAATTCCCACATCTCTCACCAAACTAGAGCCCCAATTACTTTCCAAATGAACCTTTAGATATTTTACAAGGAAATACATACAACTTCAGTTTAGTTCATATACATACATATTCAAGGATAGTTTAACCCAAGGTCAGTGATCTAGAAGTCTGGGAAAAAAAAAAATATATATATATATATATATATATATTGTCGCATAACTGATTTAAACTGTATAACAATTACAATTATTATTAATAATATTATGATATAATGCTATACATGATGTGTTAATTAAAATGATTAGTGATGTAATATCTTGTTATGAAAGAGGAATTCTATGCATTCATTACTAGGATTGTATACTTCAGATTGCATGCACGTTGGAAACAACAAAATGCTAAACAACAACAACAACAACAACAACAACAAATGCTTATCATCTATGAAAGGTTGAATGTTATTTATTACATGTATCAAATTTACACCAAGTGACATTGTCTTTTCAAATTGTGTTTATCTCTTCACTTCTATCTCAGCTTCCAAAGGTCACTCAGTTCTACTTGTAAATTCAACCTGACAGAGATTAGTAAAAAGGGACAGCTAAATGAATGCATCATCATGCAATCAAACATCTCCAAATTAATTTATCCAATTAATGAAAAACACAGTCCAATGCTTATTGGGAGTGACATGTAAACTGGTCAACTGTTTTTATGTATTTATTTCTTTGTTGTTGATTTGTAGTTTTCATGTTTTTTGGTCAAGAAAGGGAAATACAATATTATGTTAAACAACTTGGTTTTATAGACGTCCACATACTGTGCTAAGTGCACCACACATTATAGTGCTGATATGATAAAAAATGGATATCATAACCGAAACCATTTAAATTGTATTTTCATATCGTTAAATATTTCTTCAGTAGCAGCAACTGTGTACATAAGTACAGCTTGAACATTCTTAGACATGCATATTCAATTTTATGCTGATGCTAAACTGCCAATGCAACCAGAATTAATAACAGCTATTCAGCTTCATTAAAAATAAATGATTATCAAGTTATCTTTAAAATTCCATTAAAGCTTAGCAATGCTCTCCAGCTATCTGGTACTTTCTTCCCAGAAAAAAAAAATCTAACAAAACTATTATAAAGAGACCAAGATACCTTATGTATTATTATTATTATTATTATTATTATTATTATTATTATTATTATTATTAATGCTATTTTGTCATACTTTTAACTTATGTTTTTTTATTTTTCTTCACCTTAACAAAGCTTGTTCTTGGTAAACATGTGAGAACTTTCCTCAAATATGTGATTAATTTTGTATACACTTATTTGTAATGTCACTATAGACATTTACAGTAGAAAAAAATATTGTTGGGAGTCAGGATATCTGGTGAATTTCAGCAGTGAAGCTGAAAACTAAACATTTATCAGATGTTCTTAAACATAAATGCACGCGAGTGTAACACACTTCTAAATGTAGACGTCAAGACGTCATGCTTAAATAGTTATAAATGAGCATATCAATTATTCTAATATTTAACAGATGCCTTTATGTTTTCTAACAAGAAGAAAATACATATATGTTCATATAAAATCCTCATACTAAATTTAACATAGATTTACATAAAAGACTTCTGAAAATAAATAAATAAATGATAAGCCATTTAAAAAGGATAACATAAAATTAAACATCATTAGAACATTCAGACAACAAAGTGCTAATCATATTAACTGTTAATAAGACTAAATTATTTAAAACATGGCTTCTACTAGTGATTACACATTATACAAAATAAGAATGCACAAGACATATTGTTGGTTTGTTTTCTGTGATGTGTTTTGCTGTCTCTAATTTACTTTAAAAAGAGTAAAAGAATTTCACAAATTACGTTCAAACATGTACAAAATAGCTTGGTGGCTCTCAATGGAGCTTGTAGTAACTAAAGTGCCTGGGTGACCCCTGAGGAAGTTTCTGTAGCTTCCGGCTGCACAATTTATCAACAGCTTGAAGTGACAAGAGCACATATTCAACTGTGGAAATCTGAATATGTCTGGTGCGAGCCACATTCCTCAGTGTGCAATACCAGAGAAGACGAATACAGGCCTTGTTGGGTTTGCCCTTCCATAGAGTTGAAAATATTATTAGAAAGGACATAAACAGACTAATTAAATCACAGCAGTCAGGCTGAGATGACAGCTGGTGCAGTGTGTGACTGAGCAGATCCATATCTTCAAGCAGGAGGCTCTAAGCATCCAGTTCAGACTCTATAAGGTGTTCTTGGGCATTAACTATTGTCTTTTTTTAGGTATGCATTTGTGTGTGTGTGTGAGAGAGTTTACCCCTGGCAAAACTACTTTGTAACTAAATTCTATTGTTGTCTTAGAAAATCCTTTGACAACATATCAGATGTTGTAATAAAAGTGGTAACAACAGCGTTAGCTTTCATCGGCAGGATTCTTAAAAATCAACAGCTTTGTTTTATCGTGCTGTGAGTTATGGCTGAGTTATTACTCATGTAGTCTGTGTACATTACAGTTTTTTCTTGCAGAACACGCACCCGGTCTAATATAAAGGAAGAATGGACTTAATTCACCCTTCGTTCGGCATCTACTGTTTAAAAAAAATAAAAAATCCAAGAATAATTTCCAATTAATCTTGTAGTACATATGCTTCTATAACCACCATCAAATGGAGCTAATGTGTTTTGTTGCCCCCCCCCCATTTTAATTATAATATTATTTAATTGAGTACATACAATATATAAGGTAAATATACAGACACACACAGAGACCAATAAAACCATATAGATAGATAGATAGATAGATAGATAGATAGATAGATAGATAGATAGATAGATATATTACAAGTATATTTCAAAGCAAAGCCTTTTTGTTTTTTCTATTTGTTCTGTCTTTGCCACACTGTTATCCATTGAAAGTAACGGCATCTAAACAGAGATGTTTATATAAAAATACATAGAAATGGGGGGGGGGGAAACATGAACAGCTTATCAACAACATAGAACTGTCATAGATATTAAGTAACAAACAGAAATATTTAACTGAATATATGAATGGAGACAATTTTAAATTAACAAAGTGACTGAGTGTGCACCATTTTGCAATATGACTACTTAGTCATAGGATTGCTCTCTGGGGCTATTTTAAAATTTAATGTATGCATCAGGGCTCTGACGAAATGTAGGTTAGTTACGTAGTCCAGCTTGAACAAGGTAAAACTACTGAAGGAAAGCAATCCTTAAATCATTAAATATTGAGCTCAGGTATGTAAAAACTACAACAACAACAAAACAACCACACAAAAACATGCATATTTTTACATTTACAGTGTATGAGCAATTAAGACTTTAATAATGATTTTTGAATTTCTCCTATTCAATACTTGTAAGACCATTAAGTGAATAATGATAAGATCATTCAGTGCAGGGGTAATCAATTAAGCCATTATATTCAATGTAATTCTAAGAGAATGCAATTACTAGTTTCAAGAAAGATTCTAAGTAAAAATAGTGTCCCTGCTTGCCTAATTTCCACACACGTTCCATAAACATAATTTACATTTTTGAATCCTTTTCTGTTTCTTGTGATTTATTATTATTATTATTATTATTATTATTATTATTATTATTATTATTATTATTATTGATTTCCTACAGTGAATTACAATGTGAAGTTTCCAGAGTTTGTTTGCCCTGACTTTTTCACCCCCACCATTTGAAATCTGCAAACTGAACCACCAGCTTAACCAAAAAGGATTAACTCTCATATCCAACTGAGAACACAGATAATTCTCGGTAATTGGTAAAAAATGAAGATGAATGGGACTGTGAGATAAGGACCAATTAGCTCATCGACGGTTACAGCTGCGGTCTCAATCCAGATACATCTCTCGAGTCTTGGCCTCCTTCTGCAAAGAAACCTGGTGGAATTAGTAAGATGACCCTATGAATAGTGGGATGCATTCCCATCATCTCTTACTTCTTCCATTTTAATTCCTTACTAAGGAAAGACACCTGTCATGGCTTGCAACACGAATCACCATCCCCTCTCTCAGGGCCTTTCGCTGGAGTCTGTGGCGAAAGCCGCATTTTGTAACTTCTAGAGTTAAATGACTGTTGTACACAACCTTAAATTCCCTGTCAATCGTTTCATTATAGCAGCATCATCTGCTTGATAATACACGCAATTCCCTCATCTAATTATGGAGAGGATTTGAGGTCCATTAACATTGCCGAGGCGAGGAATCAGATGTGAAACTGCACCCAGTGGCCGGTGATGCAAAGTTTCCTTTTCTTCAGCTCAAGGTCTCAGAGACTTTTTCCTGAGCCTTTAAAAAAAAATCCTCCTCTGTAAATAGGCAAACATGTGTTTGCAAGGAGGGGAAATGGCCACAGTTTTGTTTTTGACAATAAAGGTTCTGTTCAGGTCAATTCAATAAGAAGGAATTAATCACCATTTCTTTTTTTTTTTTTTTTGTAGCAGGCATGTCAAAGGAATGTTTTTGTTTGGTTTCAAGCTGTAATTACTGCATTTCCTGCTAGTCTTTGAAACAACCTACTCTCTGAGCCCAAAATGGAAATCAAAAGGACGGAATAACAAACAATTTGTTTTTTCCTCAATAGGCTCCAGAGCTTGGCTATTCAGATATTTTACACAGAATTCAAACTGAAGTTGGATTTGCTGTTGAGCTCGTCGTTATAATTAACAACACTGATGCAGTCAGGAAGGAGTAATTGTTTTGAATATTTAATGCAGAACAAACATCAGCCAGCTCGATTTAGATCTATACAAAGACAACACAAACGATCTAAGTAGAGCACAGAATGTCCTTCACATGTCACATCTGTTATTTTTAACACAGCAGCAAAATAAACACAACAGATCTGCTTCTGAAACACAGTCTCTAATTAAAGATAAAAGGCCCTACGTAATTTTAAGGTAAGTACTGTTGGTTCAGATTCCCAAAATGTATCAGTGACATTTTTGGAAAAGCATGACATTGACATTAATATGTCAAGAAATACAATAAATATGAATGATAATTATTTTTTACATAACCAAGGCATTTGAATTATATAATGTATATTAGAAAATACAAACTATGCCTACTTAAATATACAGTCTATATATTGAAAAGTGATTTGTCGACTTTACAGTATAAGTATACAATATGAATCAACATATGTATTACAACATTATACTTGTTACAGCTGTGAATAATAATACTATTTCTCCTCCATTTATCTTACTGTGTACATTATTTCACATTAACTGCTGTTCACTCTTTGAACGTACTTCAGGATTGAACACAAATAAAAGCAGGAAGCTTTAAAGCTGGACTGGAGGGTTAAAGACACCACATTTATTTTATTTTTATTTGTATTTGAAAAGACAGGCATTTTTCCCCCTTAATTTTCTGGAAGCAGCTGTTTGAACGATTTATTTTAAATAGGCATGAACTCATTTCCTATTAATCAGGCTACTGGTATTGTTAACAACAGGGGCCATAGTCAGAAAGGGCTGCTGCCAAAACGTTCTTGTGGAGCACTGTCATAGCTATATCTGTCAATGATTTATCTTCCACAAATTCCAAGAGCATTATGTGCTGACCATTACACCAACAGTGCATTTCAGTTCATATACAAAAACTGAAGAAAGCTTTCAATGCGAACACAATGCGAGGGTCCAAAGCATTGAGAGAGAGGGGGGGAAATTAAAGTATCATGCAATGTACTGCATGTAATACACAATATCTCACAAATGAAAAAGAGATTAAATGGATCATGCATTTCTTGAGAGCTTCAGACATAATGCTCTTCTGTTTTAAAACTGATAGGTAATGTGTTTTCAAAATCAGAATGTTTCATTTTCAAGATGTAAATACATACATACATACACACACACACATGCATACATACATACATACATACATACATACATACATACATACATGACAAGTTTCAAATGCTGCCTTTCTTTCTTTCTTTCTTTCTTTCTTTCTTTCTGAAACACATCTTGGTCAATCATATTTCCAAGCAATCTCCTACTCTTGTGAATAGCAGAATAGAGCTTGCAACATTTTTCCTCCTTATCATTTGTGTGGCTCCTATCGGCCACCCTGTCACAAGAGAGTGCTTGATATAAACAAGAGATTGCAGAGACATCCAGTAATCAATATTAGGATGGCTTCAGTACCGCACATCATTTGTCTCGGCAACCATTTCTTTGACCAAACGAAGCATTAATTCAAATCATAAATCTGAGGTGATTTAAATCCAGGAATGAGAGGCTGCCTGGTTTAATGATTTATTTTGTACATTTCTGCAAGCGAGAGATTTGTCCATACGCAGTGACAGGTCACCTTCAAATGCCAGTGGCAGACTGTTCATCACCATGCAGACTAGCATCTCATCGGTGCAAGTAAATATTAAAGTAAAAGAATCCAATTGATTGTGGATGGGGGAGAAAGGCATCACTGCCATATATTTTACTCAAAGTGCTAATGCCTTACTTTCTGCACCTTCAGTGGCTGTTTTACTAGAATTATTATTCTAGTGGGAGGCTGTGTGCTCAAGGTTACAATTTAAATTGTAGCAGATAAAACCGTTTCTTATTAGCTTCATTGCCATAGCCTCGCTGTTCTTATTCACATTTATCTTTATTTCTGTGACCTCCTAGCCTCATTTTTTTCGCGCAGTTATGACCTCATTCCCCATGCATTTTCTTTGTTAAACGTGTTTATAATACATCCTGTTTTCAGAATATATGGTGTCAAAGATTGACTGAATTTCCAGCAAATCACAATCGCATTCAAAACTTTCAAGGGATAAATCAAACATTCAGCTCGCTAGCCAGAGCTCAAGGAATAATAAACATATGTTTATTTTAAAATTCTGCACTATGCACGCATATTTCCTGGATCAAGTGGTCTTATGCATATCATGTTAAAATGCAACCATCTTTTCTTAGCAATAATTTAATGAGATCCAAGTATGAGATTTTAAAATTCTCCTCTATCTGTCAAAATAAATCACTGGCATTTTTTAAATAATGGAATCTATGTAATACAAGATATTACATATTTTCCACGATGTTATGTAAAAACAGTTTGGAAATGTGCCGTTTTTTTTTTTGTTTTTTTTTTCTAAACCAGGAAATTGAAAGGAATCTAATTACCCTTACCCAAATCTTTCAGATCCCATTTCAGGATGTGAGACTGGCTACAGTGTATCAAGATCTCACTCCGATAATAATCAGAATGCACTAAAAGCCAAAAGGAATTTCCGCATTTGATCTCTTCCCCTTTATTAAAAAGATTTTTTATCACATATTATGACTTATAATTTCGTCTGAGAAAAAAAAAAAACACTACTGTATTTCTACAGTTAGAACATTGATAGGATTTTAAATATTCTGTGTACAATATTTATCACTAGCACATTTAAGCTGTACACTTATCAATAAGGGTAAAGTTTCTTTATTTGATGGCATCTGTTTTAGCATTGTAAAATAAGTAAGTTCAAACAAAATCAGCTGGATATTTCTCTCATCTGAGCTGTTTGTTGCTAGTAGTATTACTGCATTAAAGTCTCCCTGTAGGCAAAAAGTTGGCTTTGTTCCTAAACAAGGCCCACAGTCTATTAAAAACATAATTATTATATTAGATGCATTTTTAATATGTTCAACAGCTTTTGAAAATGACACGCAATAACTCGGGGATCTGTGTGTGTGCTTTGGTTTGTATTCACATACAAGATATCTAATAGCAAGGTTGATAAGAAATTGTTGCATGGAAACAAACTGAAGTATATGAACATTAAACAAGCCATTTAACTCCAGGCAATGCTACAGTTCGAGGCTATCAACGTCGCCTGCTCCCTTCTGAAATCCCCGTTACCTTTCACTACAAACAAAGGTTCTTTCTGTTTGTGTTGGATGTTGTAATATGCTACAACAAAGGGGAAAAAAAAATGTCCCGGCTACCATTTTAACTGTGCACTGTGTTTGTAATAATGCTACAAAATAGAAATGCCAAATCGATTGTACAGGACATGTAATCGGTAACTCGCAGGATTGGCTGAGGAGATGGAGTCAATGGCGGGATGCTGAAAGCACTCACCCACACTGGAGTTGAGGTCCCCATTCTCTGAGTCCCCCCCATGCTGGTTATTGCTGCTGTGGTAGCTGCTCATGACTTCCAGCTTGATCTTCTTCACCTTCATGGCCTCTGCGATGGCGGCGTTCGTGGCGGCTGCAGCGGCGGCGGCCGCAGCTGTGAGGCCTGGTGGACAAGAGCAAACAACACATGAAGGGAATGACCAGGGTTTCCTTCATTCAGGAGTGGCATTGCTTTTTAACAATAAAATTAAAATAAAGTAATTCGAGGGCAAATATTCGCTAGTGCTTTTTTAATCACCTGATTATGCCACAAGTTTCCTCAATTAAACTTTCAATATTTAGTTGGATATTTGTTTCAGGTGCACCATTTTCAGGCATTCATTTACTTAATCTTTTATCACTTTGCATTTTGACATAATACCCCCACCCTCCAAAAAAAAAGGTAAAACAAATAATATAGGCAAGATTGCATGAATTTCATTCTCAGTAGAAAAAACAAAAAAGATCTATGAACACAAACATAATCATTTACAGTGTATCACTTGTACATCGATCATGCTTTCATATTTAACTTGCACAAACACATTTGTATAGCAGTGTAACCAATGCTGCCTTTTATAACTCATAATAATCTAAAATGATCTACCGCAATAAATGATGCAACGGATTAAAACAAAATTGTTTGGAGAAACATACATACACAGTAGCAGACTTTTATATCTAACTGGTTGGTAGGAAAATGGAACAGAACACAGACTGTGTATCTGGTGGTTCCAACACTGCATGGCCCTAGGACACTTGGTGCGCTCTGTAATACTGTCGTCCTGCCATTACTCTTCGTTGGTGACAGATGGAGTCAAGCTAACACAGCTGAACTGACATACTGCCTTTATTTTTGTTTGTAAATAAAATGTGTCTGCAACAGTGTGAGAGGGAAGGTGTAAATATATACCCACAGACAGCACATTCTGAGGTTAGAAATATTATGTAATATTAATGATAAACATAACCTGGCTTATTCTTCTCATCCAGGCCCATTCATTGACACATACAATCGCCTGTATATAGGCTAATGCATTATAATTCCTATCCTCAATGGCTTGAATGGTTATAATATGTTTTCTCTTTTGTACTTTGCACAGTTAAAAGGGCAGTTCTAGGTTGGGAATCTCATAAAGAGCAAAATCTTAGCTTCATGGTAGTGTTCAATTCACCTTTCTGAGTAACTTGAAAGGGCTATGGCATTTCAACTGATGAAAGAGGGTGGGGGAAAAAAATGAGAATAGACCTCCATTCTGGAGTGTCGGTTCAGTCAGTGTTCTCTCCTGCTGGCATTTACCGGCCCTATGCCTATCTGACTAAAATCTATCCACATGGCCAATATTATTCATAATGTACCTCTGGAAGAATAAAGGAATTCTCTTACAGATGTCACAGAAGTGTCAGGGGAGCAAAAGCATGTTAAAACATACAGTGATGCAACGTTCGATCCACTTGCAAAAATAAATCTCTGGTGTGCAAAAAACCTGTGATCCTCTGACCTTCAGCATCATAGCGCTTTATAACTGTAACTAACCTTGAAGCAGTCGTTAGCTCTTTGCTGAAAAACTATATATATATATATATATATATATATATATATATATATAAACAAAGGACTTACTATTTGTATTCCGCTAACAGAAGTACATTATTTATGTCCAGTAATTGTCAGTAAATCGCTAAAGTAATAGAGGTATCCTAGCATGATCAAAAAAATAGAAAAAAATAAGACTGTGCAGTGTATGGAAGTTACATGTGTATTTTTGTTTCTGTATTGATATGTTTTTAGCTTGATCTTAGATCCTGTAGAAAACATAAAAATACACTTGTGCACAAACACAAGGCTTAATATCTCCCTCTTTTACAGCTTAAAATATACAATTCTTAGCGTTAGCTCAGTTAATGACTGGTTGAATAGTCAGTATCTGATTCAACCTCAAATGCAAGCCACTAATGTGACTTTTACAATTATTTGAAATGGGTAAATTCTTAAATCTGCTTTAGTCATTTTTAAAAGAGCTGTCACTAAAGAGGGTTACTGATAGTTACCTTGGGGCTAATTCCATTTCTTGGGAGGTATTTAAGGTTCCACCAACTTCAAATCCAAGAATGCTTTTAAATTGCGCACATGACAGATGGCCTCATACAGATGCATTTGGAGTTTTAACCACTTCTACGGGTAAAAGCTGCCCTTTGCTAACCAGTTTATGCCTGGTATTTTCATTGCTGTTTATTACAAGGGACAAGCAGCTTCATAAATATCTCATCACTTAGCTGTCACACACATTTCAGTGACACGACTCAAGCACAGCTATTAGCTGTGTGAATCTAGCCAGTACAAGGAGAGGAAAATCGAACATGTGGCATTAATACGCAGTCCTGGTTCCTAACCATCTGATAGGCAGATGGCGTGAAGCAGATTCTCCAGCTGAAATGAAGGGGCACATCATTTAAAACCTTGTTTGCATTTTAAAAGACATCAGTTCCATATTGATGTACAGTATACATCATGACAGAACTTAATAGCCATTCTTGTTTGCTGTCGCCTAGTCCTATTCCATATGTATGCAGAAATCACGGTGCACCCTATATAAGAGGGTTGCGCTTCTCAGTATAATGTATGTGGCCTCCACTTTCTGTTGAAGGTCGCCGTTCACTTAAGTACAATTTGCATGAGTCAACTGTTTCTAAATGAGGTACATGTAAAAAGTGAAGAAAAAAAAACATAAAAACATTATGGCTCAAGGATTTAATAAAAATGCTGTTTTGTGTTTTGTTTCATTTTTCTTCAAGAAACTGCTTAAGTGAACACTTCAAGGAGTAGATAAAAAAAGCTTTATAATTGTAATTTATTCCCTCATATAATAATAGTCTGGGTTAACATGCTCCTGAGCTAGTTAGGTGTTCAATATCAACACGCCACACTATATGTGTAGATCCACTGTTTTAGATCTGGACCATCTATCTACTCATTAATCTATCTTTTGAGACAGTAAGAGCTGGAGAGAGAGAGAGAGAGAGAGAGTATAAATAAATAAAATCCCTGTTAGAGCTAAATAGCGCATTTAAGTCATGTGTTAAGCACATCATTACTGACTATAAGATCAGGCCTAGAACAGAGGGCGCCGCAGCCTGGAGACAGCTGAGAATAAAAACTGTACAAGGGCTGATGAACGTATAAAAAGGGGGTCATGGCTGTCCAGTGGGAAACTATAAGAAGCGAGTTGGGGGTCATCAGATATTAATTTGTTTCTCTTAACATGGTAACGGCAGAGTCCAGGGGAAGCAATGCCCATCCAGGCTGCCAAAGCAAACACGATGGACAGTTTGTACAGCAATATCAACTATCAACCATAAACTATCTTTTGACAAGGTTTAATTTTATGAGTGCAGCTTTTCACATGTCTGAGTTGCTGTCATGTATGGGTGTGGTGCTTATCAGTACAGACATTTCCATGGAATCATTGGCAGCCACATACTGAGCTCATCTCTCCTAATGCAAGGTATTAGTTGGGAAATGAATGGGTACAATTCTGCCCATCCATACCAGCATCTGTCTTCTGTCCAATGTTTTTATGGAAGATCGTGCTCTAGTTCAACTAGTCCATACAACCTAAAGATGGAAAAGATACCTATTTGAGAGATACAACTGAACTATGCTATGCCCTGACCAGGCCCAACACATGCTCTCCACTGAGCTTGTGTGTCATTTCTTGACCAATCTATACAAAAGCACCCCAGTAAACCCACTCCTTTCCAACACTTCCTCTGAGTCTTGAATGGGCTGGCAGTCCATAGACCAGAATTCCAAACTCAATTCACAGTCTGTGTTTCATAGCATCACAGAATATGATCTTTCAAACCTGAAGCATATCTAATTATTTATATGACTTAAGGATAACTTAAGATTGGCAAATTTGATACCACAGCAACACAAATAAAACACACAACATCTATGAAAAGCAAGTTATACTTATTTGTAAACAATTACAAATTTGATGTAATATGATATTTGAATAATCCCAAATGGAACTAAATATTATTCATTAAGTTCATTATAGGTTATGCCATCAAATTAAACTCCAGTATCACTAAGTAGACTATTAGACACTTTTAACCCAAACACTTCAGAATGGCCACCATAGTCCCTTTACAAGCTTCAGTCAGCACAGATGGCTTGTGTTTTTGTCATGGTGCCACCTGCAGTTTGGACAGCAGCATTATGGTACTAATGCCGAGGGGTGTCAACTGAATACCTCCAGAGAATTTTCACTTTTTCAGTTTTAAATACAAAATATAGAGTTGGGATTACTATAAATATTAAATATATCTAGTGAACAATAGCATTTCTGTGCCTGCAACCAAGGATCCCCTTCAAAGCATAACTACTATTCACCCCGGCCAGTACTCAAGAGCACTGCCCCATATCCTAGGCACATTGCCTAAATAAAGTATGATTAATATGTGCATAACTGCTGTTCACTTTGCCTTTGATACTGTCAGTTATTATGACATTCATTATTTATGGTGAAGTGTAATGTGGGAGCAAATATTAATTTGTTATTGTAATTTGAAGAAGGTCTAGCTAACACAAGAACACACCACAATGCACTCTATCAATAAACCCATTCCTCCAACTCTTTTCATACTTATTTAAATGAGATCTTATCCCGAGGTCCCCTTTTCACTAAGTACATTGTGACACAAAGCAGAACAACATGATTCATCAGTCTCTCGTGTAGCACATTCTGACCTAAAAACTTCTTAAAGACTGACACACCAGCAAAATATCAAATGCAAAATAACTGTTGAGGTTCTTGCCCATCCCTGTGCCAAAACACTGATTCCTAACAAGACTGGCCTGATAATCAACATCTTTTTCCATGGCTATATTAATGTGACACTTCCAGGGAGATAAGGTAGACCTATATTCTTAAATTGTAGGATATTTCATGAAATAAAATAATTCTGGAGAGACCTTATTCATAGAGGGAATAAATCTGACCCTGTTCCTTATATTATGTTTCACATACTTAATGAACCTACAGATACAAATCCTACCAATGTATCAAAACTCTTAAAACATACATACTTTAAACGCTATAGTATTTGCATTTCAGTAAAACTGTTCAATGCATCTGTATTTACTTTTCTTATTAGAAGACTGTAATGGGCATTTGTATTTAAATCCATCATCTCCATGCAGTTGCAGATGCCCAGAGCACCCAGCTGTGTTGTTCACTTTCATCTAGAGAAAGGAACCAACCAACATCCTTGTGCTCGATGCTGTTAAACTGGCCCTTTACATTTTAACCGAATTTGTCAAGCAACTGCAACTCAGTGTCACAACACTAACTTGTGAAACCAAAGCAATAGTCACAAAGCCTTGCTAAATTAGCAATGTTAACTAAATGTGTTACTTTTAGCTGCACAGATGTTAGGATGGACTGTCTAATGCATACGTAATTAATATTTATTGTCAGCTATACAGAGCAAAACTCCTTTCCAGATCAAGGAACAGGAGATGCATAAACCAGCTATAATATGTATCCACTACAAAGAACCAGCACTAGACCAACTGCTGAGAGCCAACAGCAACCAGCAACCAGCAACCAATAACGACAAACGACTTTCAGGATTGGGGAATTCATCAAGTGGCATGATCCACTTGGTTTAAGGTACTATGTTTTGTTCTCTATGAAATTAGAAATGGAGATGGAGATCTATTAACCCCCCACCACCAATTCTTTTTATGATTTTAATTGATATGAACGTATATTACATTAATAGTGAATCAGACATTAATAAAACATAAACATTATAATTATTACAATTTATTATACATCAGCAGCAGTTCCACTCATTCATTGATAATAGAATTAGCTTCCCCTTGCTTGTCCCTGTAAACTGGTGAGAAACATCAGTGTGTTTTTATCTAGTGGGGACTGCCAAAATCAGGGTTTCCAAATCATTCTTCGGCACTTCCCTAAACAGTGCTTTGTTGCTAAAAAAAGCTCTATTATTTTTATCTTGTGCTCTCAACATGGCTCACCATCACATAACACTGCCTCTGGTATAAAGAAACAAGATGGAAACTATTTATCCAAAAATTACTTTTAGTGTGAATGGGACCTACACTTATGTAATGAAATGGACTGCCATTTTTGTTCCTCAATTGGAGATGAAATTGAACTGTAGTGCCTTAAATAGTAAGAACTTTAAATTACTCCCTCTCTCTCTCTAAACATTCTATTGTAATTCCCATGATAAAACTGACAAATGAAAAAATAAATAGTTGGTGTGAAGAAATTCATTGAGTTCATTGGATCGCCATAAATTTAGATCAGTCAGTTCTCATTAGGAAATGCAATATTTGCACCAAACTATAAGTCTTTGTTTTGTGTTAAGTGTAATCAAAGGAGAGAAGTATTTATTTCCTCACTGTCAATGGTTATGTTTTTCCTCAAAATGTTTAATAAATAAATAAATAAATACATACATATCCATCCATCTATATTCAATAACCACTTCATCCAGTGCAGGGATGCTATGAGCCTAACTTGGTAACACAGGGAACAAGGGCGGGGTATGTATACATACATACATACATACATAAGAAATACACAACCAAGGAAAACTTACATGCCAGTGAATTTAATTCCCCTGATTTAAAATAGGATATGAAGAAATACCAGTAGGTTTTTACCTCAGGGTACTCACAATATTGTAATACACTCTAATAACACAGGTAAGTTCAATAAATTACCATTGTGTGTTGTTGGGAAGTCAGACAATATTTTTACTGTACTTTAAAGTGAGACAGGCTTTTTCCAAGATAAAAACAAATTATAAATCTAGTTATAGTTGAGAACATTCTGTATCCTTTGCAGCTACGCTCATGATTTAGAAATGTCTATCAATGTTGTGTTTCACTCAGTCATGCCTATTTTCACATGCACTCTCTTATGGTAGTGCGACTGCACATAGTGGAACAGAGATGGGTGTGTATCTGGAATGTATGACTTTCAATAAAACCATTCTAATAAGGCAGCAACAATATTCTGCACTTAAAATATAATGCTACATTCAATAAATTATGTTTTGTTATACTAACAATGCAGAAGGATTAAAACAAACACACAAAAAAAGCAATTAAACATCAGCAGCATTGATGCATGAAGGCATTGTTTACCATCTTGAACTGCATGAAGTTTGCTATAATGAAAATTGTATTTTGTATTCAATCATAATAAAACAAATACTTCCTCCATTGGCTTAGTCAAAGCACTACATTGGCATTTGTATTGTTTGGGGCTCGGGATGGCACGAAAACAGGATTTAAATTTTACTTAATGTTAAAAATACATAATAGTTTGTTACTCCCTCTTCTTTCCACTGACAAAACACATCTGGAGGTGTACTGGTTAATTACATACAATTCCTCAAACTGATCATTGATGTAATCTGCTTTGATCTGAAATCTTGCAGCTGCCATTAACCTTATGTTTATTGTATTTGTGATAAAAAGATGAACATGTAATTAAGTCATAACATTGGGTAATTGATCATAATGGTAATCACCTAAGAAACTCACCCCTTAATATAGAATTCAATTCAGCATGATATTCATAAATGGCCCAGACCAAATCAAAACTTTGACCTCCTTGGCAGCAGCACATGAACAGAGGATTGTTATTTCTACCTAATACGTATGTTTTAATTTGAAAGGAACATTCTCCAGGTTATTTGTGGTAGTTTTATTTTTATTTTTTGTTTTTTATTAACTAGGCCTACATTTTTCCCTAAAGAAGCACATTATGCTTACTTTCTCAGTGTGAACACTAAATTACCTAATTAATTGAAACCTGATTTTGTCAAAAAGGTCAAAGTTTGTATTCTGTGAGGTATTATCTTGCTCTTTAACTTGGTTTCTGAAAAGAAACAAAAATACTGCCAAGATAGTTATAATAAATGAAACGGTATACAGCCCCAGGCAATGGCCTAGTTAATAAACTTTCAATGCAGGTTTCTTTCAACTGTTACGGACAAGGAGGTTAAAAAAAATCTTAAATTACAGCCATGTGTGAGTTTTAAAGCTACTGTGCTTTTTATCTCAAACCTTTGGCTTTAGAAAAAAAGACAAAGAGAGATTGTCTTTCATTCTTTTTTTAACTTACAATGAATGTTTCATGACAAAAAAAAAGTCTGCAGACAACTTTTTCCTTTAGAAAGTTGAGGTTAGTCACTCACATTCTGTAGAGATACTTACCCATCTCAATTAATGCATCTATTTTATATTTTTCGTAGTGAGGAAAAAGTCAGAATATACTGCAGTTACTTATACACCTAATAATAAAATGGATTTGACTACATTTAATGCATACAGATAACTCAAAACAATGTGTGACAATAATTTAGACCAAAGTCACCCATTCCATCGTCAAAACTAGTCACCTCATTAAATCTATTAACCACTACTATGCGTTACCAAAATATGGCTAAACCTAATATTGGGATAACGTCTTAAAAACATGTATAGGTACATGTGAGGCAAAATCTGCATAGGTTGCATTATGCATGTAGTGAATTCATGTTTTATTCATGTTTTATTTATGATTACTTTATGATAACTTAATATACATCAATAACCCTTCAAATGCTACTGCCAGGATGAACATTAGAAGAGCAGTATAGAAAACACGATTCAACATGAGTAAGTATCCAACACTTGGGAAAGACAGCAGCTACTTCAGCCAGTCCAGCAGGAGGTGTGTGGACACTGAAACAGACCATATGAAGAACATTCCTGCGCTACTCCCCAAGACTCTCCGAAGGGAATACAAATTAAACCTCTTTACCAAGATACTTTACACTCCTAATTATAAAAAGGAGTATACAACAGGAGTCCTTAATGAAGATGTTTATTTTTCCAATCCTTATCTTCTTTGAGCTGGATTGGCCCAGAGAGTAGCTGAGATTTCTCCTTAACTCAGTCCAAAATAGTCCCCAAATTGTTTATATCATTCTGTGCCACTATGCAGCAAACTGACAGGTCTTTATATAAAGAAGGCCCTGGGGAGTGGTGACTAAATTACCCACTTGAAGCATTCATTCTTCCAATACTGTATCTCCCCACTGTATCCATAGAGAGTTTTAGTCCCCAATGCTGTCACTCTCTCGTATTTAACCACCACTTCATTTAGAGCAGCATTATCAGCACTCTCGTTTGCATGGGATTGACAACATGCTTGACCATAAAAATGCTTGTGCTGCATTAACTTATAATAGGGCTGTCTCTCTCTTTGTTTAAATGTTCTCTGACTTCACCTGTTTTGTTTCCATCATTGAAATGTTGCGAAGGAACGTACAACAAATAAATAAAGACAACGACGCGCATTTCACTGAAAAAGAAAGAGTCGCGGGAAAGATTTGTGTCATGATATGCGTGACAGAATTCCAGTGACGGAGAGAGAAATCTGAAGGTGGAGACTGACCGTTATAAGTCATAGAGAAAATCTGACCTAAGACCTAACAAGACCTGAAATCAAGACCTAGCATCTTGAATTAGTAGAATATGTGCTTGCATGTATCAGTCTGTGTTCAGAGTACTGCTCCTTTAATTTCTGATTCCGTTTTTGACCTTTGAATTTTCTTTCAAGCAACTTCTGCTCTAAAAATAAAATGAAAAGTAACAGGGTTGTGGCTGAGCAAAAAGAGAGTGAGAATGTGAAATCGAACTGTAATACTGCTGGTCTGCTTGAGTAATGTGGACTGCTCCCTTTAGAGAAAGAAATTTTAAAAAATGCTTTCTTGGAGCACTGAATTGCATCAGATAAACACAAATAGAACCATTCATAAATATTTGCTTAATTGCAAAGAGAATGGCTAATAATTTCCTTCATTTCCCTGGAAACTGAAAGTCATATCTTCTCTGTTAATTTCCTGTTTCAGGTACTAATACACACAAAATAAAGCCTGAGGGGTATATACTGTATTTGTCTTTATCATTTTGATCACAACATGCCTTTGTTTTGTTTGTTTGTTAATTTGTAAATTGGGAACTGCTTTGTTTTTAGTGTTTATTAAAGTTAGAGCTACACTGCATTGAAATTCAACCTTTTTATATTTACAGTTTTCATATTTTACCCAGCATTTCATGGTGTTTTCTGCTCTGCTGGTGTGTGTCTATGTGCAGTGTTCTACATTTACATTTTAAATAAGCCATTTACAGTTGTCATGCTTACAATTCCAAGGTAGACCGCAACACATAGTCAAACACTAACATAGGAAAGAATGCCAACTGCAATTCTGCCCATTGGACTTCCTTCCCCTACATTTGGCTAAACACAAATTCTTCGTCCCCCGGGCATTGATTCAACAGATTCCAGTTGCATAGTAAAATACAAGAAGAAAGAGGAACAAGATCAAAAAAATATCTTCTGTGATTCATTACTGACATAATCCTTTTTTATATATTAATTCAGAAGGTTCATGGAAACAGACACATTTTATCCACTAAATAGTACACAGCATTTCTCAATGGTCTGTACAGAGTCTGTCAACTGGATGTCAGCTCATGACATCCAGCATCTGTTCCTGTGTAGCAGAATGGTCGCTTCCTGTTGAATCCTTTTGAACCTTAGTGGTACTGGGCTCGAATGTATGTATCTTAACATAACTGAAATCAATGAAGAAATGATTCTTTCATTGGTGAAGTGTCAAACACCTATCAACATTTTCAAGGGTAATTTCTGATTCCATGATACAAGAATCTATTTGCACGAGCAGCCTAGACAATGAAGTGCTGAACAGAACAACATGACATGGTGGTTATTATTTGTGAAGAAACAGGCAAATATGTATCTTAAGCTACCTTTCTCACTACATGAAAACAGGTTGGCACCAGACATCTTAATGAGGTGCCACGGCCACGGCATCACATGACTTAAAAGCAAGCTAAGCTCCACACTCTGCTGCAGTCGCAATTATTCATTGATTTTTACATGACATGAGCAACCCTTACCTTTCTTCACGTTATATGAGAAATAAATTAATCGCGTTTATGTCAATTTATAAACCAACTAAAAAAGTAGAACAAAAAGTTGTTCATTAAAGAACAAATGGTTAAAATGATAAAGAAAATGGTGGTCAATAAAGACATACATATAGAGAGAGAAAACACAATTATAAAAAGTATCTAATATGAAAACATGTAAAACAATTAAGGAGCCGATAATGTAGGGAAAACAGGGAAAAAAATATATGCAAGGAATAGTCACATTTGCAAAGTAACAAAGAAACCCTTAACCAAATAAAGAAATGCACTGTTCTGTCACAGTGAGCACAAATAACAAATAATAGGGATTGAGTCTGATAGTAGCCTCTGTGCTTGGAGCAGCTGTCATATTAAATAATAATGAGGGGTCTATTAATATGCAAAGGAACCAGCAGCAGACTGGCTTAATGCTGTCATGCCTCTGCATATTGTCAGATTGTTCATTATTAATTAACATGCTTGCTGCCCCATACCTGTGCAATGTCAGAACATTCTTATAACAAATACTGAATGTATGTGCCCTCTCCTAATAATAGTGTAATTAAATTAAAATCAGATTAACTACACATCAGTACACAAAGACTGACTTTACAACTCAGCCGATAAAGAATTGCCAGTCCTTATCTGAAATGTTACTTTATTTTTTATTTATTTTTCCTATTTCTTTTTTTTTTTTTTTTTAGACTATGGGCAGCTCTGAATCTTGGTTTACTTATCTAACAAGGCGGCTGAGAAAAGAACCTATCCTCTTACATCCCAATGAGCTGAGAAGCTTAATTTTATGCATGGGCTGGTAATAATGACAAGCGAGGGTGGAGTGCTGGGGACTCTGAGTGGATTGTTATCATCCCTGAACTCTGCTCCTCATATCATGATAAATTTAATATCAATTACAGCAGCTTCAGTTCAAGTACATATCCGATGACAAGAGGTAGAGGTCGGTAGTGGCAGAATTTGACTTATGCTTTTGCTGAATAATGAATCTGACCAAAAATGTGCCTGGTACTTTGAACTCAAACCTGAAAAAGAGGTACAGCTGAGAAAAGAAAAGACTCAAATAGCATGTTCTGTATGCCTCATCTCCAGACATGCCTCACTGTCTGACCACAAAAAAGGAAAGCATTTACGGTAGTGCATGAAAGTAGATTTACTCTAAACAGACTTCAATACATTGCTGTAGCTGTGGCTGGTGGGAAATCAATGTGTTTTTGTTTGATGAATCAGATAATGTGCCACAATAACTAATGTTTACTCTTTATTTCATTTGAATTAGCAGACCAACAGACAGACAGATAGATAGATAGACTAATTCTGTATGGCACTATAATAACAAATAATATATAATACAACATGAAGAACTATACCGTAGTGAGCTAAACTTCCATTACTTAATATATACAGTATGCACATGGTGTTTAGATATGGTATTGATATTTAAAATTAAGCAGAGAATGATATTTTTATCTATGCTATAGGTGTATTTGAGTATGGCTTGTCTAACACCATTTCTAAATTACTACAAGTATTTTTGTAATAATGTTTAATGGGAAATTTTAAATTGCTCAATGCATTTGTCTGGATAGTACTGTGAATGACACAGTATTTAAAATAGGATCAAGGCTAAGGAATGAGCTTGTTAATACACCATGGGCCTCCCCCCTGTTCATCAGCACAGCTCAGTCAAAGACTCGTTGAATTCAGGAACTCAACTTGTCTCACAATTATCAGCTTTCTCCAGAGTTTAATTAAAAATCTTTGTTAGGTCCAAAGATGTCTGAAAGAATAAGACTAAGACTGTTAAAAACAGCATTTACTATTTTATTTTGTTATTATAAATGAATGACATGAATGTACGTCTCAGTGTATTATTATTAATAACAATAATCAACCTCTTCATCATGCTACAACTACATTAGTTCAGTGACTGATTACCTTGACTGCACTACAACTATTATAAAATAAGTATTTTATCTTGTAATATCTTAGTTTAGCTGCACCTTATTAATAAGTAATCACTTCAATCTATCAACAGATGTTCTCCTGCATACCAAAAACCTACTTGTCTTGTCAATATATGTTAAAGGTCTGAACTATATACGAACTTTGACCCATCGGCATTTGCAAATTATAGTTTGACATGGTGTTCTTCTTTCCAACTAATGCAGATCCATCATCAGGTGCTGTGTTTTCAATGCAACAGGCAAATGGGTTGAAGTTTAGATTGGGTCCAGGCCTCAATATGAAATGTATACACACACATTCAGAGACACATTTCAGTTCTGGCTTAAAACATGTGTCTTAATTGTTGTAATGGAACATCACAGTCATGCACATGCTGTTCCAGAAGACTTACTCTTATTATATTTTCCAAAGGTATACCTTGCAGCACTGTGTGCAGCTAACACTAGCCTAGGAAAGTATGCTGTTTTATGAGTCTTTTCTTGGTCTTAAAGCCCTCACTACAGTCGTCTCAGATTGTAAACAAATTAGGTCTAACTAGTCGACACGTTCTCAGCTGTCTACATGTTTCAGAAAATTGCACTCACAAAGCTTTTATTCTCCACCATCACAAATCTTTGAAATATGATCTGAAAAAGCATTAGCAAAGCTGAATACAGTACACAAAGCTGTTAAGAGTTTGACTAGCATTCAATCTGCTAATGTTTCGGCACATTGATCAATTTACCTATCATTTCCTAATTTAAATGAACATTTCAGGACTTGAAAGTCTGCTTGTCACATTATGATATTAGATTACAGGACAACTAAATATCTCCTTTCTGCTGTGGAAACAGAACAAAGTATTAAGTGCTGCAACTAACACTGATAAAATCACTCCTTTTTCGACGCTGCCTGCAGTTTGGCAAAGTGTAGTTTAGTGCCTATAATTGCTCTACACCTCGTGTTGTGCATGCATGAATCGAATGACAATGCAATACAATAGTATGCATACATGCACTTCCGTTCCCATCAAACAGGAGGTACACAAAGCTCTTTCTAATGAACAAGATTTACAAAACCTCTACAAAGCTCCGACAATTAAGAAACCGTCTAATAAGTGAAATGTGTCCTTCCTGCTGAGTGCTTCAAACCTTAGACTCTCAAAGTAAGCTGCAGTATCAGCTCACAATTAAAAATTAAACACTTTAGATCTTCTGTCATTAAATGGAGGAAGGCGAGAGGTGTTTGAGCAGGAGGAGTCGTTATTAAGGACAATCAGACAGCTGGCTGTTTCCTTTACTCTGAACATGTTTTTTTTCTTTTCTTTTTTTATCTTGAATGAGAATGTGTTAAATACTTGACAACAAGAGCTTACTTATAGGTATTTAAAATTCTCTGAAATAATATTCCTTTGAAATATGTATTCTAATTACATTTATTGCCCCAAATTAGCACTGCATCTTGCAAATGAATTTGTATATAAGATACATATATCAAATATCTTTCCATCAATGCAAAATTAAAGTAACATTGATTATATACTAAAAACAGAAGATAATTTGAAAGATTTTCACGCGGATAATGTTTGTTATTTTATTATTAGAAATTGAATACTTTATTTATTATTGTTCTGTATCACTATAGCAATTAAAAACAAGTCACCCTTCTCTGCACATAGACAGAGGAGCCCTGACAAACTGTTTCACTGCATGCTTACATTATCTTAATTTTCTTATTTTGTCAAAGTCAAAAAAATAAAAATAAAATAGAGGGTAGGGGTATAATTTACATCGCAAAATCAGACTTTTGCTACAATTTAGGTAGTCTTTTAAATCTTAGGTAATAAAGCTAAAATCTCATATTAACTTGTAACACAAAATGATAATTAATCTACCGGAGATTCCATTTCAATTAGGTAATTATCCTAGGGGTTCAAGACAACATGTGAGAATGCTGAAAGACTGTAAACTGTAGTGGATTAAATGTAAACCCTGCAATACTGAAAGTAATTTCCATAGGAGCAATATTATTGTGATCCCAGGCCATAATAACTGGCACACAAGGAGTGAAAGAAGGAGATATAATATAAAGACAGCAACAGGTGCCTACACAAAACAACTATAAATCATAGTGATAAGGTGTCTGCTTTTTCAGCCATCTCATTAACATGGAAAAATCAATGAGAGATAAGTAAGAATGCTAGATTACAGGAATTTGTAAATGTTTTCTTATTATTTTTTTATTTGGGGGGGCTGGTACTGAAATAATGCAAATTCAGAACTGGGAAGAGAGAAACAAAATATAGGCTAATCTATGGCTTGTCTATTTCTATGCTATTATTGAAATTAAATACATTTTGCACTTATACTATAAAAGACAGTTAGAGGAATGCTGGAAAATGATTGTTCTTATGATGAATAATATCTGGAGTCACAATTGTAAGTGGAAAGGCTGTGATATTACTAATATATTAATGCTATTGTTAATGTATATATAGGGGACTTTATATATATAGGGAGCTTTTGTCCAAATCTGAGGAACTGACACGAGAATACTGAATTCTAAAGAGTCCCAATTTTTTTGTTTTGTTTGGAAGGATCTGGATACTCAAAGATCATACACAAGAGAACTAAAACACATATGTAAAACACATACATTAGTACAACAATATATGACCAAAAATCTAGATTGTAAATGGTTTCAGTGTAATAGTTTATTGCATCTAATGGAAATTATGTGTGTATACACTCACCTAAAGGATTATTAGGAACACCTGTTCAATTTCTCATTAATGCAATTATCTAACCAACCAATCACATGGCAGTTGCTTCAATGCATTTAGGGGTGTGGTCCTGGTCAAGACAATCTCCTGAACTCCAAACTGAATGTCTGAATGGGAAAGAAAGGTGATTTAAGCAATTTTGAGCGTGGCATGGTTGTTGGTGCCAGACGGGCCGGTCTGAGTATTTCACAATCTGCTCAGTTACTGGGATTTTCACGCACAACCATTTCTAGGGTTTACAAAGAATGGTGTGAAAAGGGAAAAACATCCAGTATGCGGCAGTCCTGTGGGCGAAAATGCCTTGTTGATTCTAGAGGTCAGAGGAGAATGGGCCAACTGATTCAAGCTGATAGAAGAGCAACTTTGACTGAAATAATCACTCGTTACAACCGAGGTATGCAGCAAAGCATTTGTGAAGCCACAACACGTACAACCTTGAGGCGGATGGGCTACAACAGCAGAAGACCCCACCGGGTACCACTCATCTCCACTACAAATAGGAAAAAGAGGCTACAATTTGCACAAGCTCACCAAAATTGGACAGTTGAAGACTGGAAAAATGTTGCCTGGTCTGATGAGTCTCGATTTCTGTTGAGACATTCAGATGGTAGAGTCAGAATTTTGGCGTAAACAGAATGAGAACATGGATCCATCATGCCTTGTTACCACTGTGCAGGCTGCTGGTGGTGGTGTAATGGTGTGGGGGATGTTTTCTTGGCACACTTTAGGCCCCTTAGTGCCAATTGGGCATCGTTTAAATGCCACGGCCTACCTGAGCATTGTTTCTGACCATGTCCATCCCTTTATGACCACCATGTACCCATCCTCTGATGGCTACTTCCAACAGGATAATGCACCATGTCACAAAGGTCGAATCATTTCAAATTGGTTTCTTGAACATGACAATGAGTTCACTGTACTAAACTGGCCCCCACAGTCACCAGATCTCAACCCAATAGAGCATCTTTGGGATGTGGTGGAACGGGAGCTTCGTTCCCTGGATGTGCATCCCACAAATCTCCATCAACTGCAAGATGCTATCCTATCAATATGGGCCAACATTTCTAAAGAATGCTTTCAGCACCTTGTTGAATCAATGCCACGTAGAATTAAGGCAGTTCTGAAGGCGAAAGGTGGTCAAACACAGTATTAGTATGGTGTTCCTAATAATCCTTTAGGTGAGTGTATACTATATTATATGTGTATATGTATGTGTATGTGTATGTGTATATATTAATATATATATATATATATATATATATATATATATATATATATATATATACACACACACACACACACCTGGGAAACATAATTGTAATAAAAAATAATACAAAAAAGTTAAGAAAAGAGGATAAGTAGAATGATCTTATATGAATATGATAATACTTTCCTGATATGACAATCAAACATTATTCCATTGAACACAAAGACCTAATCCATACACGCAGTGATCATTTTAATATTTTAATGCTGGATTTGTGGCAGCAGTTTCTTTCTTTATTATTATTAACTCAGATCATTTTATTTCTTAACCATCGATGAAGGACATTTGAAGAATATGTGAAAGGTGGCTCTATGAACTAGAAGGCCCCTTGTACAAGATTAGGGACCGGTCACTGACAAGAAAAGGAAGCCAGGAAGAGTGATGGGCTATAACTAGGCTTTAATAACAGTGAGTGTGTCTATATCCAGGGCAGATATGAACCTTATCCCAGCTAATACTGAAAGTTGCGGCTGGAATCTGAGCCCAAGCTTTTCAAAGCTCCTCTGCTTAAAAGGAGATGTCATCTATGTGCGGTGTCAGCTGAGAGCAAATAATACAATTTAGAGGGGCAGTCTCACTGTAATGCATTAGGAATTGCAAAACCCCTGGAGCCAAGCCCTGAGGAGAACATATTTTACAAAGGATATATTGAATGATGTTTGTTTTGTTAAATGGGAACCAAAGCAGATTAAAATCTCTTTGCCCAACCTGGCCTTCAGTCATTTAAAGGGTAGAAAAGGAAAGAGGGGAAAAAAACAAAAACCTATAACAAAGGCTGATGTAGTTTTCTATCACAAGGTAGCTTGCAGATCTGTCACTATGAGGCTGATATGTGCTTTGGCTTGGATATGAAAGTACTTTTCGAGGAACCTACTGAAGTAGACAGCTTTCTATGGCTCCAACAAAGCTTGCTGTGGGGAATTAAAATAAACAAAACAAAATAAAATTAATCTTACAGTGAGTGAAGTTTTGATACATAAGTTATGGCAGCTCACATTGCCCCGAGCAAAGAATGAGTTTTGCCATTTGATAATTTGCTTGATTCAGTGCACTGCTTCATGCAGGGCATTTTCTGCCTGATTTATGTTTAATCGAGTCACCTGCTCAATGTTAAGGAGGGTCGCGGGCAGACAGAAGGGATATAACTGTGTTAGTACTGAGACTTTCAACATCCACAAATCTGACGTCTGACAGAGGATGATAAGTTGTTCTGCACAGAATCTCAAGAAATGTTTTCGGCCTTCAACAAAAACAGGAAAGAAAGCTAAATAGATGACGTGTTTCAAATCTTCCAATAAGATTATATTATTTTTAAACGCAGTTTCAAGAAAATAAAATTCTCCACATTCTTCCAAATTTAAATTAGGCTGTAGCTTTGAGGGAACTAAAACCACATAACAAATATGCATCAAAAATAACTTAAAGACCAGCTGTGGGTAATACAGACAGACCCATTAACTGGAATTAAGTCATGCATGTTCACAATTTACCAAACCAGAAGAGAATGTGTCTGTTTTGCTGGCTGTGTGCTCCATGATCCCTTACACTGCCATGTATGTACTGAGTTTGATAAAAGCATATGACTATCAACTTGATAATGGTCAGTTGCATGTATTTAGAACCAAGAGCCTTATGTGTATTGTATAAAATATTCTGTTTATCAATTTCTCATCACACTGGGGTCCACTTAATGAACACTACCCTTTAATTACAGCATCTGGACAAATCTTTAAAAAAGGAAATAGTTAATTACCATTATGATGAATTTGACATGCAGCTGGAGAATAACAAGGGACTGTGAAAAAGTTTACTCGAGACACACAAATGTGTTTCACAGTGCCTGGGCTGTTTACCGGTTTTGTGGATTCTGACTGGTTTCTAACAGGTCCTGTATAAAACCAGACACACTTTGCAGGGCCAAGCACTCTTTATTTTCCAATGCCTTGACAAAATGTCAAGATCACAGCATAAAAGAGGCAGTTTCTTTCTGGGTCTGATACGGATGATATCAAAGTGTTTTCTGTTTTTTGTTTTTTGCTTTATTTCCAGCTAAACAAACTCTTGCTCTCAAGTCCTATCTGTCCCCTATGGCCTTTAAGTTCCTATTTCCAAAAAGACATTGAAAGTATGACCTCTTGCAAAACATAAAAGTGGGGCATTTCTAGCTCCGTTATTCAAAAGCACAAAGCTGTCATCTACCATTCTCTATTGTAAAATCTTGCATATTTTGTAAATGCTTCTGAATTTCAAATGCACCTATGAAGCAGTTTTGTCCATACGGTGAGGTTTTGTGGAATAAATAAATCAAAGAAAATGGAAACTGGGGATCAGTATATCACTAGAAAATAAATAAACAAACAAATAAATATGTAACAATTGAAAATGCAACAAAAGAATAAGAAAAGTTAAAAAAGAAAAAGAACCTATGGACATAATAAATCAAATGCTATAGGACAGTGTTATATTTCAGCGTGTGCATTTTCGATTTCACTGAAACACGGCACCACTGTAGCACTGTAGTGGATCCCAAGTGCATTCACAGGTACAAATCAGAGGATTCAAGTCCATCCCAATCAACTGACATACCTAGGCCTACTTCACCAAAAAAACTTGACCCCATGCACAGGAGATTTGTGTACTCTTGAGGAGGGACTGACATCACCACTCAAATTAACACTTTGAGCCCTGTAGAACAACCTCCATCAGAAAAAAAAGAAAAAAATTCTAACATCACTCATCAGATACAGTTCAGGTCAGATAAAGGTAGAAGATTTATTTACCAAGAGGACTCCTTTGTTTTTCATGAAGCCTCCACCTAAATGGTAATTTGACAACCAAAATAATGTAAAATAAATAACCTGTTACACTGTATTTAGATCCCATTGAACAAATAATGCATTGATGCAGTCACAGCTATTCTCCACCAGCGCAGTATGATAGGACAAGCATTAGCAGATTTTTGTCTGCATTAGTTTCAAGGTTACCACATTACTAAAATCCAAACACAACAGAAGGCAGGGTTTGCTAGTAATAGCACAGTTTCCAATTCATACATTGTCTTCAGACATTATTCATTTTGAACCCCAAACCCAAAATACAAGTTAAAATTGGCTCCTGACTACAAGCAGACACTCAAAGAGTCTCAATAATTTAACAGATATATTGCGTATACTACTACTATTACTACTACTTCAGATGCAGAGACGTTTTCAAACATAGATAACTTTGTTACAGTTTGTTGACACTGTGCCCAGCTTTCCTCAGCAGGAGCTGAAGAAAAACGAACAAAACATGATATTTCCTGCTGAATTGTGTCATTTAATTTCCTCAGGACGTGTTGAAACGACCCCTTTATTTATTAGCATTATTATTTCCCTGCTTTCCTTTAGATAGGGAGTTAAACAGAGAGAGATGAACAGCCAGTTAGATAGACAGACAGAGAGGGATACTTAAGCACACAATTGTGGGAAAAGTTTATTAACCATTCTTTTATCAAGATGGAAAAGTTCTTTGTTTTTTGTTTTTTCATCAAGCAAATTGCTGATTGCTGGTTAAAGACCAAGAATAAAGAGCACTGTCTTTCCAAAGGGAACAGTTAAAAATTGATTATGTCCTCAGTGCGTTAAAGTTATTTAAAATAAAATGTTTGCATGTAAAAGTAATATTACACACATTCGTAATAGCTTTGCACAGCACTAGTATTTTACGAAGCCTAGAGGTATTATTAAAATATATTGTATAAATCAGTAGGCTTACTTGGTATGATCCCTAATTATTCAAAGACACAATTAAAAATTTCAAGCAGTTGTATCTGCTGAATCGAAACAAGCATTGCTGGTACAGACTCCAGCATGCCTCTGAAACTGTCAGCATTAAACCAGCTACAAAGGAAGAACAAAAGGGAAAGCAACACTTTCTATTATACCATTAGTTGAAATAAAACACGCTGAAGGCTAACTTGAAGCACAAATGGTTATTGTTGATTCTTGTGGCAATGAGCTTATTTTAACATCAGCAGTGCCTATGTACATACAGAACTGAAGTGGATTTAATCAGGCTAATTATAACACACTCAAGGCATAATGCAACTTCTAATGAAATAATCTGAGAAATGAAGACAGTAAAGCTCTGAGTTTAAAGTCATTTCAATCCATAATTTATTTATTTTTTTACTTTTTTCAAAAAGAAATTTGCATGACTTTTTTTTTTTTTTTAATTATAGATTTAAGTTTTACAAAGTCATTTGATTGCCGTATACATAGTTAAGGTGCAATTGCCAGGTTTTGCATGCCAGAGAAAGTAAAGTGTCCTTTGTTTTATATATATATAAATTCACTTATATATATATATATATATATATATATATAGGCCTATTCTATACCTTAAGCACACAAAAGTGAATGGATAGTGTATATCTAGTGGAAACCACTTTACATTGAAGAGAAAGCGTGCCTATTAAAGGCCTTAAAGGTCTTTTTTGCTGCTTCTCCTTGGGCCCCCAGGAGAATGTAGTTTTATGGGCCCTGCTACCATATCACTGTTAGTTTCAGTACTTTCACTTTATCTCACAGCCAGTGGCTCCTGCTAACCTGCTCTAATAACACAGATCAGCAAATGTTTGCTTAAGCTTTCTTTTTTATAATGTTCTAGCAAGAGGTTTGTGCAAAAAGAGTCTACGAAAGCCATGTAAGTTATGTAGAACAAAGAGAGAGGAAAAAAACATCAATCAATTTCTACAGGGCGGGGGAGGAGGGTGCCATTCACGTTAAAGAGAGAATATTCTCATTTACATTTGTCATGCTCAAAAGACTGCAAATCCTTTTATTCTGTTTAGCAACAAGTTGTGTAATCTTGGGTTTGCTGCTTGTCATGTTTCTGCGCCACATAATGTGTGACAGCCCGTTTTCCGTTTTAAGGTGATTTCAAAACTAAACGCACAGAAAAAGAAGAAAAAAAACACGTGATGCTTGAACTACTGTTTTTGTAAACAGTTGTACACTGATTACGCAAACACTGGCTTAGTGTTTCAACATTAAAAATAGCAAATTGCATATCAGTATTAGTTATTTTTTGTTTGTTTGTGTTTGATTTGTGTTTGCTTGTTCTGAATCTCTCACATTACACAAAATTTTAGAACTACACACAATGCATTTTGAAAACTGATATCAATACTGTGTTTCCCCTATGGGTAGAACATGACCCTTTGTTCAGATACAATAGAAAGAAAAAACCCTGTAGTAAGAAGTGGGTTACCCTCTGAGAGGCAGTGATACTTTAACTTCACTACAATTGAGAGCGAATGTTCAGGACAGATCTTTGAACTTTTCAGATGCAGGACGAAACTGTATATAAGAAGAAAAACATGTTTAAAGTTATCTGTGTATGTTGTGTAATTCCTACAGTATTATAAGCAGTGCTAATGTCAAGGTCTTGAGTTTCAAAGAATAAGTGAAGAACGTGTACAACTAGATGAAAATTATCTTTAGAGTAATTCTATCAATCCATTCCAATAGATTTAGAAGGGTCTCTTGCGTGGGAAGGATTTGCCTTTTAAGATTATGAAGACTTTAAACGTACAGTTTAACATATCCAAACCAGAACCTCTTTTATGATATGCTGCTCTCCCCACATGCCCTGACCTGAACCATATTGAAAAGATGCAGGATGATCTTGAAAGGAGAAAAAAGGAAAGTGTACAACCAGCATAAATGTGCCCTAGAAGATGCTTAGGATAGAAACGACAAAAGCAGAGGCACGTGTGGTCCGACACCCTTTTCAGACTCCTTGGAGCACCTATTCCACACACCTCCACCAGCAGAGCCACAAACCCACAAATCCAAAAGGCCGGTCCTCAGACTCAGGGGTCTGATACCAAGTTCAGAGAGGGATGACGTCACCATAACGAGCTCATAGACTATAAACCTCGTTAGTCTAAGGTTTTGTGATTAAGTGCACTGAATATGTGCAGCTGTGATCACAAAAAACAAGTAATATTTTTAAGTGAAAAAAAAGCTAAAGAATTATATTCTATTTTCTTTTGAGAAATCCCCACATCTATAGTATGTGCAGATGTTTCCTTTCCTAGTTATATTTATTCAGGATTGTTCAAATGACCCTTTCACTGTGACCACCAGCTTATTAACAAAACAACAAAAAATCAAGCCACTTGTATGCTTCCCAAAGAAAATAGATAGTTTTCAGTGTAATTCTTTATTTGGTGTGTCAGATTGCCATTTGGGATCACTGGGCTGCAATGAAGACCAGAGTATCCTCTCAGGCAGGTTGGGGGGCGAGGGGAGGGTTCCTGAGGAGAGGGGCACATTTACCTGTGGGAGGAATGATTCCCGGTGACATGAGGCCGGGTACAGTGTGTGGCATGATGTGTGGGTTCTCTGGAGACGTGACACTCTGTGTTCTCTTTGGAGGCCTCCCGGGTCTTGAGCTAAAATCCAAATAAAGTGGGAAAAGAGAAAAAAAAAATTCATTGTCAACATTTGGAATGCTGTCCTTAAGACAATTTTATTGAAAGAACTAACATGTTCTGTAAATAAATTTATTTCAAGGACAGTTGCTTTTGCAGTTAGATGTAATAGACTTCCATTACTAATTAGATTACATGCTGAATTCATTTCCTTCATTGAAGATCAACCGCTTTTGATGCATAATTCATAGCCTGCACCTCGTTACCTGCTCCTTGGTATTAATATCCAGACACTATTTGAATTGCCTCGTTTGCATATGCTAAAATTCAGCATGCAGCTTTCAGCTTGAAAATTACATGTTAACTTGTAATAATTATTGCAGTCAGGCTGCTATTGATTTATGAGACTTTTAAAAACCAAATATGTGTAGTTCTTGTAATGAATGATATTTTAAGGTTCTTCAGGAAATTAAAAGGCAATGGCCGCCTAAGGAAATGTTCTGCTTGTTTGATTTAATACTACAGTTAGCTGGAAGGTGGTATGAAAGAGTGATTCAGACCTGTAGTACATTTCTGATGATATGTTTTATTACTTCACACGACTGGCCCAGTATCTACATGATAAACGACAATACATGCCTAATCTGGTGGAAAAGGTCTCTAAAGTGTCTTCATTTTCATTCTTTCTTAAAGATTATGAACTTAAATGCATTTCTGCATGTGTGCATTTTCAATGGTAAAAAAAGAGACGAAAATTAACTCTTTGGAATCAAGGTTTGGTTTCGGAATCAAACATAAGAAGAGGTTCATTTCAAACCAAAACTCCATGTTTACAGATTCACACACGGACAAGCTATGATTAAAAACCTTTGAGTTCTGTATGTGCGCTAAAATGCTAGAAAGCAACCAGCAATTACAGGTAATAAAAATGCATTTAAGTATTAATGCTATCTTCAGCACTACTTTTCTGGCAGCAAATTCCACATTTTAAACATACAATAATAATAATAATAATAATAATAATAATAATAATAATAATAATAATAATAATGTGAATGAATTGATTATTTCTGAAATGTGAGTTCCTGTTGAGAAACACCCTTCCTGAGAGGCCAGTGAGTGTAATGTATCATCTCCTTTATACACAAACATACACATGGTACACATACATCTCTTATTAACAGCTTAAACAAATGGCTAATGTTTTTTATTAAATAATTACATAAAAACATGCAATATGCAAAAACAGCAACAAAACCATGGTCACTTGCTACATCCTTTCATTTAATAGAACCCTAGTGCTGAGATATTTATAGTCCCCCCATATGGTTCAGCTTCAAATAAACAGAAATGCACATAAATTATATCAGCCGCTGGAAAGTCCTGCAGATTAATACAAGTCACTGTTAAATGGAATAATTCTGATTTCACTTCCCACCATTTCAGGCCATGTGTTCTCACGCTAAACGGCAGCTTATTTCTGGGGTTTAATTTTGCAATGATATCACTGAAATGTATCGGATAGGAAGTGATGTGGATTTAGAAGGAATGCTCTAAAAAAAAAGTGGAAAGCTTTCTAAACGGACTATGACAATGAGTCACAAGATGGTCTGCTGCATAACAAGCTTTTTAAATGCTTATTGACTTTACAAATTATGAAAAACATAATCACACTTTAATGAGACTGGAACCCATTTACACAAAGCAGGCTTTTTTTAAGAAATGAAATTCTGACCTTTAAAATCTGAAAATGTATACAGAA
The DNA here is from genome assembly GCF_036373705.1 of Amia ocellicauda. Classification (NCBI taxonomy): domain Eukaryota; kingdom Metazoa; phylum Chordata; class Actinopteri; order Amiiformes; family Amiidae; genus Amia; species Amia ocellicauda. Next base: position 19,818,041 of record NC_089855.1, read on the forward strand.
CATGTATTATTCTCTTTAGTTTTGTCCTGAAGCATCCTTTCGGAAATATTTGTTGTATTACATATTCTTTTACCATAAAGCACTTCTTTTCAACTAGAATGTTTCCAAATCAAACCTCATCCCTTTTTAGTGGTCAAGTTATCTGATGTTGTCACCCTTGTGAGAACATGTTTTCCGCAAATGAGAGCTAAACAACAAATGAGCCAGATCTCAACTGAGAGCGCCTCTGAAACATAATCTTTATTTCATAGAGACATCCTTTGATCCTATAGTGAAGATCACAGATAAGATTTCTCTGCTAACACTTTGACTGTCTTCAGCAGAATTATTTACTAAAGTCCCCAGTAGAGGTATTTGATGGTGAAAGCATTTTAAACAAAACAAAAAATGAAGGAATCCAAACTTCTAGATTTTTGTCTGGAAAATACATTTTGTATGAATAGAAAACATGACCTTATCTATTACTAATTACATTGTTGCGTTTTTCTTTTTTTCTTGAATCAAGTATGTTTATTTTAGGGATGCATACATATACATTCCAGTAAACAGTGAGATTCTGCTAATTCATAAAATGCTAAATATATTGTTTTAATCACTTTTAGAATCAGCTATTAGACTAATATTAGCAGGATCTGCAAGGAACCCACACCCACCCACAAATTAGATGGACCAAGCTCCTTCACCTACGACCAATCAAGACTCATACAACCACAGTCAAAGTCACTGTATCTCATGTGAAAGCCCAGGGGGAGAGGCTCTTCAATCATCTGTTCATTTGCCACAGAACTGTGTTTGCAGGGTGGAGTACTGTGCTTTATTTTATTATTAGAGCATTACTGATTTTATGTAAATTCTGCGTTGTTATAGGTTAAAGTTTAAGTAAACACAAAAGCTATTCAGTAAATGGCACAGGCTGAACCACTGACTCCCTAGCAAGTCATTGATCATGTTTGTGCCAGAAGTCCATATGTTTGTTGAGCTATTAGTCAGTGAAGAAATCATTCCTTATTTGTACATCTTTATCGTTTTAAAAATATAATTTTGTGGGAAAAACATAAAATCTTCCATGACTTTTTGGTTAAGTAAACCTCACAACACACAGTGTTGTTCTTTTTCCTTAGTATACTATACTACAAATGACCTTAGGGGACAAATGGCATTATCAGAGAATATTCATTGCAATTTGACCAACAAACCCAGAAACATCCTGGAGTGTTTTCCTGCTCTTAAGAGCCTCACAAAAGGTTTCCTATCTGTAGTTCAATTTGTGTTTGTGAGCAGGAATGATAAGCAAATTATGGACATGTAATTTATTAAATGCACAACATATTTTGGATTTGAAGACATCCTTCATACTCATAGTCTAACCAGACCTAGGCTGTATCCCATAACCTCATCAGGTGTTGTATGGTCCCTGAGCCTGCGAGATCCCACCACACTATGTTGGACAGGTATCTCCACAAGTTTGTTACTGGTAGAGAGGCAATCAATGGCTGCAATGTCCATCCACACATACATTGAAATTACATGTAAGGAAACTATAGACCCAAAAGGGCCGTGAGAATTTGAGGGTGGATGCAAATGGGACTATGAGCTGCACGTTGCTAATAAATATAATTGTAATTCCAGCTTGAGGTGAAATGTATAGTAAAATAACATATCTAAGAGGCTTTTAGATTAAACACATTTATCACATTCATTATAATATAATTAACTCTTCTGGATTAATAGTTGACTTCTATTTGACAAATGCTTAATGAAAACATTGAAATTAAACCAAATGTAAGGCTGCACCTTGTACTGCTTCTGTATTCCACATCGTATACATCAAAGAACAAGTGAAGAATTATTAGGAGTAATCGCTTGAGTTTTATAGAGAGAATTATAATGATTTACTTGATCAAAATGTAGGCTTAATGCACATTATTGGTATAATGCCATCTGTCATTCGGAAAGTTTGTAATCATCATCAAAACTGTTGAAAGTATTTTTTGAATCTATGCTTTATTTACTTTTTAAACCTCTTCCTACAGAGACGTGTGTGCAACTTAATTATTATTTGTGTTGGTGATTGCAAAAGACTGATGATAACACACATGAATCCGAGTAATTATTATTATTATTACTAACAGTTGTTTTTATTTTATTGAATTTATTGTTTAAATACAGAGACCTGGGGGGGGGATACCAAGTGAAACAAATCTACGTGTTTAACTAAAACAGCATCAGCAGTCCAACCATGAACATCTGTGCTTTCCTTCTGAGGCGATCAGAGGATATTCTCGTGTTTACACTATACATAATCGCTGGGTTTATATTCCTGACTTCAATTTAGGAAGAAATAGACCACACTTGCTCCAGGGTCCAGGGCAGCAATATGTTACAAATGCAGGATTTCTCCCTTTTTTGTTTTGTAACCATGGCAAAAGAAAATAGCAATGAACTTTCCCTGAACCTTGCTTCTTTTAATGGACTTGGTCCACGTTGACCCAGCAGTGCAAGTTGGAACCTGATACTATCGGATAGACTGCTGCTAAAGCAATCAGATTAAAGGCAAACTATACACTCCATTACAGTACCAATTTCAACACAACACAGCCATTAGAGCGCAACAGCCTATTTCTATTAATCATTCCTTCTATTTCTCCACCCTGTTTGTAGGAAACCTACAATTAAGTTAAACATTTAATAAAACACGAGTATGTCATACTACCTTTGATCTTCAACCAAACCCAGTGGTTTCACAGGGTTATAAGAAATATGTCAGATACCTAATCCTACAATGGTCATATTAACAGGCTATCTTTTGTGTTTGTTATTTGTAATTCCCTTTGTTTAGTTACAAAATAATTCTGTCATAACTAATTTTGTATTAACTATCTGGGCAGATAGGTTCAATAGATAGATTCATTTCCTTGCCTGAAACATTTTGCATTTCAGACAAAAAATAAACAAGGTATTTCAACACAGTGGTGGTGGTTTCAGGGCATTTCCTTTATTATGGTAGCCTCTATGCTTTATGGTGATTTTCACATCTTTTCTGTCCTTTAAAGAGTTTAAGGTATTTATCATGAGAACAATCTCTAAACTATCTCTCTTGATAGATAGCTCTTGTGTTACACAATCATTCTTTGCAGGGCCACAAATACTACAAACATAGTGCACTGTTGCTGACTTCTAGGGCTTTGAAATTTAATACAAATTCATTAAACTGTAGAGTTGGGTTTATATAGCAGCAGCATTAAGTTTTAAACTGGTTGTTGTTTAGCTTGGAGTGGTCCACATCCTAAATGTATACCACCACTGTCTTTCTCTTCAGTTTTAAAACAGAAAAGCCCACAAACTTCCATTATGCTTCTACTTCTCTAAATAAAGGCTTTCCCAGCATACCGCCAATCAGACCTTATAAAATATTAACTCAATGTCATTGCCCTTTTAAAATCTCTCACCTAGAATTCCCTAATTGTTCCTTTTCTTTATCTCTCCGTACCAGAGAGTAAATAAATTAACAAAATAGCTTTTATCGCACAGAATAACCTTTTAACTGAGGGATTATCGCTGGTTTATTTTTCATTTCTTTTACAGCAGATAGCAGTGCATGCCTCATTGATTAGTTTGCTGAGGTGGTGACCAGCAATGAAAACAAGGTCTTTCTGATATTACCAGGAAGTAAAGACTTTTTCTTTTATTTTTTTATTTTTGTGTAATACAGTACAAAAAGTAAAAAAAAAAAAAAGCTATTGCGGAAATCTCAGATTTTTGTTTTTTTGTTCTGGGGTACAGAAAGGGTTTATTTATTAATGTTTAGACAAATTAAGTTTTAGCTGTAATGTACACAGCTCCCAAGAGGTGTTATCTGTGTTTGCTGAAGAACAAGGATAAAATATGTCTTTTATAAACAACCATTTACAATAAGTCAGATAAGATAATGCTTTTAGAACAAAGCCATTATGCAATAAGTTAACTCAGATACAAGATGTATAATATTAGCTTTAGTATATTTAAAGACACTTGTTTAAAAAAAGTTTCTGAGTTACTATGTTGTTGTAAATGTCTGAAACATTGGAGACATTACATTTTTTCATTAACACAGGTTTACAAAGTTGGATTTCTGTTTACATTGTGTTACATCAGTGTATAATATAGTAATTAATTAAAGTACTAGTGTTAGTAATACCTTCTGTTGTCTTGTTTACCATCAAATTTTCTTGTGCTCTTGTACAGATGAGACAGAATTACATTTTCTGTGTTAGAATAACAGAAAAACACTGCAACCATGTTTATTTTTGTTCTTGTATATAGCAATCATGCAGAGAATTTCACAGACATACTTATTCAGTCTATTTATATTACAGTACCTCCAAGCAAATGAAAAGATCACGGAAAAAGGTCAAACAGTGATACATAACAGGCTATTATGCTCCCTTTACAGTATTTATCAATTCTTACTGTGATCTCTTTATCAACAAGTTGATTTGCATTGAGCTGCTGTTGGTTTATCTCAATCAGCTTTCCCTCGCACCTGTCAAATGTTCCTTCACCCAGGTAGCTGTAGCTGTGTTATCAGATAGAGATAGATGGATTATGTGTAAGCACTTTATATAAAAACCTTCTTGGTTTTTATTACCAAGAACAGCTGCTTCCTGTGGTAAACTCTTTACTTTTGTTCTGAACAATAAATGAGATCAAATGCAGAAAATCAAAGGGGAAAAGTTACCTTAAGCTCTACAGACCTTTTAATGCTTCCTACAAATCCCTCAACAGCCTTAAACTAGCTTGTTACATTTAGACCAAATATAAAAGTAACAAAGTGGGTAAGTGCTCTTTCCGTTCCCTTTTGTAGCCGTATCTTTATTGATAAAAACAGGTGAGCAGGAACATTACAATGTTTTGTCTGTGTTAAAGGAACTACTTGAGGGCCTTTTTTTTTTTTTTTTTTTTTTTTTTTTACGTTCTTGGCCTACTAAACATATTGTTAGAATACAAAATGTAGACATTTCCGACATAAATCTATTTCTACATCTAAGCAACAATCATTATAAATCTACTTTAGATTTAATTAAAGATGGCTAGCTCAAAACAAAAGCAGTTTGTAAATGAATCTTTAACAGCTGGTTCCTGTTTTATTAATTCAGTTTGAACAAGTAGATAGAAATGATAATGCCAAACTGATCAAGAAAAATGTAACAGTTGTGTGAAATTGTAAAGATGATAAATACATGCAATACATTTAAGCCTACATTATAAACATGCAGTTTAGCAAATACATACGTTGAAATGGTCCTGTGTGTGTGTGTATATATATATATATATATATATATATATATATATATATATATATATATCTCAAAATAATCTGTCTTAAAGATCTTTAACATATATGTATATACCACACACACAGAGAAAGAGATAGATACACTGAATCGGCATTGTCAAGTAATGATGCATTATATATATATATATAAAAACATAATGCATCATTACTAGACAAAGCTGATTGCGTTATTGTATTCACTAATTATAAGGCCCAAGAATTATTTTGTATCACTTCTATTACCACTAATAAGAAGTGAACAGACTTTGTACATCATGGGAATTGATGAAGAATGCCTAATTGGTTGACTTTTTTCATTCCTAATGGACAATATTCTTAATTAAACAGATACTGTACCAAATGTTATGAATCAGATATGGCTAAAAGTAAATGCAGTTAATCAAATGTATTAAAATTAGCAGTTCCAGGAAAGTCAAAATGAGATTTGTAGATATGATTTTTTTCAATATTTATTAATTGCAGTCCCTTTGGTTAACAAAACAGAACAGGTCTTATCTTCATATTCTAAGGAAATTTCATCTAACTGGTTTGACTGATCTCTCATTTTCATGAACTGCAATGCATGTGAAACAAGTCTTCAAAAACAAGGCTTTAAAAACTTACTAGTCAGGGTGCCTTTGAGGATATTTAATTAAAATCTAATCCTGCATTCATTAAGGCTCACATAAATTAAGCTGTCATTCATAAGATTTATGGATTCTCATTTGCATATTGCATACAATTCATCAATTACTCAAGTATGAAAGGAGCACATTTCCCTTGGAGCTGCCTGCTACCCTGCCAACATTTGAAATGAGAGAAAGAGCAAGACTGTCAGCCATTCGAACAAACTTTCCTCAGAATGTCTGCTCCTTGATTAATCTAATTTTCTAGCCATCCCTTACAAGATTTTACAACAGTCCAGCTGCAGTTTTCAATTATTTCTCCTGTCTTCACAACAAACTTTCACGTTGTTTTTTTGGAGCTGCAGAATGTAGTGGTGATTATTATATGTTAATGATTTGGACCAGTTGTTTTCATTATGTTATATTTTTCAATAAGCATCCTGTGAAGAAATTGCTTTGTTACACATTTAAAGAGTTTGCTCTTATGAGCTTATGTGCATTAAATGATTTTAATCACATACTTACAATATGAATAGTCCTAAAGTACTTTGTAAAGGGAATGTGGAAACACCAGTTTCTAATATATTACCTTCACTCATCAAATGAAACATTAAGCCATCTTTGGTCTTTATCTGGCTATTTCTACACGGAGATGGGTTTAAATTGAAAGGAAAATCGTATTTTAAAGTGCCAGTGCTGTAACACAAACAACCTCCATAGAATAATAATGTGTTTCCTGTCCAATTTCAGCCCCTAAGTATTTTGACAGACTGAAACTGGAAAAGGTACGGCCAAGCAAATAAAATCTCCCTTTTGGAGACTCCAAGAGCTTAACAAAACCCTGCATGAATATCTGAAGAATTCTGGAGGAATAAACAGATAAACTCTCAAAGTTTAATCAGAAGCATAAAATCATTAATATGCCAGATTAATAAATGGTCTACCATGTATCCAAAAAGACTCGGTCAACTCTACTTTTTTCACGTGTCCTGGCATTTCTTAAATTTCATCAAGTGATTATTGATTTGCATCTTTATTGTCCTATATTTTTCAGTTGCCCTTTGCCCTTGTCAGGTGCTCCAACATAAGTAGCCTAAATAATGCCACGTGTATACAATAACATAGACTACAATATTTTGTTCTATTGTAACTTAGCTTTTAATTTTACTTAACAGGATGTTGAAATTATTATTATTATTATTATTATTATTATTATTAATGTAGGTATATTTTAAATTGTTAATGTATTACAATACTTGATTGATTTTACTATAATCTCTTTTGAGTCACTGTTATTTGGATTTGTGAATAAAATCAATTTATTTTCAAGGAAATGTTTTTCATTTATCTGAAATATACAATAAAAGGAAACTCCACTACGAATAAAAAATATGTCTGTGTTTAAAAGGAACGTTTCTTCGTACAGATATAGATATAATTGCAAGATGAACTGTTAATGTACCTGCTTTGTGGTGTGTTTTATCAGCATTAAACATAGTTTACATATCAAGCTTTTGCAACATTGCCATAAACAGGCAGCATTAACCTCTGTGTAATGTGCTCAATGCTAACACAACAGACAAAGACAAACTTGTCCTGGTAAAAAGATTATTTTCAAATTAAATCCCAAATCCTGGCAGAAGAATACACAGGCTTTAAGAAATGAAAACTAACTAAGCCTTCCTGAAGGATATTTAATCTGTTCCCCATAGTAAGGAATCTGAATAACAGAAATAAAGCTCTGATTTATTAATCTACTCCATTATTTTCAGGATATTGAGGCAAAAAAAAAAAAGATAGCCTTGATTATTAAAATCTGGCATGCTTTTAATTGGCATACTTACTGGAATATCAAGATAAAGCCAAATAATAAAATAATTCCCAAATTATTTTTTAATCGATAAAAGATCTTGGTTACTAATCAATTACACTATTGTGGGGAAGCAGGACTGATCAATAACTTTGATTGATAAGATTCAGAAATATATAAATGGTACATGCACAATGTTCTTTGCATTTTTTCTTTATAAGTGTGAGAGTTTTATACTTAAACCTCTGGAAAATGATTGCCATAAAAGATGACTCTTGTTATTCATTTCAGGGACTTGAAGATCAAACTACAAAAGGTAAAGAAGATTCTAATTTAAGTCCGACAGGAACCTGCTTTGTACAGTCTGTTTATTTTCAAGCTACCAAATGGTTACAAGAAAAGGCAGCAATGTGTGGTCACATCATTAGCTCCTACAATAATTAGAAAGGAAAAAAATATCCTCACTGAGACAAACACACTTTATGTACAAGTTAAACAGGAAGTCCTTGATGATTAACATTAATTGGACCACGCATCAGAATCCTGTGTGAAACATTAAACAAAAATTATCTGCTGTTTATGCTCTTTTTCCTTTTTAATAATTAATGAAATGTAAATAATCGAGGGAGTCCACAGTGCTTCATATTGGGAGAGGAAGAGAGATGTTTACATAATACTAGGAACCTCTATGGAAAGAGGTTATGAATCTGCCCCATTTTCCCTGTTCAAAGTCAGAAATAATGGTGCCTGCTCCCCAGAGCCTTCGCTGCAAGAACTGTTTGCATATTTAGTTATTGTTTACGCTGCTCCAGTCATCTGCTGAAGTTCATTCTAATGTGGCCCTGATCAATTCTGCCAGCTGTGCTTAAATGCTGTTTACAATAATAGCATCACAGTGCATTTTTATTCAGAAACAACAGTTCTGACAGCACCTCTGCACACTCACAAGAAAATTTGTACACCGTAAATAACAATCAAAGTGAAACTCTTAAGTAGAACATTAGGGATCTGTCGGTATATCTTCATGATCCTTTCAAAGGCACCTTTGACTGCGTTCACAGACAATGCATATTTATGAAGGGAGAATGCAAGGGCTCGACGCAGTTCGCATCCCCCTCCGTATATATGCGAGAAATCGGGGGATGAGACTCGACTAGGTACATTGACACACAGAACAGCCGGCTGAAGTACAAAAAAAAGACATACACAAACAAAATCCCTTTGCTCTCCTATTTAGACTCTTGTAAGAAGGATTAATTGAGAGTGGCATAAAAGTTTACTTTCATTCCCTCTGACAGATTGGCCATCCACAGCCAAACACATAGGGATGCTTGATAGAACCTGGAACATTTAAACCTGGCTAATAACAATTACTACAGACAAGGCTCATCTGGTCTCTGACCTAAGTGAGGGCATTGTGCTTCTTGCTAAGTAAATTACCACTATACTCCTCAAAGCTGGCGATGCTATTTAAAGGCCTCATAAGAAAAAGTGCTCCTTCAAGCCGTGAAAGCATATTGTTGAACTCAGCAAATCTAGGTGAAACTGTTAGTGTCCTCCCACAAAATTATATAATTTTTAATGTATGGCTTCACTTTATAGACATAAATCCTCAGCAAGATATCACCCGAGTTTTCTGATAAATTGTTTGCAACATTCTAGAGACTAAACCCCTCAATTCTACCTTCTAATAACTCTGAGGCACTGGAGATGTGACAGTATGATGAATATCACAACAGACAGCTCCAATATGGCACAATTTTACCAGATCAATATCTCACTGCAATATAAGAAAAAAGGAGCTGATATTAGTCTACACAGTGTATTACAGATGAGGTACATTTCTTCTTTCTGCACTCATGCTGAACCTGAGCAATATTTCATAGATGTCTGAAATGGTTTACACACTCGTACGCGCGGTGGAAACTAATCATTGTTGCAGCATCTGTTTAAAATTATTATTGCACATAGAACTTAAAACTCCTTGTACAACATGAGCATGTACTTGGAAATAAGCTGTAACACTGAGCGTATGCATGATGTTCCAGTCAATTATTTATGAGGAACTGAAAAGTTTCATCATATGTTAATAAAAGATCATAATACTCATAAGGGATCTAAGCTCTTTAGAATAGTGTAAAGTGATTGTAAGATCCCAGATGCTTTTTAATAATTAAAAAAGGTTTTCCACAGCGTCCCAATCCATTTAATGGCACTGTGAGGATAAAGCCTTATAAACACTTGCAAACAGATTGCTTGAGTGATTACTTAACTAGAGAGTGTGTTTAGACAGCCGCATTGGCTAATGTTTTAACAGAAAAAAAAAATGGTTACTGGAGCATAAGAATGTCTTTCATTCGATAAAAAGAAATAATAATAAAGCATCACTTGAATGATTGCTTGCCGAGGTAACATAATTTGTAAATAGAGCAAGACTGAGACTCGTAATATTTCAATCCCCGGCATAAAACCACTGGAATGTTGTGCTTTTGATACTTTTCTCAAACAGGAGGCCCCTTAAAATATGGGTTAGGTGCAGCCTTGATCTGGAAAATAAAGATTAAAGGAAACAGCTCAGATCATTTTGTCGCCCACTAAAGAGGGGAAAGGAAACAAAAGTTCTTGCACCCCACAGGTGGCTTGTAGATACATGAGCAACATAAGGACCACCATCCGCCCTGTAGCTATGATGAAGAATATCAGGTGTCACCGGCCTACTTTGCTACAACTTTTTCCCTCATTCAGCTGTGTGGGTTGGCCACCTCAAGCACGGGGCTTCACGTTAGTCAGCTTGACCAAGAGAAAGCTCAAATCCCTCCAGAGTCATTACACAGGCCTCGCTGGAGCAGCCCTGGTCCCCTGTTTCTGCAGTAAAGGAATAAAGACATCAACTTAATGAAACAGGAAGCTTGTTTACGTGCCCTGTGGGAACGTCAGCGGTAGAAGGTGATGATAGGAGAACAAGAGCGGTTACGGGAATTACACCAGCTTTAGAATAACAATATAACCTAAAATCACTTCTAAAGCCACAGCTTTGAAGGGCTGTTGGCCTTACATTTTTTTTTTATCCCTGACATCAATGTCAAACGGCACTACTTGAAGGTATCCCCACACTCTCGGTCTGTAGGTCTACAATATTGTTGAACATGACTTCATTGCCTATTCATTGGCAATAATAGCTAACATGCACAACCATTTTTTAAATGTGTTTTACTATTAATAATGTAGATTCATATTGGACTGCCATTTAATTGCATTTTACTTCATTATTGCCTCTAATACAATTTTAGCTTTCACCTAGTGGTGTAATAAAATGAGGACATAGGCAGAAAAGCATACATTGTAGATATGGTGGCATATTGTAAAACTTTTAATCTGCTTTATTACCCATCAAAAATCAAGATAAGTAAGATATTAAGAGGGGCACAAAAAACTGCATAGCAAATTTTCATAATGCATAATATCTTCTCTCACCAGGGAGCGGCTCAGGGGCCCCTCAGCTGTCAGCGGCAATAGGGCCGCTCCGTGGTGAGTGCTCAAGGTTCGTTAAATGCTATTAAAGGAACACAGTATCCCTTGTGCAGAAAACGTGTCAGCATTTCATTAGAGACTGATAAACATATAATGCATAAGTGTCAAACATAGTGTGTGCTTTCTGACAGACTGGCAGGAAGAGTATTTTGGGATCACTTTGCTGCAATAATTCCCATGCACAAGGCTGACAGAATTAATGATTTCGAAGGGGGGATGTCACCGTCAGAAAGAAGAGAATTTGAATGTCTCTGCGAAAATATGAAAATACTTACTTTATAAATATAAATGTAAATACACAGCCGTGGGAGTGTGTCTATGGTAGTGTGGGTCTGAGTGGGTGGGAGGGTGATGCAATGAATGAGTTCAGAAGGATAAGTCGTATCAGAAATCTGCAGAACAGGTTTTTGATTAACACGTTCTATATCACTTATCAAATTCAAAATTGTTTAGGGTATCAGGTGTTAAGCTCAGAAAATTATAGTTTTACAGTTTTTAAATAAATAATGTCAATTTTTTAATTCCTGCAACTGTAATTAGATTAATATTTCAGCTCATCCATGCTCATCTATAATATGACCAACAATTATTGTTTACAAATATTAAGTACCTTAATTACTTCAATATTTATTTTCCATTATTTGTGAAATAAACAAATTCAATACTAGGTGTATTTAAGTTATAACATATCTCAGGTGACAGGTATATATATATATATATATATATATATATATATATATATATATATATATATATAAGAGATGAGATATTAAGGTCATGAATATTGTATTGCATTATAACCTGCATGATAGAAGCAAAACACAATGTCTGTGCAAAGATTTAGCATACCAATATCTCATTATCTCAGAATTTGATGTTATAGTTATATACTGACACTTTAGATATTTATGTTTTAATTGCCTATAGCGTTTATTTACAAGCACAATGTGTTTTATACATATGTCTCAGAATAGCTCAAGATAAGGAGCAGGTTGTAAAACACACTGTATGATAAATGTATGGCAATGATCTGTTGAAACTGTAGGCAACTTAATTGCGTACATGCCAGCTGAGTATCAATAAAGTTAGCTAATAAAGCTGCACGAACAGAGGCAAAAGTTGCTGTTGTTTAATATTTCAAATCCCAGTTGAGAAATAAAGACCACAGTCACATATTGAGAACAAAAATTAGTAAACACATCCAAGAAGAGGAAACAGAACTGTGCCATAAAACACCAGGTGGTTGTATAGATATTTATGCATGTTAGGGTTTTTGTGATGTAAAATCATTAATATTGTATATGGAAATAAAAAAATAAAAAAGATGGGGAAGTATTAATTTTATATCTGGTATTCATAGATGCACTAAAACCAACAGGATACATTAGCAGGGGGCTACACTACTTTAAAAAATAAATAAATCCATACTCTAAATACACACAGCAAATATTTAGAGATGGCTCAAATGCCTTGGGAGAAAAACTGCTGAAAATACTAACAATGTATTACACTGCAATATTAAATGCTGAACAAGTAATCTGGTTTGAAATAATTATGGTACAATGTGTATAATTGGTTACTGACAGTGTTACTTAGTTGCCGCTTCCTCTCTTTTTTTTTTAGAAATATCTTGAGTTAAATAATTAAAACCGTGTCAGGTGAAAGTCCGAGTGCCTTCCACTCACTGTAAGATCTCACATTTCGCTCTTTGTTCATCTTATTAACCTCCTAGCTGCTCAGCACGTCTTTAAATGAAATCTTTAGCCCTTTACATGTGAAATTAAAACTACAGTCCCTTGAGCAATTTTAATTATTCTTGTTCTAAAAAACTTCCACTTTGTCTGCCTCTCTTTTTTTTTTATTACAAAGTTACCAACTCCCACTCAGATAATGTATTTGCTAGACTCTGTCATGCTTCACTCCATTGAGTCTTTTTTTCTGCAGCCCTGTTAAATTCTCACCTTGCTCTGCCCTTGTCGTCAACTCGTTCAAGCACAAAGCAAGGAGCAAGGGAGTGTTTACTCATTTCCCAAGTACATTATCTCACACATTAATCACCAGGATAGAACTTCTGGACAACTGAAAATCTGTTACATTACATTTGACTGCATTACCCCAAAGTTTTACTCTAATACACTTGGAATGTGGCAGTGCAGCTTTCCTGTTTTGTGTGTTTGCGTAAAATCATTTTAACAGAAATAAACACTAGGACCAGTTTCGTCAATAGTAAGCTTCTGATGTTTTACAGTAATGACACAACAGGAATAATGCTGCAATGGTTTTAAAATACACTGTGTTCTTTGTTGGACCTTTAAAGAAAAGGAATGGGGAAAAAAATCACAGCATTAAAATGCATGATGAGTACCTAAAAAAAACAATATATGCAGAATTCAGTGTTTCTAATTAGACTGAATTAATTGCATGTAAAGTGTATTTCCACGGTGAAAAAATAATCGAAATGAAAATTGTCCCCATGGACTGCCTAAAACCATTTCTGTCTTCCCTCTCGTACAGTTAATCTGATTTTCATGGACCCTTCGGTTTTTGTAAGGAAGTAAATACTCTTAATTTCCAAATAAAGTGCATTTTTACTACTTATTTTTAAAGGTCTGTTTTCTAAATGTTATTTTCAATTAAGCAATTGAATTAATGTTTAATGCACCAAAACCTTGCCCAATTATGGTAAAGCTAAAACTCAGTATGATCATAAAAGCAACATTATCATTTCTTAAAACAAACTGTCACCTAATGCATTGTTTAGCACAATCCCTTAACCTGCCTAAAAATATATAAAGAAATATGTTGATTTCAATGATTACAAAAAGTTTTGATCTTACATCTGCATATTGTGATCGAGATCCTGATATCAGTCAAATACCAGGGAACACAAAGTATTGTTTTAAGTCTTTTTTTTTTTTAGAATAAAAGCACCAAACACAATGAAAGCATCTAACACAAAAATCAACTGAAATCCCTGTCAACTGTGACTTTCTCTATGTGAACATATCCTGAGGTAGTGAATTCCTCAGGGCACTGAAAATAATTAGACGGAATACAAACTAATTAACAGGTTTGTGAAGCTCCATAACTAGAACTCTTTAATGGAGAAATGGAGATCTAAAAAGATGGATTGCCATGGGCTCCAGCACTGGGCCACTGACTTGTTTGTGAAACATACACTTTATTGCCTGGTATGCAGGTTATAATGAGGTACGGACAACAGCAACATTATCCTTAATGATTTTGTTCCCTGTTTCAGTCGGGCCCCCTGTCCTCTTGTAATTAACGTTTTGCCCAATCGCCAAAGGCTGCAATGTCAGTGGAAAAACATCTGAAATTCAAATAAATGAGCAATGTCAATAGTTTAGAGAAAGAGTTTACCCAGTGAACAATAGACCCTTATGAGCCACAAGTGAGAAAAAAATGGGGGAAAAATGAGCCAGCACAATGTAGCCCTTTTCCTGGAGCAACTTGTTATCAGGCAGTAAGCAGAGCCCTTTCAATCTGCATTTAAATACATTTCATTCCATTTGCTCATTTGCATTAATTTCTCCCATTATATTTGAAAATGGACGAATGTCTAGCCAGCACAATGTGGCAGCCTATCAGGAGCAACTGGGCCCGCACCTGATGCCAATTTAGCCTGCTCGGATCTTTTCATTGCCTTTGCCCATTCTGACAACTGGAGCTCTTCGCAGTCCAGGGGACTTTTCAATTGGATTTGCTTGTGGTGACAAAATTGTTGTGTTCGCTGAGAGGAGGGGGTTTTCTGTGACTGGGCGTCTATCAGGCTGCCATGGGAAAACGAGAGACGAATGATTCTCAGTGGCTTCTGATTTCCACTATTTGTTCAGCATTAGGCCCACTTATCTCCCAAAGAAAAAGCAACATGTGGAGAGAAAGTGACAGGCAGAAATACACACTCACTAACTGGCTCATTGTACACTGAAGATCTGCATTCAAACAAGAGGGGCCCTCTTACACAGACAGCTTCAGCTCTGCCTCACTCAATTATCAGCGCTAATCCTTATTGCTATAGAAAGTAAATATTTCATTAAATTTTCAAATAAACAGTTCGGCTGGGCTGATGAAGCACTAGCTAAAACGTGACAAGTGCACGGACTGCTCATGGGTTCCATTACAGCGCGATATGCCATACATGTCAGAGGGAGTTTACAGGGGTGGCTTGCCTGTATCGTAAAACCTACGAGTTAAAACCCCAGATTAATTAAGAAATGAATGTCTTTCTCATTGGAATTCAAGAACCAGCTTCACCAAGACTGTTAAACATGGGGAATTGTTTTCAAATGTTTACCACAATTAATAATAAATAAAATGGAATGGAACATTAATATCTTGATGCAAACTGAGATTTTTAAAAGGAGAATATTCAAGACATGTTTTTAAAAAAAAAGAAATGTGATTTTTCTTTACAGAATAGGAAGTGTGTATTAATAGAAGCAATATTGACAGCATGTCATTTTCATCTCACAATAAAATTTAAGCAGTCTTCAAGGAATTAGTAGATGAAATAAAAACACAGGGGGGGGAATGACAGAAGGATCCCAGTGCTTCTTGCTCATTAATCACTGTAGCTTCTTTGACCTTTCATTTGCCAAGGGCAGAAAGCAAGGAGGAGGGTGTCCGGGTTGAAGAGAAAAAATGAGAGGCTATAGATATGCTAAGTCCAGAAGATGCCACAACACATTCCTAATGAAGAGTGAAATTAATCAGCTTCATGGGTTGTTAGATGAATCAGACATTTCCCAGCCCCTAGGTGGTATCAACTGCTTCGAGAGCCTGATAAAGACGGATAGGCCCCTTGCCCATTTGCACTTGTTATTAAAAGAATTACAAAGATGTATGCCCATTCTTTCCATCTTTGATTGCAAAGCGGGTGATAAAAAAGACAGGACAATTCAAATAACAATGCTGACATCGGGGTCACCCCTCCTTTGACAAAAAGTCTAAAGAGCGTGTTTTGGGGGAGTTTCTGGGTCAAAATGACCTACAGCACAAAACTGTAACCCTAGAGTACATTTTGGCAAATGTCATCTTAGTGGATGTACTGCATAACCACTTTCTGTGGAGGGCAGGGCGGGGAGATATTGATTTACAGTCTCAGAATGCCCAATGCACATGGGAGGCCATGGGATGGTGGTGTCTTGAATCTGAATTTGATTTTTTTGTCTGCTTTCAAGGCTCTCAGATGTATTTGTGTGACCTGCACAAGCTGAATTTAAACATTTAAACCCTAATAGCAACAACAAGAAAAAAGGAACATATTATGAACATCTATAGCTAGTTTCACAGATGCAGATTAGTGCTAGTCCTGGACTTCCTAAAATAACAACAGAGTCTAAGATTGTTTATAACAATATGAAACCAGCCAATAAACGTTTACAGTAGGTTCCAAGTTACTGGCTTATGGCAGGGCTGCTAGGCCTAACATGGGCGTGGTTTGGTTGGCTGACTGACAAGCAAGACCATGCAGTTAAATTCCATTTTGTCACCTATCCTTTTCTTGCATCGGTTCTGGGTTTTCTTTAGATATAAAAAGTCCCAATAATTCTTTGGTTTGTCTTTTGGATCTCTATGATTTAAAGGGCCAGTATGCCCATTTATTTTGTTATAATACAAAGAGTTTTTCAAGCAAGAGACACATCACTGAGCTATCCTTGATCTTTGAGGAATTGTTGTCAGTTACAATGTTACAAAATTATTCAAATGATGATATATTTTTAAATAAGTAATTCATTTTTTAAAGGTTTTTGCCAAACAGATGTGCAAAGGGTTTCAGTACTAATATGTCATTAAAAAATTGTCAGAAATAATGTTAATGAGAAGGGTCACTTGAATACATGCTCTCGGTTGCCTATGTTAATTCTGGTAGATCTGCTATGGTCTTTTCTCAAGAAAAAAGTATAGCAGATATTGCATTGGAGCAAACATTTATAAAAGACGCTTTGACAGTCCTTGACCAATTAGTCCAAAAACGTTCTGTTTCCCAGTGAAGCACACTATCCAATGTATTATGCCGTTGGCTTTAGGGATCCTATTCAATGCGAGTTTCTTTTGCAGTGTTAGTGTTGTAAATTCTTTCACTTCTCTATCAAAAGGAAGTCTGCTCACATTGTCACTTTGATTAGTAATACAAGAGGTCATTGTGAGTATGAAATTATTAGTCTGTTTTGTGCTTTCTTAGTTCTAGTTAACCCAAAAGATCCTTCAACAGTCTGCAATCTTCATATCCTCTCCATGAAACACAGAGAGACACCATGTGTTTCACTCATTGTCTGGGCCTGCAATCGGCAGTCAGAATAATGGCATTAGGAGCACCAAATAAATAAGTATTTAGTGCTTCAAGTTTCAAGTTATCATCAAAAGATATTACCTTTCTGTTTCTTATTAAGTTGACAAGAGAAGATGTGTTTGTGAACATGAATTAATATAGTAAAATACTGTTTGATATGCCACACAAGGAAAACAATTAACAGTACAAACTGCACATAAACCTACATCCCCGTTTTCTAATTAAAATAAATCCAATTACACTGCACTTACTACATTAAAGAAATGTTTTAAAAATCACAAGCCTGAGATATACTATTTTGAAGGTGGAAAAATGGCAAGAAACATGTGCCCAAGAATGATTGTCAAAGCTCCTACTACACCATCAATACAGTATAATAGCTTTATATAAAATGCAAATTGTACTGAAGGAAATGAAAAAAAAAAAAAAAACTTAAGGCTTACATATTACATTTTTCATGGACAATGTCTAATATCATTAGACAAAAAAAAAAATGTTTATGACTACATTTAATCTCCTCTGAGATTGTAACCTGGTAACCTGCCTTAACTCCTTGTAATGTTGGGGGGTGGGGGGAGGGGATAATAAATTAATACAAGTACATATATATATATATATATATATATATATATATATATATATATAAGTACTGAATTCTCACTTGTAGTAGACTGCTGATAAAAAAAATAGAACTAGTAAATATATGAACGCCTACATGTGTAATTGAAATAACATTTTACCAATGTCTTAGAATTGTGCATATAAGTTTACACTTTTGGCATCATATGAAATAGGGCTCACTAACCTAACCTCACTATATTCAATAAACTGTCAGCACTCTTCCCAATGGTTTCCCAAAAATATCCCTCTACTAAAAGCTTAATGCATGAATTAATATGTGACCAACTGTTATTTATTTTGGGGTTTTGGAATTTTATTTCCAGGTTTTAATTTGGAAAAGAAAAAATGTACGCTACATATATATTCTGAAAATATTACATAGGTCACAATATAATTTACTGTCCGCTAGTCTAATATTCCAGATAACATTCTTACCCTTGGTTATACTACACTTAACTATTTCTCTGCTTCTGTCCTTTCATATGTGCTAAGATTGTTTACTGCGATTTTGCCCAATTTCCTTTTTTCCTTTCTGGTGTGGGATGCCTAGTCCCAATGCAAACCATTTATGTGCAAAGGATATTGAGTGATCTCAGATTTCACTGCCTTTCCAAGTGTTCTGTCCATCCGGTAAGTCTTATCAGTGGAAAAGTCGGAGCAAAGAGTCCTGACGCAGTGAGCTCAAACCTTTCAATGATCCCCTGCCAGCACAAGGGAACTGGGGAACTATCATGCCAGGAAGAGAAATCTGTGGCTCCCATCAGTCCCCAGTCCAATATTATTAAATTGTGTTACAAGGACTGGGCTGGTGATGTGCTTTCATCCTTTGGTTTGCTGTGGGGAACCTGAAACTTACTCATCGGTTTATATAAAGCTCTTTGGTAATAACATGAACATTTTATTTTATAATGTGCAATTAGATCAGAGTTCAAAATATAAAAATAACAGTTAATCATATGGTCCACTGAGTGAACAGATTATATCTTAGACATGAAGGTACAAGTTAATTGGACATTGACTTAAGTGTATGCGTATGTATGTATTTGTGTTGGTTTGTATTATTTTTTGTAATGCATCATTCTACTAATACTTTAGCCACTAAGAATATCAGACGTAGAGTTTTTTAAAGCATCAGGTTTCAGTAAATAATATGTTATTTGAAGAAGAAGAAATGAATCAACCAGTGCTGCCATCAAAATCTTTTCACAGATTGGAGCTGAACTGAACTGACAGCACCGAGTTTTAAATCCATACACTAGTAAACATTGTTATTGAAACAGAAATGTTGCATTGTGAGAACAGCATTTTAATTATAATGAGCTCAAACAAGATTTGCTTTAAACATTAAAGATGAAAGACAAATAGCAGCAGTTTAGAGCTTGTTTGGAATTCTTTTCTTTTTTCTTCAACAGACAACAAAAGATGTGTTCCAATGTATTTGGGCATAGAATAATATAATCACAACCCAGCAGTAATTGATTTACATGCATTTTGCCTTCATGGCTACATTTAGCAAATTTTTGGCATGCCAGTGAAAAACAAAGTACTGTAGTATTACAACAAATTTCCCATTCATGAACAAACTGAATTTATGTAAGCAGTTAAATCGTTCTGCGAGTTTCACATTTAATTTCTCCACAATTTCATAATGTAAACCTGTCGAGTCAAGTCCCTAACTAAAAATACTGAAATCAGACACTTAATTTGTTGGCTATTTTGAAGGTATCACTGTTGTGAATATCAACAAAGTTTTTAACTTTTCATAAAAGCTCTATGAGCCAGGTAATACTTAGATTACTTCGATAAATATAATTTCATATTCTCTACTCCAAGCACTTTGCTATTTCAAAACAACTGACCGAGTATCACTCAAATGAAATGCACATCCAACTTATACAAACTGTGCTGCCTTTGCATTTTCTATGCTTGAATTGCAATATAATTGTAGTTTCTATATTTTGAAAAATGTTGCCAAGAAACACCATTGTATTGTAATATAATTTCAAGATTATTCCTAGGAATGATGTTTCAATCAAATTGCTTTGTAAGAAAATGTATTAAATTAAGTTTGAAAAAGATACACTTGGATTTGTTGGATGTTATGTCAAGGAAAATTAAAGAGTTTTTTTTTTTTTTTCCTAGCTTAGCTTTCATTTGAGATTGAAAAAAATGCTTTAGATTCTTTTTAATTTATTCTGTTAATCAGACTTTTCTAACTGCTATATCTTTGGGTGTATTTCAAGCTAAGCACATCTCACAGTCCACAGATTGTATTCAGCATTTCAGACGTGCGCTGTATTAATCCTTTAAAGAGTTTAATAAGAATATGGTCTTTACGTGTATGTCATTCTAAAAGATGCAGGAATAGCTTTTCAATTCTTGCTTGTCTCTTGTTTGTTTTGGGGTTATTTTCCACTACCACTACCCCCCTGCAGATTCAGTTGGTATACACTGAAGGTGTTTTTTGTTACTTTATCTAAAACCCTATTCAATTTGTGGGTAAATCTAAATTATGAAATCCACAGAAATGAATCAGAAATCTCAGTCAAACCACTGAAAACCAGTCAAAAACAATTGGCTATTTATAACACAGACACATGCCTGAAAGATCACCTGTTGTCCAAAACAGATAATGATGATATGCAACACTAACTAACTAACTGAATAAATATACAAATAGCATGGGTAAGGCTTTTTCTCTTTTATTTTCTGTTCAGACTTGTATGGCTTGTAGGAATTATTCACAATCTTGCCTAATATCAATTTCTAAAAGTTAGATCTTCACTATTTATTTCTATTTTTAATAACACGACCTGGTGGAAAATAGTGCTGTTTTGCATTGTTCGGTTCTAAGCATAGGAGCCTACTTTGTACCTTGCATTTTAAGAATTAACTTTTTGAAAGTGATACAATGGACATGTTACATGTACGTTACATCTCTTTTGCTATTTCCTTGTCAATTTACTCACTGCTGTCAGTCCTAAGTAACTGCTTGAAATTATGAGTGTACTCTGCAATACAACTGAATTGTAAACATGACAAGACAAAATGTAATTCATCTACCTGCTGTGAGAAATACTGCACATAACTTTTAACCTGTCAAAAACTATATATATATATATATATATATATAAATATATATATATATATATATATATATATATATATAATCTGTCTATCTATCCATGTGTACATGTGTGTGCAGTTCCATTTTTGTTTGCCTTTATTTGTTACACTTCAAAGTGTAATCTGCATAATTCTGCAATTCAGATTATACATAGGTGAGTTCTAAAGTTCAAGACTATCTTCAGCATACATTCGCACGACAATAAATGGTTTCAGTCATAAAACTGGCTTTTTAACAAAAAGCATAGTTGTTATTTATGGCTCAGATATGAAAACAGAGTTTGGGGAATTTATCACTGATGAAAGAATGAAATGTTTGAGCTTGTTCTCTTCTCTCTAATCCATAAACCATTTTCTCAGCCACCCAAGTGAATTCTAATGGAACAGGAGAGATGAAATAATATTTTCCAAAGCCTTTAACACTTTGCCTTCTGTGCTCATGTAACATAATTAAAGGAGAATTTGACATATACAACACAGGAAAACTAAAAGCTAACAACAAAAAAATATAAAATAAATTATTAATAATAACAATAATAATAACAACAACAATAAGATTAAATGACAGAACATAAGAAGGTTTGAAGTGCCAAATTAATTTCTACAAACCGGGCCTTTTGAGAGTTTTTTAGGTTTTAAAATGTATTTACGTCCATTTAAATGATATGTTCCTCCCTATAACTGACATCCAAACACTGTCTAAAGGCCCCATGCTTACACTCTGTGGGTTATTCATACATCATTTGTTTTGTAAAACAACTGTCACATGGATGTCTTGAACAATGCAGCAGTTATCTCATATTTTGCAATTCTTGAAGGTTAGGCTTTTGATGCCTCCATGGCCCCTTTCTCCTGGTTTTGTCAGGGCTACTTCTGGAAAACAATTTATGGCTGCACTACAAAACACTTGACACCGTCAAAGAAATGAAAACTAATTGGTTTCCATGGAGACCATGGCCAATTACATGTCTGCATGACAGAAATGCAAGTTCCTCTGCACTTTTAAGTACACTTTACTTCAGCAAGCAATGTGCCACTGTACATGCCTGACCCACTGAGTGGAAATAAACCCAACACCCTGCTTGAAGAAATTGTTGAAATCTCTTTGGAAACAAGAAAGTTGAAGTCTAACCTACTTACATTGGTGGAAATCAATTATGATTTCTTTAAAAAAATAAAATAATGTTGAACAGATCATAGTGTGGCAAGATTGGGGGACTTAGTGCCAAATTTGGTGCAGTTATAAATATACAGTTAAGCTTATGTTTAACCCTATTTGGTGTTCAAGGTTAATTTAATCAGCCCATTTCTACCTCTGAAGTGCCTGCTCCAATTTAATTGGCTATTTTTTATTGCCTCAGAGAGATCTTAATTGAAACCAATAGGGATCTAACAACAACTGTGACATGCTGATATCTGGGGATAACAGTGAATCTGTGACAAAAATATGCACATTATTATGGCAATAATAAATGATGCTGTAAATATGGACAAGAAAAGGTTTAAAATCATTCCTGCATTTTTTTTAAATCATTCCTGCATTTTCTTCTAGACCTATAAAGCACATGATATAATTGAGCTACACCTGTGTGATTTGAAATTATACCTATCACTTTTAAGTTATTTGAAAGGTGTTAAAAAAATGTATCCTTCCAACAAAAACTAAAAAAATAGAATATTTCTCTGAAGCAAATATTATCTTTTAAATATACCAGTGTCAATATAAATAACATAAGCATCCTATAATGATGAATATATATTTTTGGTATTGACATATGTACACCTCCCTCCCTCTCTCTCTTCCTATGCAAATGTATATAGGTATGTATACAAACATACCTATATACATTGTTTTTTTTTCATCTAAGAACCTCATGTGGGATTTTTACTATAAAGTCATTACCTTTGATCATACTTTTGGTAGCAGACCAGATTAAAAGATTAAAATGGGTAATACTATATCCTGTAGTTTTCTTCACACTGTACAGTGCATAACAGTTGTACTACATAGTCAAAAGAGATGAGGTTTCTGAAGTACATTTGGAAATGATCTATGGAGCACCTTAAAAAACACCAAACCTATTTTTCATTCCTCCATAAGACAATTTTTTTTTTGTTCTCAGCTCCTTATGGAAAATGAATAGGAGTAAGAGGGCCCATGGCAAGCATGGCAAACACCACCAACTCAAGCCTGACATCTGTATAAAAACAAAAATAATCTGCTGTCAGCAGAATGTTCAGTGACTTCTATCACCCCAGTGCTGATAAAGAATAGCGGCTGCAAGGAATCCGCCGTTATGTGAGGCTCAGTGGATCGGAATGCATGCTAATTACCATCAAAAATATGTGTTCGCCTTACAATTTCTGGCATCGGACAGTACCTTCATGAAGGACATGCTGCAAGATTCAACTGACTTAAAAATGGAAGGAAAAAATATTAAAGTAAAATATATCATAGTAAAGCAATGCAAAGGTAAAAAGACTGCAAGTATTTTCTATATTGGTCATTGGGGAATATTTTACTGCTGTCTTACTTTATACTTTACATGGGATTATTTACCTATTGAGTTATGTTTTAAAAAGGGATTTCATATATATATATATATATATATGTGTGTGTGTGTGTGTGTGTGTGTGTGTGTGTGTAGATGCAGATTAATATCAATTTGATACATTCATAAAGGCTGAAACAAAAAGGCATACAAAATAAATACATGAATTAAGAAAACATACCTAGTTTATGTCATAGTACATATCTACTGCTCTTGTCATTTCATATCAGTAAATATGTCGGTAAATATGAAAATCCTCCAGCTTTTAACAGGAACAAACCTTTCACTTTAAATAATTAATATTCACTAATTAAATGTGCCAGCTCATAGATAATGAATTCTTTATAAAATTGAGTATGTGCCTTGAGCAACAAAGTTGCCTTGCTCTTGAAGACAGTTTTACGGCACGTTTTACCCAAATTTTGAAAGTTTAACCTATGTAGATCAATGTACTTCCTTAAAAGAGTTTAATAAATTAAAGTGCAGAAAGCTTTTTTCACTGAGCAGAAAAAGCTGATGAGACAGGTTTAGTTTAATCTCAGGCAATAGAAGTCATTAACCATTCTCCCAGGAATTAAAATATAGCTTGCCCTTTTCTTCTCTCACTTATCATTAGCATCACTTTAATCTCCCAGCGTTTCACACTGCTATTTTAATCATTACTTACTGCCTTTTGACAACTGAAGAACATGCCTTTTCCTCACTGAGGCAATATCCCGATTTTAGCTGACAAAATGTAGGACATAATGTAAAAATATCAGAACTTACTTCTTTCTTTTTAATTAATATGTATGTGTGTGTATATAGATATATATACCTTACAACTGAAGATAAATTATGTATGGACAATTGTGCCATGTTTTAACAATCTGAAAATAAGCCGTTAAGTTTAAACACAGTACTCACTGGCACATGTGGCTATCCTGCTGTTTGAATGTAGAGTGCATAAAGAGCTATAGACACATCATTTCCAGTTTGCAGGTGTATTGCTATTATTTCTTTGTTCTAGATTTATTGTAAATGTATGTAAAAAAGTGCATTCTTTCTAAGGCGCTATATGCATTTTGACATAACTGTGACAGGCACGTTTGTGAATGTTGTTTTATGTCTGCACTGTTGTTTGGTCTCACAGTAGTGTAACACACACAAACTCTCTGTCCATTATTGGGCCGGCATTTTTGGGGGGACATTCACAGGGACATTCACATCTCTTTCATCAACCTTCTGAGAGGAACTTTCAAAAGGTGGTGGCTTCTCATTAGGAGAGAATTATGAGCACCAGAAGATATGGATTCCTGGGGGTTTCCATCTTCTGAAGGAAACACTGAACAGATGTCACAAAAAAAGCTCTCTATCTGTTTATCTTTTGCATTAACCTAAAGCCCTCTTTCAATATTAAAGATTGCAATTACTACTATCAATACCTTTCTTTCGTTATCCTCCATTCACAAACCATGTTGCTTCTGACCTAAGTCATGTGTCTCCATTGGTGCGTTTGTATTTATACAGTAAGTAACAGGTGGGGCAGAGCACTGGCACACAAAGACCTGTTTATTGTTAAAGAGACAGCCATCAGTGCTTTCTGTTTCATTGCTATAGGAAGTTTCCTGTCTGAACAGAGAGAGAAATGTAAATCTATACGAAATTCAATTATGTTTATTGGGTCTTATGGATTACCTGACTTATTCATATGTGATATTTTAAAATGTGAATATCCCAATTAAAACCCAAAGGGAATCTTTATGAAAACATTAAATTTAACTAATCCCCCTTTCCCTTACTGCTAGTGCCCTTTAAAACTGCTACATGATTAAAAGCATTACTAAGAACAAAAACCTCAAGCCAGTTAGATTAGTGTTGAATTACTTAATCCCGTAATAGTACTTGAAAATTTGCCAATAAAACAAGTACTTCAAACATGTTAGATTTATTGCTATCAAATGAGGCAAGGAACAAATATATATAAATATTTAACATCTTTAAGTCCTTCAGAATTCGATGAATGATGCAGCCTTTTAAAAGTTAAAAAACGCATGCATTTGAATTCTTGCACACAGAAAAGGAAACCATGCTATTGATAATGCCGGATGTTATTACTTAATCAAGCAAACAATTTAACATTGGTCTGTTTTATTCATAAATGGAGTGACAATGTATTGAACTAAATGAAGACTTGTGAAAGAAGTAACATAAGGCAAGCAACACTTTGGACAGAAAACAAAGTCTTACAGTTGTTTCCAAGTAGCTGTTTGTGAAAGGAAGAGCACAGCTGATAACTGATTGTCAATTTTTCACTTCAGATAGTCAGAAACCTGCCTCTATTGAAAATCAACACCCTCTGGCCTTTAGATTGTCATTTAAACTGCTGGATCCAAGATTACTTTATTTTGTGAATGTTTCAACAATAAAATGCCTTCTTTTACATCAAAAAGAAACCCAATTCATTCTGATCTCATTCCAAGTTCAAAGCCTGATTCAAATTGATACTTCAAAGAAACATGTAATCAAAGACAAACAGCTGTTAAAACAATCTTTTGTTAGTTCATTGTCTTCTAACTCGACCTGTAGGAGAATCCACAAATGCAGGAGTAGAGTCCAACAGTGGGTTAAGTCAAACACATTAACCATATAATAATTAATAATTGTTGTTAATTAAACTTTATTTTCCTTTTTAACCAATTACTATTTTAAAGGACTATTTATATATTTATTTATTTATTTATCCCATGCTAACTAGAGCACCCCCTCCTGGCATTAGTGAAAACAAGTGTTTTGTTTCATTTGGTTTAGTTTGCATTTATATCTCACACAACAAGGCAGATATTAGTTTTCTAGCAGTATAACCTGGGTGAATTTGACATAAGGCAAACTAAAGATAAAAAGAAAAATGTAAAACTCAGAACAAGCTAACAGAACAGAACAAGAAGTGAGCACAGGTTACATTTAAATGCATTTTGGAAAGAAATACAGTCTAAAAAAAAAAAAAAAGAATTGCCAATGCTCAAGCCTGACTTAATTTCTTAATACAAGCCAGCACCTTTCTTTAATCCGACTTTAATATATGATGTCAGAGGTTACTGTTGAGATAGAAAAAGCACCTGTCAGTCAAGGACTTGTCAAATTAAACTGTGGCTCAATGAAGTTTCAAATGGAGCACTCAAAAAGGTCTGAGATCCCCTGACTAAACCACTGAAAAAAGAGTTACTAATGACAGTAATTATATTGTTGTTATAGAATTAACTTTTACATTGAATGTACAAAAATATCTCAATTAAAGGCATGCTTTAGGTTTCTTTTTCCCCAGCTAACTTTACTAATCTTTTCCCACCTATACCTATGCAGAATATATGTGTTATATGTGAATATATGTGTTATATATATATATATATATATATATAGATATATATATATATATATATATATAAAAAAAAAATATATATATATATATATACAAAGAATGGCATTTCAATCTTCACAGAATTACATTATACAATCATTACAAAAATTGACCTTTTCAATCATTTTACATATTAAAGAAAGACAGCACATGCTACCCAACAATGTCAGATACTTTAGAATATAATTACATTGAAACCGTTCATTTTAAATGTTCAGGTTTATACGATCTGCACTGAATTACATTATGCTTTCCACTACAAAATACCTGCAATTTAGTGTACTTAAAGTAAAAAATGAGAGCTGTATATACATTTAAAAGTATGAACTTCCCACTCAGACATTATATGGAGTATGAACAATACAGTCCTCTTGATAGAAGCGTTTGGAAAAAGAAGTGACAGACAATGCAGATGTAATCTTTATGGAGGATTTTATCTTTCCTGATGATGGATTATTCTTTTTCTCATCACACAGCAATAATATCTACAACAAAAGTGTAGATCACACACTTTCTGGATATTCTTAAAAAGCTATACATGACCTATTTTAAAGATAAGATCTTAAAGTGTAGATGTCGCTTTCACGCTGGTGGCATGTGGTAAATTACGTGTGGCATCTTAATTACCCCCTCACGAGTTACCCTTTGGTAACAGCTTCTACGATGCAGTGCCGGGAAATGCTCTGACATTGGCTTTAATACATTATTAGCAATAAAGAGTTTAATATTCTCCGACCTCACAGCTGTCAGGACTCTTTACAACAAACTGTATACTGAAATATACAGGGTTAAGCAGCTGAAAACGTCCTATAGGTTAGTGTGTTCATTAGCGATATATTTATTTATTTATTTCCCCTCTTTTTTCTTTTTCTTTTTTTGTTCTCAGTATGCCTAAGGATAGGGTCCTTAAAGCTGACAATACCTTATTTGAAACACTTTTATCTCTAGCTATTTCCCCTTGGCCAAGGAATGTTCTCCTTCACAGAGTAATAGAGCTTGAAAACTCCAGCATCGGCAGGGAGGGAAAGTACTACTTAGCCAGTTACTGTGAGAGACAAAATGCAATTAAGGCTCCCACCAGGGAGAGGGAGAACCAAACAAAACTCAACATCCCCGCACAAGAGCCTTTTTTTATTCTTTACCTCAAAAATACAAGGGCTCAATCTTGTTACTAAGATGCCTGCTTTTGGGGCAACAGACTTCCAGATTTTCTTTTTTTTCTCACACTGAAGATCAAATTAAAGCTGAGAGGCTTCAGAACAAAAAGAGGAAAAAAAATACAATGTACTTACATTAAAGGGCGATTAACTGGGACTTACACAGGGCTGAGAGAATTGTCAAAAATTCTAACAGCAAAACCCTACAAGCCGATAAAGAATTAATTCTGTGTTGATGCCTACAAACCTGAATGTGTTTAGCCTAGGGTCTCACAATTTCCTGTTTTTCTTCCTTATTTTCTAGTTTATGTCATGAAAATAAAGGTTGGAAAAAATGAAAGGGGCGAAGAAGGGGAGATTAAGAGAAAGGGGGGAAAAAAGCTTCTATGTGTTTATTTTTAAAAGGCCTGAAAAGATGTAAGTCAATTACCCATTACCAATATATCATATATAAAAGAGTAAACACATTAAACAAACAAAAAAAACCTACATTATTGTTTTTTGCTTCCCATAACAATGGGGAAACCTGAATCAGTGCTATTCCCGTGAACTCAATGCATTGGTAAACAACCTTAATTATTTAAGATGTCAAGCATATCATTAGATTTGCATTAGATATTCCCGGTCTGCTAAAGTATTTGTGTAAGGAATGATTCAGTAGTAATAGCGTAGTTAGATGGATCACAATACTGAGCTAGAACTCTACAGATGCCATATATACAAACACATATATATAAATACAATATGTATAAATCTATTTATACTATGTACATTACATTATGTACAGCAAAACATTTTTGTAGATATTGTTTGTGTCAAAAGATATTTAGGATATTGTCTGGTTATATATTGCCCATATAAATGCATCTACAGCTACAGTTATTTAAAAGGTCATTAAAGTATCACACAATTAAGAATTGTATCAAATACACGTACCTTGTATGTCACCTTATAACCTTTCTTGGATGACTGACAAAATTGTGTTCCATACATTGTCCTCAGCACAGAAAAATCTCTTCTAAATCACAAATGTCATTTCAATGAAAGCATGTTTTAAAATATATAACTGCTTTCTATGGATGGCAGTAAGTGCTTTTTTTAACCAAAGCATGTAATTGCTGCAAAGCAATTTTCTAGAAAACATTTAAAATATTGATTTAAAATTTGTATGATTCATTTCAGCGTACTCTGCGTCTAAATCACTGCAGACGTCTCAGTTTTTAAGGTTTACAGGTTAAATCCTTTGACAGAAACAAAACAAAACAAAACAAGAGAAGGGAAACAGTTTTGTGAATTTTAAGCTGTGTTTGTTTTGCCCTGCTGTGGCAGAATGGAAGGACAAAAAGGACGCTTCTGAAAAGGATGCTAGTTCCAATACAGAAAGCATGTGGTTTACATCTGTAAATTGGGGTTATTGAATGCATTCTTCAAATCTACACTTTCACTGCTTCCTGTAAGTCTGACCTTGGCAATTAATCAAAACTATATCTCTTATCTACTTCTGTAAACCAGACAGTTCACATTGATAGATCTGAGCATGATATTATGTCAACTGAAAGGAGAAAACAGATATTTTGGCCGAGACTTAAAATGATTCAGTGTGAATGTAGTGTATAAATATACTAAGAGAGAGTGTATATATAAAACATACTAAATTAAAATTGACCAAATATTTGCATTCAATTTACAGTGAGTATTTAAAATCCCAGATCGCATGTTTAAGGCCCCTATAAAAGGTATGTTGCTCAGTTTTAGAAGCAGTGAGTGGTGTTTATTGTAATGTCACAAATATAGTTGTGTTGCAGTTGTATTCTTTCGTTTTAAATTTTTAACTAAAAGATTTCATTTGTACAACATATCTTTTACATAGGTGTACAATTATTGTGCCATTATGTTTAATGAAATGTTTTTAAAAGGCAAGAACAAAATATAATTTGATGCGTTCAACAAATAACATTTTGGTAGACTGTATTATATGTCTTAATTTCAGACCTGTATTTCTTATGCTGCACACATAATTTGTAAACCAGTTCCTAGACTTTAATTGATTTATGTATAACCATATTTATATATAATGAAACTCCATAGAAGTACAAATATAGATTCTGTCAACATAAGCAAAGCGATTTTATTTGATCTTTTTTATTTCATTCTTCTTTTTTTCAAATCACTACTTGAATGGAAACATGGAGCATTTTAGTGACAAAACTGAATATTTAATAGCAGGTTTACACCCCTTCCCTTTCTCTCTGTCGGTCCTTGGGTTTTACACACACATTTCTCACAGACAGAGCCACAGACAGACACACATACACACAGCGCTCAGCATCTGTGAGTGACTGCTTATGCAACAACCCTGGGAAACATGTAAATTGTATTTCCTCACGGCAAATTGCAACTGAATTAGACAATTGGGCAGACATAAACAATACAATCAAACTCTCTGGCTTTCTTTTGAGCCCTCTATTTGATCACATGCAAAGCTCAAGAACAAAAAGGGAGAGAGAGGGGGGTGGGGGGGAGGGTTGTGACACCATGGTTTTTGCAAAGTCCTAAACATCTTTAGTTATATATAAATATTTTATGAATTGTGACTTTGTGTTATTTACTCCCATGACAAACATTTAAGATATGTATGTCAAATTTAAAAGATTTGTACATGTCTGCGAGTGTGGGGTGGGGGGGGCGGGGTGGAGTGTCTGACCACTCCATCTGGAAGATTCAAACACTTGGGGGCTGTCTTACAATGGAGCAGACGAAGCCTGCTGAAGGATAACAAATGACTTCATGGCGAAACAGCTATTGAAATTCTTTCAGTATGTGGCATTAAAAACAACTGAACAAATAGAGATAAGAGGGTTAGTAGGATTCGAAATGGGATTTTTTTTTCTGTTAAAGACCTAAACAAAACAAATGGAGCTTATTACTGCAGATTACCTTTCACTGGACTGTTTCACTGTGTGGGGCCAATTGTAACCAATTCCTTTCTCTCAGCTCACTAAGTATGTGCCATTTATAACACTGCACAGTTATTTTCATGTGATCATAACCATGGTGAGTCAGATAAAAAAGAATATATTTTGGCCCCAAGTTGAACAATACGATCATTAAATACCGGTTACCATGTACGTTACCATAGCAAACACTGATAAACTAACTAACCACTGCTACAATGCTGGTACTATTGCTATGTAAATACTCACCAAGCTACTAGACTTATTGTGCACTGAAAAGTATGTGGAAACACAGATGTGCAAATCTGAATCCTCACAATAACCTGACTTTGTAAAGGTGTTGCACTGGCAGCATGATCAGATTTTACATTCTTTCTGTCTAGATTTCTGTGTACAGCACAGATTTCTGTGAACAGGACAGTCTTGCAAAACGTGCAATAAAAGATGAAGCCTTGCTCTCACTCTGCTTTTACTTCCAGTTTAGTTTTGTAGGATTTTTACATTACTATTCAAAGACAACATGACTGAGAACTATTGGTTAATGTTGCAAAAGTGAAATTTAATTATCTTAATGTTGCCAAAATGTAACGTTAAAAATAAAGAAATACACACATTTTGCTGCAGTTATTATTTGTATGGTTCCTACTGATTAATACAAATGTACATGTTATTTATGTATGTTTTGCTAAGGTTACAATTTGCTATTTATGTGGAAAATACTGTCTACAGCATACACAAATAAAAATGACGTGCTTTCCACAACTCGTGATAACTTAGTGTATCTAGGCCATTCTTTTTAAAGATCAAAGAACTTAATAATTCAATAATAATTACTAAACTTAAAATAGTTCTACAATAGAATAACCACTTGAACTGCCATTTTTCAAGATGTTCTTTATTTTTTCTGCAGGTAAAGAGTGCTTCGGAATGACTTATACAGCTTAATTTACAGGCTTTAAAATTATTTTACAGTTGTGTTGGATGTCATATTGTGGAATCTGTTTAGGATCTTGGAATCTTGCAAAATATTTAAGAATTTTGTGTTCATATTTCAGTTAGTATTGATAAAACAAATAAAATAATGTAACAGCATAGACTCTTGAAACTTGATCTTAAACTATGCTATACCCATCTATTGATCTATATTTTTGTAGAGATATTCAGATGTTTTTTCTCTCTTTTTAAATGTTTTTTTTAATTAATTTTGCAACAGACATATATAGGATGTGAATCATAGCCACCTTGTTCACTGTTGGCTTCCTTTAAATATTAAAAAGGTTTAATATAAATATCATGCTATCTGGCAAAAATAATTTCGCTTCTTCTCTATTAAAAAAAGTTGAGTTGAAAAAAAAATTTTAACCATGCAAACCACAACACTGGAAAGCAACGAGAACTTTATAATTCATCAGAGTAATAAGCAGAATGTGAATGAGCAACATTTTTAAAAGGCATTTAATGAATGTAAAATGCATTGATTGCTTAGCAGTTGATGTATCACGTAATGGAACTTGACTTTAATTAAAGAGTGGATGAGCGCAGGCTTAGTAAGATAATGGTTGATTACTGTAGCTGTGTATTTAAGAAACTTCTGGAATATGTTGAAAATTTTGAATCCCTGGCAAATCTAATTGAACACAGGTGCCAAGGCCCCACAATACATGTGAGTAGAGCCCATAGGGCTGATTTCAGGGTATATCCAAGACCAGCTCCCCAGTATGAACACTAGTGGCTTTTTTTTTAAATGGTTTTAACCTGTTTATTTCATATTAACTTGTCTCAGCTTTGGTGACACAACTTAACCTGCATCCTGATGAATTTTTAGTGTTTGCACTGCAGTGTCAATGTTATGAATACAAATTAGGATCAATACACAAGTTTGCTGTAAGTGGCTGGACTGTGCAGTTTGGATTGTGACAAAAATGCTCACTGGTACTAAGTAGGAGCATCTAAAGACTAAATATTGCACAAATCCTCCACCTTACCCTTACCTTAGAGTGTAAAACAAACAGTACAATGCATACACTTTGCAGTCGCTAAGACATTCATATCTTTTGTAGTTATTTAGATAACCCCCTTAATTTCTTTAACATAATCAAACTAGTGATGGCCCATCCCAATCTACCCGAATGTGGGCTGCATGCATTCGGCTTGTTCTGCTGTGTACAAAGACAGTGCCTGAGAGGGATTGTCTCTGCTGTTTGGGGAATAAGTCAGAAACGGCGGTAATTGACAGGCTTGGGTGAAATGGTACAGCTGTTCTGTGGAAGCAAAAGCACAGTCTGAGCAGAGTTTAGCAGAAGGGCAGGTGGCAGGGAGAGATGGTCATCACCAGATCTATGCAGGACAGCTGGATCAGAAATTGATTCTTTTCTTACAATTTCCTTTTCAGTTCTTTGCGATTTTGTTAGCAGAAATGAATAATATCTGCTGTCTTTTTCAACGTGGTAGTAGTATATGTCAAATGTATTTGCTTTAGATTAGGTTAGCCATAATTATCCGCAATGTTCAATGTAAACGGTATACGCCGACTCCTTCTAATTGGCTTTGCACAATATTATAACCTCAGATGCTCCTCGGGCACTTAAAACTTAGCTCATCGAGTCCTGTACTAAATGATGTGTTGTTTCAGACTTTAATGTCATTTTTAATGACTCCATTAATTAGAATATAATATAATAAAACATTTAATGAATTGTTCAGAAGGTTGGAATTTGGGATGTTTTTTTTAAGTATTATTTCCTTTCCTATAACAATATGTATAATAGAGCTGTAACATGCCACTGTATTTATGATTTATAAATGGTGTTGCTATGCAACAGGCTCAAAGTAGCAGTTCGGCACTCAGGTCTAAATTTATTATCAGTTCAGTCCATCTAACAATCAGGCGCTAAACAGAACAAAACCTATTCCAAATAAATTCTCACTGTATTTGTGTGTTGATTTGATTTAAAGGCCTTTGGGGAGGCACCATTTGGTAGCATAGGAACAGAGAGGGGTAGGTGGTGCCTAGGAGGAGGGAGGGCTCATGTGCCAGAAGTGTTATTGTGTCAGGTTGATTTATTGAGTGAGCTTCATTTCACCGAATGTTCTCAGATATTTATTTCCCTAAAGGCCCCACAAAGATATGAACAGGCCTGCATCCACAGATGTCATCATTGCTCATTTTACCGAGTCAGGAGATTTTTCCCAACTGCAAAAAAAAAAAGAAATTAAAAAAAAAATACTACTACAAAGCAATGTCACTGCATCCTAGCATTGGTATTGTAACAGCATCCTTGTTTATACATAGAAATCATGATTACATTTTCAATTAAAAATCGTTTGACAGTTAATAATCAAATTGTAATATATAATTGAAATCAGAAAACTCTCTGCTTCTGAGCATCCCCACCCAATCCAAGTTGAGCAAATGTCCAATGAACACTGGGAATTATTGAAAACTTCTTAAATGTGTTCAGACTTCTGCATGAAGTGGTCACTTTGAACAGGTCCTATTATAGTTTTACCTGTCTGATGTCACCAGGACACTTACATAAATTTAAAAAGCATAACGAAAATATGATATGCTTCCAAGGTGGAGAATGTTTAACTTTAAAGTAAACTGCAGCAAACAATTGAAAAAGGCAGATGGACTTTGATTTTCCAGATGGCTGTCCTTACTGGTGTGCACAGTGACACTCAGTAGCCCCACTGAAATGATTTCCTTTTTCTTTTCCATTAGGTCTGCAAAGAAAGGAGGGACGGGGTGCTCAGTATTGTGTCACTGAGTCAGTATACATGTCAGCCTTGTGCTGGCTGGCTGAACTCCAGTGTCACCAAGGAATTAAATTAAGCGTGAAGCACACTCAGAGCACAGTTATTGAATCAGTATGTTTTTTGGTTTGTTTGTTTTTTCTCAACAGTGTTCACAATTTTTTATGCTTTTTGAAAAAGGAACTTAACGAAAGAATGTGAAACAGGTAGGGCTGCATAACCTCCTATAATGAGAGAACTATGTTTCCCAGGTCACAGTTCACTGAGCTTTTCTCTGAGTGGCAGTAGTTATTGAGGCTGATAGGAAACATTTTCATGGAATGTAGTTGGTGTTGCATTCTTACATAATCAGTTATCAATTAACCTTCCTCTTCTATTGTTGTTTTAACCATACAAACTGTTGTTTTAAAGACAATGAAATTAGTTAGAATTTAAAATATACACAAGATAAATGAAAGTACCAATACTACCATTAAATTGATAATCCACAAATTATATGTATATATAATATATAATATGTGTGTGTATATATACACCGATCAGCCATAACATTATGACCACCTGCCTAATATTGTGTAGGTCCCCCTTTCACCGTCAAAACAGCCCTGACCCGTCGAGGCATGGACTCCAGGTGTGCTGTGGTATCTGGCACCAAGACGTTAGCAGCAGATCCTTTAAGTCCTGTAAGTTGCGAGGTGGGGCCTCCATGGATCGGACTTGTTTGTCCAGCACATCCCACAGATGCTC
This sequence comes from Amia ocellicauda, assembly GCF_036373705.1. NCBI lineage: Eukaryota > Metazoa > Chordata > Actinopteri > Amiiformes > Amiidae > Amia > Amia ocellicauda. The sequence continues at coordinate 19,853,945 of NC_089855.1, forward strand.
GATTGGATTGAGATCTGGGGAATTTGGAGGCCAAGTCAACACCTTGAACTCATGATTCATCAGACCAGGCCACCTTCTTCCATTGCTCCGTGGTCCAGTTCTGATGCTCACGTGCCCATTGTAGGTGCTTTCGGCAGTGGACAGGGGTCAGCATGGGCACCCTGACTGGTCTGCGGCTACGCAGCCCCATACGCAACAAACTGCGATGCACTGTGTGTTCTGAAACCTTTCTATCAGAACTAGCATTCACTTTTTTAGCAATTTGTGCTACAGTAGCTCGTCTGTTGGATCAGACCACATGGGCCAGCCTTCGCTCCCCACGTGCATCAATGAGCCTTGGCCGCCCATGACCCTGTCTCCGGTTCACCGCTTTTCCTTCCTTGGACCACTTTTGATAGGTACTAACAACTGCAGACCGGGAACACCCGACAAGAGCTGCAGTTTTGGAGATGTTCTGACCCAGTCGTCTAGCCATCACAATTTGGCCCTTGTCAAAGTCGCTCAGATCCTTACGCTTGACCATTTTCCCTGCTTCTAACACATCAACTTTGAGGGCAAAATGTTCACTTGCTGCCTAATATATCCCACCCACTGACAGGTGCCATGATAACAAGATTATCAGTGTTATTCACTTCACCTGTCAGTGGTCATAATGTTATGGCTGATCGGTGTATATATATCCTTTTAAAAACTAGAATAGGTAATCCCTTTTAACATCACTACTAGTAACCTTCATCAATTTGTGAAATGAATTTGCCACATATGCATATCAAAATTAGCAACTGAAGCAAAATCCTCTTAATTTGCTGTAGACCAGCAAATAACCAACTAATTTGCAGAAAATCCTGCCAAGTGCACGCATTAAATGCTTCATGCTTATTTTATGACCTTTGCTGCACCTTTCTTTCCAAGGCCCTGTGTCACATGATCATTAACATATTGCAAGCTCAGAAACTTTATTTTAAAATTCCTTAATTAATGTGTGTTTATGGAAGGCCACAGGACTTCAGATCCAGTTAATGAAACTTCACTCCACAGGCCTCTGGAGCACAGCAGAGAGACTACTCCTCTGTTGTAATGGTTGCTTTTTTCCCACTGTTTGTTTATACACAGTTAATTGATCCCCATTCTCCCAGAAGCATTCCAGGGACAAAACCTTTTTCTTTCTCCAGTTAAAGATTTTAGCTGTCTAATGCCCTCCTAGCCTGCGTCGCTATTTTTTAATTAGGAGTGAGTACATTCATCCTTCATTACATGGAAAGCTTGACATTCTTTTCCAGCATGTTAAAAGTTCCATGCACAAGTTTAGAAAAAAAACTAGTTAAAATTCTTTAAATACATTCCACGAAGTGAAAACTCTTCAATCTGCCCATGTACACAGCCAGGCTACTTATCTATGCAGCTGCTGATACACAAGGACAGGGGAGAAGCCAAGTCACTTTTGTAATGCACTGCACAGCATTTCAGCACACTGCAAACTTCTATTTGATGATGCCATTGAATATGATCCTTGATTGTTGTGATGTCACTCCTGAAATGGGAAATATTTATTGTAACTATAAAAAGATCTTTCAGTCACTCTAGTCGAACAGATTGGTTTCCTTGGCAAGACAGATCAGCGTTACTGCAGAGAGAGGGCATGTGTTCGTCAACATAAAGGATTGCAAATGAGAAATAATCAGTTCTTGCTAAATGCCCTGCACTAGCGGGAAGCTTTGGTGATAGAAAACAGGGATTCATACAATAAACACCAACTCAAGGAGTAGCTTTAGAATCCCTTAACCACTCGATGAGATAGATATAGCTTCTACAGCCAAATCAACATTAATCACTGGCAGGATTACTGGGCCCTATTTCAAAAAGAACAGTATTCAGTTCCTGACATTGTGGTTCTCTGCACATAGAGAGTTGTAGTCCTTGTGTGACAGTGGGAGACTAGCCCTCTTAGCTGTCTGTTCTTCCATAAGCTTGACTTTGACTTGACTCAATACTTCAAAAATATATGTGCGCGTGTGTACACTTTTATCCTGTTCTAAAGATAAACTATCGGGTGTCCTTTTTCTTTTTCTTTTCCTTTTTTTCCACTAGTTGGATCCACACGCCTCCTGACTGATATCAGGAATTCATGGAACAGTTACAAAGCGTAAGTGGGCTACCTACACACGACCCATTGCACCCTAGCTGAGATTGTCATCCATAACTAGCACTAAATCATCCAGAACTTCATGCACTGCAATCGTTAAATCCAAGAAGCACTGAAGAAAACAACAACCTTATGTTGGAAACAAACATTTTGACATTTTCCTCCTGTTCTGTGATTCAACAGTGAGGGAGGCAGGATGCTCTTTGCTCTTTGTTTGTTGTTGTTTTTAAATACTTTTCAGCACCAGAAAGGTTGCAGAGCAATAGATCCAATTGGTCGGGCTATGAGGCCAGTAATGACAGTGTTCTATAAAACTGTGATGATATTTGTTTCTAGGGAATGCTGTAACCTTTAGCTAGCAAAGTATGCTAAAGTAATTCCTGTATATTTTCATTTTTCATTTGTCAAGATCACCTTAATAGTTACATTTGCTCTCAAAATATTAATAATAACTACAGCATACACATGCAAACGCACACTTACTGATATCTCTTCCACTACAGGTACCAGAACATCTAACAGTTTCTGCTGAGCACATTCTATACAATAAATAAATAACATTTCTCCAACTGGACCTTCTTAAAGAATTCAATGCAGATTTATTCCGGGGTTTTTTTTGTTTGAATTGGACTGCAACAATGTCTTCCATGTTTAATGCCTGGTGACAGGCCAAAAATAGGCCAATGTACATCCAATGACAATTGTAAATATGCACAAGGGGGAACAAACTGAGAATGAAAAAGAAAAATTACAGTGCTAGGTCAAAGGGACACAGAAATGTGATTTGCTTTCTTCCAATTCCTTTATTTGTTCCCTGTACATCCGAGCAGGCAGCATTTATGATGTTTGCATTTGCAATCTTGTGTATCAGTTAAGCGTATGTTGAAAAAAAATGAGTATCTGCCCTACTGAACATTTTCCCCTGGAGGGCAAAGAGTGGTAATGAATACCTTGGTCCTAAAGAATTACAGCGTGCTTTATCTCTCTCCATATTGGGAGGAAAAAAAAAATCTTACAGACATTTCAGAATCCTATAAACCTGTAAACAAAATCTGTGGAGCAGATAAATTTTAAATGGCACAATGCAATTAAAGCTGAATTCAATTTGAGCACACCCTGTCCATCTGTCAGAGGGAAACAAAAGCCGAGGAGCTCCATTATTGCCGAATCCCTGCTCTTGTTAATTTGCTTGCTGAGAGATTTCAGTTTCTAGGAACTGCACAAATTAAGCAGCTATAGTGTTCAGTCAGGGCTAGATCCACAGTAACTATCAGCAGATGGTAGAAATCAGCACTAATCAACTGGCCAAACCTTTTTTGGTTTGTTTGTTTGTTTGTTTGATTAAAAAAAAAAGTCTCTCATTGTTGTAGTTAAGATTTGTTGATGTTATGACAGCAACAATCTCAGATTTGTATACACACATAAATCTCATTAGAGCAACTAGAAAAATAGATTTTTAGAAGTAAAAATAAAAAAGGAACAGATTATGTTGTTTCCTGTTAAGGTTTCTGTTTGAAAACTGTAGAATTGATATACATGATACATATATACACTGATATATAAACATATATATCATCATCAACAACAGCCTTTATCAATCTACTGCTGGATAAAGACTAACTCAAGATATTTCCATTTGTTTCAATGTACAAAATATATATAAATTAATACAAAGCAAAACTGGTGGTCTCGGAACGTCTAATCTTGCATTTAACAGGATAAATGTCTGTCTATAAGCTGATTTAAGTTTTCTCCAAATCAGCTTTCAAAGGATCGCTTTTGAAATTAACCTTTCATCAATGCTACTTCAGAAATGCATAATGTGAAGTTACGTCATGTTAGTGGCGGTGTTTACATGCAAGTTTAAACCTCCCGATTGGCATACTATTACTTTGTATTCATTACATGTCACATACGTATGAAACAGATTGTGTATGTTGTTTGAATGCATGTTGGACTGCATAGCTACAATTTCAACGGCCATACCAAACACTTGCACTTTATTGAAATAACACATGGAGGCATTAACTCCAAGTTTTATTAAATAATTTTAACTTCAAGCCCCCTGCATTCAGTAGACAGATGGGGCATTTTTTTCCATCTTTGTTCAATTTAACACCTCATGCAAACCCCTGGTGAATATTTGAAGGATATACGTTCTCATGCAGGCGAACTTCGGCACGTTTTGTGATGTTGAAATAAATACTCAATCTTTTACCATCAACGGAGCTGTTTGCATTTGGAAGGACAATCTCCCTCTAAAATAAATTAAAATGCAAACAGCGGAGCAGACCCATCATCGCCAAAAATGTGCGGGAGATTTGCCATTATACTTTTCACTTGTTGCCTCTAAATGTCGCCAGTGATCTCACTGAAACCGTAACACACTGAATCTGCAAATGCACTTGTATAGTCATTTAGCTGTGTTTATTGTTTTTCCTAATTGGCGTTGATATCAGAAATTTTATATCAATGAGATGTTTGTCATTCATACTTGAATCAGAGTGATTGTGTGTTTATACTGATTAGTGATAACTTCCATAGGACTCAGTGTGCCCTGCAGTTCCAGGCACTCCCACCATTCTAGTAACAAAAGAAGGTTTCGATGGCACAGGAGATATTAGTTTAAATGTAAAGTAATATACTAAATAGGGGTGATTGAGTACAAAATCTGCCTGATGCTGATGGTCTGACATCACAGGATAAATATTATATATATGGTGCACTCAACTAATAATGTACCCCAAGGGACCATGGAAAGCAGTATGTTATAAACTAACTATGTAGTAACCATCATTAATGAAAATTCTGCAGACACAATTACTTAAAATATAATAAAATCAGGAAGCTTAATAACTGCCAAACAACATGAGTTTATTACAGCCTACATGTCGTTATTTTCCATAAATTCATATTAGTGCAGTTTTAGTTTAATGCCATCAAAAACACAGTAAAGGCATACAGGTATAAATAGTATAATATATTTGTATTATAATCTGTAAACTGCATCTGAAAGAATAGATGTTAAAGAGTCGTATGGAGATTTAGCTCCTGCCTTGTTCAAACTGCCCGACCGTATTGTCTGTTCATCTGTTCATTATCGTGTTTACTGTTGTTTTCGGTAAGCTCCATTCTGTTGATGCTTGAATTTGTTTTGTTTTTCTCCATTTGAAATATGGTTTATTAATAAAAACAACTGCTAAATGCTGAGTGCTTTTGTTTTTTTTCTTGTCGACATTTTCGCACTACAGTCTTTGTTGACGTTACTGGTGCCAAACTCCCGCCCCCTTTTTTATTTTACTGTCCCAGATGTACGTTTTATCCAGGAAAAAAATCTGTCTGGAATTAGTTTCAAAAGGAATATACGCTATAAATGAGTCTGTTTTAACCAGAGTAATCCAAGTTATTTAGTCTGGGGCTACCTTTTCAGTACATTGTAAACAAAGATACGTTATAACAGGATCCATTATAAGTGGTGTGCACCTATATATACCCATGTTAAATTAAGGAATTTCAGAAATGTTGTACTATAGCATAAATCAACAATTCAGAGTAAAACTAACAGGTTTATTTTTGTAAGTAATTGTAATTGATGACTGCAGTCACAAAGCCTGACTATGCCCATCCAAATGTATCTGTAACTTCTTGGAAAAAGGTGCATAAATGTTTTGGAGGGGGGGGGGGTTTCAACTCCCCAGAGACTTAAGTTCAAAAGTCATTCAGTTCTTTTTAGAAGATGTGATGTTCTAAACTTGGTCCCTAGTGTACCGCAGTTAGTGTCTGAAAACTACCATGTAATTCATCACCCAGCAACACTAATGCCAATCATTGTTTGAAAGAATGCAGTACCGCATAGGATTATCATATACTTACAAATACATAAATAAATGAGGAACTGAGATCCTAGAAACTGTGCATTGAATTATGCACCAGGATCTATACATATTAATGTGTACAAAGATTTGGATTAATAGATGTATTACCTTGCAGAACATACCTACAAAATCTTTTCTAGTGGTTGAAATTGGAGGAGAATTTGGAGGATCTAGCACCTCACAAGAAGATAAAAACATCTCTCAAGAAATAAGAGAATTTATGAAGAAATGAAGAGAAATCAAATATTCAAGACCCCACATTAAATGTTATTTACATTGAGCTGTGATAAATCATAAGGAAATGTATTACTGAAATAGTAATAGTAGATAGTTAAGAAAGTTTAGCGACAACCTAATTAAAGAAACCATTGGAAAAAATGGGATCATCAACAATGCAAAACAATACCTCCTAAAATGAAAGAATCAAATCATTGCCCTGAAAAATGATGATGGCACAAGCAATTATTAGAAGAGTGGAATGATTCTACAAAAATATTAGTGATGGCAGCAGTACAGATGAAGAAGAGGACTCAGTGAACACAAGTGAAATACCAGATGTGATTCCACATTATGCCATAAAGAAGATGAAAAATGGAAAAGCACCTGGAGATGATGGAATCACAGTGGAGAGCCTTAAATAAGCTGGAGAAGAAATGGAGAAGGTTCTGGCAAAACGTTTCACAAAGTGTCTCAGAAATAAACAAATACCAGATAAATGGAACAAAGCAACTGTCATTCTCCTTCACTAGAAAGGAGACAAAGAAGATCTGAAGAACTATAGGCCCATTAGTCTACCTCCCATCTAATACAAAGTATTAACAAAGACAGTAACACATCACCTTCAAGACACACTGGACTTCGCCCAACCAAGAGAACAAGCAGAATTCAGAAGTGGATATAACATGATAGATCATATATGAGAAATATTGGAAAGATGCAGAGAATATGAGCTTCCTCTGTGTCTGAGCTTTGTTGACTATGAGAAAGCATTTGATTCAATACAAACTCAATCATCAGGGCTCTAAGAAATCAAAACACTGAGGAAACCTATATAACTCTTATTAAATATATCTATAACAATGCTACATCAAAAATCCGACTCCACCAACACACTGACCAGATCACGTTATGTAATGGAGTACTTCAAGGAGACACAATCTCTCTTCATGCCAACTCTTGAAGAAGTGTTCAAGACTTTGGACTGGGAAGAAAAAGGAATCAAATTAAATGGCTTATTTTGCCAATGACATTGTCATATTTGCAAAAACACCTGAAGACCTTCAATTTAAGGAACTATTTTAAGATATATAGTTCCTAATACCACTATCTTCCATTATTCATCAACCGCAGTTTCTAACAGAAGCAGTATTTAGTATTATGCTATACAGTGATGCAAATAATACAAAAACAAAAAACGAAACATTTTAAAAGTTCAGACTGTGAGGTTCTGATGTATTTGTTTTTTACCATTTGAGAATTTCAAAATGATATCATACATTTACAGTATCGATTTTGTGTTTTTCATTTTATGAAACACAGTTGATTTTCAGAACACATCACAATATAATGGTGTAGGAACATTTTGTTAGAGATTCAAATTGGCCATCTATAATCCTGTTTGTCCACTTTAAAATACGAGATAAAATCTGAATCTTTCTCTTTTTATTCCAGGGACTGAATAATAATGCTTTCAGCAGGAAATCTTATCATCTTCAAAGGTAGAAGAGTATGTCAATTTAAAATCAGAAATGTATCTCGCATCTTTATGCTCCTTAAAGTACAATACATCTAAACTGATTAAAGTACATCAAAGGCTCATCATTCATTCCTCAGAGCAAAAAGGGTAGATTTTAATTGCAAAATGTAAAACCTCACAATTAAAGGCTTTGTGGTACTTACAGCTAGCACAAACACAGAAATGTTAAGAGCAGCATACAAATTAGCAGCAAATGTGAATGCATATGAGGGACTTTTTAGTGAAACGATGGTATCAAAAAAGCCTTATAACTTTCAAGCATATTTATTAGAATCACTTGACTTATTAATAGAAATACTCATTCAGCTACTAAACAGATTGTTTTCAAGAGCTACGTATGTATTCTTCGCATATATATATATATATATATATATATATATATATATATATATATATATTGTATCACTTCTGCTTCTGCTTGCTGTAGTTCTCTTTGCTTTATGTTATCTGCTCCCTTATCTCAGCTAAGCTGGTACAAACACATCTAATGTCCAGAATGCTCACTCGTATCTGTTCTCTATGGACTGGATGAGTTTTTTTAATCTTTTGTTGTATTTCACTGATTCACGGTGTATTTATCATGGCTGTACGTATGCTCATTAGAATCAACAGCTAAGCTAATTGTGATCAATAAGTGAACAAAAAACTACACTTAAGTTAGCAACCCGGCATCTAGCAAACTGACTGTCGAACAATCGCAGAGAAAGGTGCCAGTCAGTCACAAAAGGCTGTGTCTGCTATGATAACAACCTGACACAGACACTATGCAGTTAATGAGTACAAATTAACTTGGCAGTATTACCCTGACAGTCTGTTATGACAGTTCAAATTTTAAGATCAAAGCTGTATTTTGCTGCACTTCCTTTTTTGGGGTTTCTTTTAGTAACTATGGTGTTCCCGACAGCTGTTACATCACCCAGTGTGATAACATTTTTTTTTACCTTAGACCTTTCCTAAACAATAACAAGCAGGCAGACGATAAATCCTGTTACAAGTGTTTTCTTAATGTAGGGACTCCTAACTGCATGCTCTAACCACTTGTGAAGAGGATTAATTACAAGCACATATCACTTTAAAATATGGATCTTACACATCGTGTAGTCTACAGCTCTATAACATTACGCCATCCTATCAGTGTATAAAAGCCAAAGCTGTCAAATACATATTTTTCCAATCTTCTGAAGTATATTCTATATCCCGGTCGTATGTTCCTGATAAATGCTCTACATTACCATTAATTAAAAGTCCTATTAGACATGGCATGTGTCTAACAGATATATTTGGAATTAAAGTAATATCTGCAACTGAAAGAGCAATACTGAGGACCCAAAGGGGATAAATGAGAAAACACTTTCATGAATAACTCATAGAGACGTGGCCAGGGAGAATAGGCAGAAAAGAAAGCAAGCAGCAGGAAGTCATGCGAAGGACTCACTATGTGTGACCTCTCATTTCATACTTTAATAAAATCTCACCCAGGTGTCCTTGATTCCTTCAAGTTGCCTGGGGCCCTTTAAAGCTGAAAGAGGCTCAGTTACAACACAATTCAGTGAGTCCGCCTTTCATTTTCACATCAGCTACACATCCAGGTTTTGTTTTGTTTGGTTTCCAACTATTCATTTATGTAATTACTTGCAAACATACGGAAAGGGAAGAGAAAAAGTCCTGAAATAACAGTCCTTCTCTCTCCAGGGGTTCCCAATTTAATCTTGGCCCTGACAGTGACCTAGTAATAGAAACTTCCAATGACCAATGTGTGTCAACAGTTTTGACATTACTTGTGTAATGTATTGCAAAATCTAATGAAATTAAGGCAATGAAATGGCCACTTCTCATCTTAACATGTTGTTATCAGTTTAACAAATAGTGGTTTATTTGCAAGTAAGATGACAAGAGTCTTTTTGTGCTGCATGATGGTCAGTGATAATGAAAAGTATCTTTTTAAAATTGTAACTAACTTCCAATATTTGTAATGCCTTTCAATGTATGAACGAAATAATAGTCTACAGTTTAAAGAAGGTTGTATATTTGTATGTATTTGAATATTCCATATTTCATGTATGCTTTATACATATGATTTTTAAAATGGACATTAAAAACCACACAGCTCTGATTTCTGAAATTTAAAGCACACTTGAATAGTCAAAGTTTGGAGCTCTGGTTAAAGCGTATATTTGTAACCAGATTAATATCAGAGGTCCTGAGATACATGAATGCTGTGCAGGATTTTATAAAATGTTGCTTACTTGTTGCTGTAGTGTTTGAATTGAATGGTGTATTGCTCAGATATCACATGATATATCAATATGAAAAGTTAAAATAAACTTGTTAAAGAAGTATATAGAACTAAAGATATGAATCCATTTATAGCGATCCAACTTGTTCATTAAGCCATTTTTGTTTTAATTTTACACGCCTAGAAATCTATGCTTTGTTCTCTGCCCTCGGGGCTGTAGTACTTTCAAGTTGTTTCTAATGTGCTCTCCATCAATATTTGCAAAATGCAGTATATAGCATTTTATTGTAAATTTTAAAAATTGACAATTGTAAACTCTTTAGTCTTTTGCCTCTCACTTACAGCATCACATTGTAAATGCTGACTCTTCACTGAATAAAATGTGAGAAAATCATGATTTCATAATACAGCATGTAAAATAACCACAATCCTATCACGGCTGGTTCTACAAGATAGTCAGAGGGTCAGAGAAAGCCCAAATTCCACGGCTAAGATGCACCTTATCATAAGCTTTGAAAGACATTTCCTTAATTAGTTAAATATTTCTTATTTAGATAACTTACATAAAGTGACAATTTATTCTCACAAGGAGAGGTAGAAAAAGGAAAGTTAAACAAACCCTGTCAGCAACTGTCACATGCTTTGATAACAGAATATGTGCTAAGCTTGGCAGATGTACATAAATACAGTACTGACATTCTAACCCTCACAGGAAAAGTCTTACATTAATTCTTAGAAAAAATATATATATTTTTGTTTTATATGCATACGTTGTTATCTGAATGTTATTACTAAGGTGGCTAATAATGCAGAATTGAATATGTATGTATGTTCCTATTTATACAGACCTTACTGCCCGGATTCTCTGTGTGAATATTTCCTGTTCTATATTCCAGTTGTTACCTAATGAATGGCTACAAAGTGCCAGAATATGCTATCAACAGGGGTTTCAGTAGCAGACTGTTTGTACAGCTGAAAGGTTAGTAATACCAGCAGCTATGTTTCCTGATGCTTCTTTGGTATCAATGCTCAGAGCTTGCTGAGAGGGAGAATTGCAGGGCGTTTAAACACTAAGCCTTCTGAGAGATAGGAGCTCCAGGTGTAGGTCACCTGTTCAACACTGCGATCAGTCTTTCTCTTTCTTTTAACGCTATTCGGGAACCTGCAAGTCCCTTTATGTGTGTGTGTGTGCTGGAGGAGCATTATAAAATAGGTATTACACATAATAAAGAAGCATTACTTTAAATCAAAATCAGAAGTTATAATCTAATCTAATTTTCTAAAGACCCAACAATGCATATATTGTTAAAAAATCTAAAATGAAATAGAAACAGTAAAAGCCATGTGCAATTAGATACTATTTTCTATCCAAATAAGTTTCCAAGTCAGATATTCCATACTTATTGTACTTTTCCTGCTGAGAAAAACAGTGTCACATGATCAATAGTATAACACCTCATGAACTTTAGGGTGTCGTCTGCCCTACTATAATCTATTGAATTGTCTGGTTTCTATACCATGAATAGCTTTCATCCACAATGCATGTCGGCAGTGGTAATATCGGAAAGTATTCAATTCAGGACAGCAAATGTGCTTTCACTTTCTATAGTTTTCTTTTTTATTGTGGCAACAATGTTTTCACGCTGAACTATCATTGTGTATTTCCACAGCACATTGGACACATGCCATGTGTCATTGTCAGAACTTCATACCTCCTTTTAGACCTGTCATTTTTACCCCTGCAATGTTTCTATTGAAGCCATTTAGACTGATGTGACAGAACACCTGCAATCTATATTGCCCTTTTGCAAGTTGTTTGAAAGTTGAGCAATATTACGTTATTAGTGTACATTGCAAAATATCATTTTATAACCTTGCACTAAGCTAAGTAAAAAGATATGCATCTATGAGAGACTCACACTGAAACTAGTGCATGTACAGCGATATCCCTCAAGAATATGTTGTTTATAACCACAATCTGATTCTTTTTCAGTTCCCTAATGGACTTTACAAAAATAAAATGACAAAGACTGAAACCACTGCCATCTTACAACACAGATCATACTTTCTCTGCCGCTAGCATTCCACACATATATATGGAAAGTTACTCAGCTGCAACCTAGTTAAACTTTAAAAACTTTGCTCAGTCGTTAAGAAAGTTAAAGACACTAGCAGTCAATGTTTTATTTTGCCCCCATCTAGATCATTTGCATGCATAAGATACACCTGTCGCCCCCCTATTTTATTCTAACTTTAACAAATCTACCTCTTTCACTACTGGGAAGCAGCTGGTGTATGGAAATGTTTACAGTGAGCCTTTTAACTGACAGCTGGCAGGAGGAAACTCAAACAGCTGCACCCCCGCACAAGTGGAAAAAAAGAGAAAGCAAACAGCCTCAATACCCTCAGGGTTGTCAACTCCGATCCTACAACCTGCATTGCTTTTAACCCGGCAAACAGAGGAAAACTGTTGCAGTCTAAAGAAATTACAGTCTTCCCGGAGCATCATCCTGGTGTTTCAGCTCTCCAATATTGGTTCCTCAAGCCTCTGCCCAGCTTGTAAGGTCTGGGGAAGGATGAAACTACACAGGCTTTTGAAAATAAAAATGTTCACGTAACATACGTAGCAAAAAACATGGCATCGCATCACGCAACAGCCATTCCTAGGTATTTAATTTAAGATAGTACATGAGTATGTACTATCATGACACAGACGTAGCTAGATCAGTTTATTCTGTTTATCGAATCATTTCTATCTTTAATGCAAGGTTGCTCAGGGGGAGTATAATAAATAATAATTTATTACTGATAAAGCACTGGAGCAGATCAAAAGACAAAATAAAAGATGCTGACAAGTGAACAATAGAGAACGCGAGACAGTGAATATTATGAAAGTGCCCCTGAGATCCTGCTACTCGATTCAAAGGACCCCCGCGTCTGGACTGTTCAGAGTTAGATTGATGGGCCGGATAGGCAGGCGACCTGACCGAGTTAACCAAGTGATTTAAGAGTGGAGGTGTTGTTCTGATTCGTGTGACTTTCAGCTTCATTCCCTGTAGCAGCAAAAAAGGCAGACAGTCAGAAACCCTAAGTTGTTCACACATCACAGCACAACATGTTTTATTAAGTGCTTCAATGAAAGTAATAAATAAATATGCGAAATTCACCACTTTTTATCACCTCTAAATTTAAGCTTCAGAGAATGAAAGTATCGTAAAACAAGCCCTTAGGGATGAACGATGGAGCAAAGCATGGAATTGCTTCTCTGTATATTAGCATAATAATGATAATGTGGTTCGTAGATAACTTTAAACTAAATAAAGCATCACTTAAAAAAACGGTATTCTCCATTTATTAATGACTTTCCATGTAAGAGATTCTTATGTGACCTCAGGTTCAATACATAATGGCTAGTGTGTTTGTTTAATTTTCTAATAAATTAAATGATGCACTTTTTTAATGGGGGGGAGATAGCAAACCATTTAAAAGCTGTGATTTTTTTAATGCATCTCTATAAAGACACTTTAATAACTTTTAAAAATATCTATAGAGGATAAAATGAAGTCAGAGATAAGACTTCATAGCAGCACATGCGAATCAATTATCCAAACAGTTAAATGAGTACTGAAGAAGATTTTTCTAAGACTGTGACAGGATTAAGCAGGTGACCTCTTACTTCTAAATACTTTTGAATGTATTGATGTTTCATTACTGTTGCATATCTGTGATATAGTGTGTGTGAGACGTAATTCATAAACACCAGGAATACACCAGGAACGCCATACAAGCCTCTTGCAAATTGGCCATTGACCTCTTGGTAGCCTCTGATCAGTGTCCTTCTTGCTCGATCATACACTTTGGAGGGACAGCCTGCTTCTATGCAGAGTCTTGGTGGTGCCATATACCTTCTACTTCTTAATAATTGTCTTGACTGTGCTCCAAAGGCTATTCGAGGCCTTTGATATTTTCTGAAAGGGCGTGAAGACTTTAGGTGTGAAGGCACTGTATATCCCTAATCTTGTGGGTATTGCAGATCTGTATTAATTAAGACCATTCTTAAAACCTATGCAAATACTATATGGGAGCCAGCTAATGATGTTCAAAAATATTTTTAGACGATGAACTTTTGGTCTTAGATAGCCTAGTTGGTGATGAGGTCATTCAATTACCCTGATAAAAATGAAGACTAAGCATGTTAGATAGCATTAGATAGTGGTTACATACAATTGTAGATTTTATTTTTATATATGCTACATATATACACCGATCAGCCATAACATTATGACCACTGACAGGTGAAGTGAATAACACTGATAATCTTGTTATCATGGCACCTGTCAGTGGGTGGGATATATTAAGCAGCAAGTGAACATTTTGTCCTCAAAGTTGACAAGGGCCAAATTGTGATGGCTAGACGACTGGGTCAGAACATCTCCAAAACTGCAGCTCTTGTGGGGTGTTCCCGGTCTGCAGTGGTCAGTATCTATCAAAAGTGGTCCAAGGAAGGAAAAGCGGTGAACCGGCGATAGGGTCATGGGCGGCCAAGGCTCATTGATGCACGTGGGGAGTGAAGGCTGGCCCGTGTGGTCCGATCCAACAGACGAGCTACTGTACCTCAAATTGCTAAAATAAGTTAATGATGGTTCTGATAGAAAGGTGTCAGAATACACAGTGCATCGCAGTTTGTTGCGTATGGGGCTGCGTAGCCGCAGACCAGTCAGGGTGCCCATGCTGACCCGTCCACTGCCGAAAGCACCTACGATGGGCACGTGAGCATCAGAACTGGACCACGGAGCAATGGAAGAAGGTGGCCTGGTCTGATGAATCACGAGTTCAGAGTGTTGACTTGGTCTCCAAATTCCCCAGATCTCAATCCAATTGAGCATCTGTGGGATGTGCTGGACAAACAAGTCCGATCCATGGAGGCCCCTCCTCGCAACTTACAGGACTTAAAGGATCTGCTGCTAACGTCTTGGTGCCAGATACCACAGTACACCTTCAGAGGTCTAGTGGAATCCATGCCTCGACGGGTCAGGACTGTTTTGGCGGCAAAAGGGGAACCTACACAATATTAGGCAGGTGGTCATAATGTTATGGCTGATCGGTGTATATATACACACATTAGGGGCAATTAAAATTATATTGCTATTTATTTGCTAAAAACTATTTAACTAAGAAATAAAATGCATAATTATGCTTGTTATCTAAGAAGGTTGTAAATAATTGAAGTTCATTACCAAGTACAATTGACTTAATGGACATAAAATCCAATGCAGCTTCAAATCTGCAAAGAGGGAAAAAAACAACTCCCTTTTCACAACAAAGACAGGAAATCCAACATAGATTTGTACTTTTTCTCATTTACCTTTGGAGATTGTAACCGAGAACAAATACTGCCTGGAGCTGGCAGACACCTGCAATGTATTTTCTTTCCCTCGACATTAAAGTCCTTCGCAGAAATCAGAATTTAATAAATCACCCTGGAGTCTGACAGAGTTTATCTCAAGGGGTCGCTTCGACTCCAGAGTAACTCACAGACAGACAAAGCAGGGCAGATAAGATGTGAAATTAAATACAGTTAGCAGAGTGAAACAAAAGAGTGAATATGTCATACTGAGCCTTTTACTGCAAAAAACGGTCCCACACTTTGAAGTACAGCGAAGGCAAAAGTGAGCCATTCATTCCAGTCACATTAAATCTCTGCTGCACATTTCCCATTCGTGAACATGTTAAAGACCTCAGCATGAGCATGCATTGCACATGACATTGTGGACCGAATCAGTCAGCGCACGGTTTTTGGGGCAGGGTTTATACACCCCTACTACTTATACAGTTTTTTATATGAAAATCAACTTAACAAACAAAAAAACCTCATACACATTGCATTGGGTGGAAAAAAAGGGAATGCTACAAGAATGATATTTCAGTTATTTATATTTTGAAAGAAAACCATATCTAAAAAGATAATTCATAGAGCAGACAAAGAAAGCTGTCACCACAGTTAACAGAACTTGCTCATTTGTAACCGCAAAAAAAATAGACAAGAACACCAAAAAAAAGAAAAATGAAAGCAAATATTGTACTCTTAATCTTTCCCCTGAAAACATTTTGTGTATCTTGTAAACATTTGCCAAATAACTGCAAGGGTCTGCTTATGGAGGATTAATTCATTTAAATGACTGGAAAAACACATATATGTCAGGATGGGCCAAACTCTAGCGTACCGAGTCTAATTGGCCTCTTACTGGGGAGGGAAAATGTAGATTTCCCAAAAAAATCTGAGGGGATTGGTTGTTCAAGAGGCTAATTCTGTCCTTTACTCCCAACTTTTATTAGATTACAATAATAAACTAGGCAGGCTGTCTTAATGGTGGGAACACTGTGACCCCAGGGTGATTTATAATCTTGTGAAACCCTGTCCACACTGCTGACCAGACTCTCTGTAAGCTTGCTATCTGTTTCTTCAACTGATGTCTTCCTGCTGTGACAACACTGTTGGATAGCTGTCAGCATACAAGCATTTCTCCAGCTCGGCATTATCTCCACGAGCATTTCTCAAGTTATTCGTATTCAGTACTGTTGAAGGGGCTGCTGTTTCTTAACAACTCTGTGACTTTCCTATTAGCTTGACCCTGACAGGGAGGAGCTGCAGTATTAAATCCCAAATAATAATAATACTTAATAAATAAATGTATTTTTATTAGTCATTGAAATATTTATTAGTGTAATGCACATTTAGTAGCCACCCCATTGTTTGTGTAGTTTTGTTTTAAATTGACATTTAATATGTAATCTATTTGATATCGTTCATCCTCATAAAATATCATGAAAGAGTACTACACTATTTTTAATGAATTCTGTGTTTTCAACGGTAAAGAAGCAATATTTTATTTGCTAAATGAATACTTATATATATATACATACACACACACACACATACATATATAGAGAGAGCGTGAGAGAGAGTTTGATTCTAGTAATCTTACATATAAGGGCACCACTTAGTACCCAGCATCACTTAAAATAATATTAGAAGGTTATGTGGCATGTAATTGCTGGAATAGCAAGTGACACAGCTGCAAAATAGCTTTCGTTATCGTGTCCAGATTACATAGAGTGCTTATAAATAAGGATCATGCTTCCTCTAGTCAGAATATGACTATCTAACAGTATACAACATTTTAATGACAATACAAGCTGTAAAATGTGAAACTGCAGGACTGCCCGAGTTTGCTTTCCACTTCCTATGATTAATCCACACTCCACTCTGCACTTACAAAAAAGAGTTCCTGGTCCATGTTTGATCCATGTAATCAGATCTCTGTGCCAGTTTATATCCCACATGTGCCTGTTCTGACATTTAAAAGGTCAAGAGTAAAAGGACATCCAAAAACTACAAAGACTTTTGTTTTACTACCTTACTTTACCCTGACCATTTAATTACTTTACATCTTGGTGCTATAAAATGAGAAAAATAACATGTAGCTTTTAAAGTAATAATTACAATGATCTAACTGCAACAATTCAATTTTTTTTCATAATCCATAATTAAAGTATTTAATATATTTAACAGTCAATCCTTGGCTTTATTGGTAGTAATATACAAAATACCAGTTTTATTTAAACAGACGCTTTTATGGAAGCCAGTCAGTAGTCCCCTGGCCTACCTTTGAGGGATAATGTGGAATTCGGAACAAAGTAAGATATGGTTTTGTAAGGGAAAATGTCCTACAATTAAACAGACACGTGCCTTAGAAACTGAACATTAAACAAGTCTTTCCACAAAACACACACAGGGATAACCACATCAGTTCCTGACAGTAAAGCCTGATGGCAACACTTCTTGGGGCTAAGCCCTAGTGGCTCACAACTTCTTTCCTCCTAACAGGATTGATGGGTTTTTAATGTGTTGACATTTGGATCTTACTCAGAAATGATCATCTTAGATGCAAATTTAATTTCCAGAGATTTCTGCTTCCATTTAAAGGGACAGGAAAAAATACCCTGATTAATTTGGAAAGAAAGACAAATAAATACAGAATTATTTTAAGGCCTAAATTGGTAGTTAACCAGTTTTATGGTTCAATTTTTTTTTTAACAGGGGCACCATTAATTTTAATAAATAAAAGAAAAAGTACTTTACATGACTAGCTGGAGGTCTTAAGTGTAAGAACTCGCCAAGACTAACCCTGCTTAGTGTTTAATATCTGATGAGATCAAAACACAAGGTGCAATGGCTTAAGGGTAGCCAAGGTGGTATGACTGCAGGCTATTGTATTTCATATCAGGAAGCAGCTGTTATTTCTAAGCTCGAACATCTTTTTGAAGCACCTATATTCGAAGGGAAAAAAAATGAAAAACAAACAGGTGAGAGAGGATATGTTTAACAGTACAAGTGGAGTAGTATGAATACTGAGATATATATTACACTGTAATACAACCTTAAGATGCAAATGTCTCTCCTTTTAAAAGAGCCCTTAGTGTATATTGCACATGCATATATAAATGTAATGTGGTGAAAGTAGTACCGTAATGTTGGCTAGGAATTGATGCATTCACAGTAATAACAAAATTATGTAAATTTTTTTCAAAATATAATGTGCTTCTACATTTGAAACATTTATCTTTTCTCCTTTTTCTTACAAACAAACAGTTCATCTTATTCAAGACCTATCTTTGGTAATTTCATATTAAAGTAGATTGTGACAAGACCTTAATCCTAACTGTTTTTCAGTGTTGGCTTTAATAAATGAAATTAATAAATTATGTAAGATTATGACCTTATGAATGACCCTTGTTCTTCAACATTAAGATGTTGGGAAGAGTAAAGATTGATCTTCTCAATAACACCATGATATAAGCTTTGAAATCTATACTGGATATTGTCACTTTAAATGTGCATGAAGCGTAACACTTGATCCTTCCATTGCTCTCTACAAGACCCACTTTTCCCCTTGAATACTTATCCTTTTTTAATAGCAACCTTGGGAGATCTAGCATGCAACAGCTACACTTAACACCTTGTACTCAGACAAAAATGTTTTTGATATCCTCATGTCATTTAATCATCCCATTTTCTACCAAGCTGCACAGAACAATTTTGCAGGATATTAACTTCCAGCTAAACCTTGCTTGAATCATTTGTGGTTCCACTCAGTTAGGAGTCCCAAGAGTCACTATGAGTTCTTTCCAACTGTAATGAGCTTCACTAAGCAGAATAAAAAGTTAATAGAAAGGTAATATCAAAAACCTATGAATCATGAAATATTAGAGTTCCTGAAAATCTTACTGGGATTGGGAAACACAGTAAAAAATCATACTGCCTAAATGACCAATGTTACTAAATAATCAATTAAGAAAAAGCCAAATGCTCTCTGTAAGCTTGTTCACTAATTATGTTTTACATATACTATCAAGACCAATAAAGGCTACAAATGCTTTCCAAAAGTCAGAAACAGTACCTCTAAATTGCTCCAGAAAGCAGTATTTAACAGAATAGAAGATGCTGTTTTCCAAACATGTAAGTTTTACATTGTCTGTCATTTTGTAAACATTTTGATTTGTTTATTGATATATATATATATATATTCATATTAGACATCATTTTCAAATGTAGGCTATATCTAGGCCAAGAAATCATCTAGGCTATGTCCCACAGCAAGGCTTTAATCAACATGATAGAAGGTAATTCCATTGCATAAAACCTCCTTTTTTTTTTGTTTTTTTGTTCTGTAACAAAGAAGTAGGTCATCTTCTCATAATTGTCAATCATGCAATAAATCTCTGTGTGCCACAAATGAATACTGCATCAGGAATGAAACAAAGCTTATTGGCATGCAATGTCAGCTTGACTTAATTCACTCTCCTTTTCAGAAAAGCCAATTCACATGTGAAGTTTGGGGATGTCACAGATAAATCACTCTACTAAATGACAGTCAGAGGAAGAGAGTGTCTATGGAAACCCCCTTTAAACTGGTGCTTTTTATTTCATTGGGAACACACTTCATATCCTATTTACTGTACTAGACTGAAATCACCAAGGGAATAGCTTTTGAAGGTAAAATGTACATAGAAGCACTGTGCACAGCACCAGGGAATATGAAGGAAGTCGTATGACTGATCTCAGTGTGCTGTTTAACCGATACCTAATATTGTCTCATATTGTTTTCTCAATGTAAAAACATCCGCTTTGCAAGCATGAGGTGGGCTTGTATTATTCTGTAACTATATTCCACATAGTGTCATAGAAGAGAAATTCTGTCTTCGGGGTTAAATAAAGTTCATTTCTGTTCATTTTGGCAGACAACTGCATTGTTAAATGCTTTGACTGTGTAGTTTCTGCCAAAACATCAAGACAGTAGCCCTCTACTCTGAGAAAAACTTCAGTCCCTACAATCTTTTAACTCAACATTAACACTGAAAAATTGATGTACTTTCTTACTATGCTTATTAAATAGATAGTCTGTTCAATTTCGTCTTAGTCTAGGCAGTTTCCACTTAAGGGCAAGGTGATAAAACACCAATTTGGCACAGGCTGTTTGTGGAGGAATAAGAAATGTTATCGAGTTAAACTAGAAGGTTCTCTCGTGATGTGATGCATCTGTTTCAATTCACCTTGAGGCAACCTTCAGGCCTTACCCAAGCAACCTATTTTACCTTTCCCTGATCTGAAATTTCAACTAATAATTTCCTGTATTTTTTTTTTTGTTAATAAAAAAGGAAAATTGATTTAATCTAAATCAAACAACTGACAGCCTCAGAGAAGTAAAGCTTATTTTAATTATTGCACGTATTTATTTAATTTCTTCTTCTTCCAAATAGAATGTCTCAGGCTTAGTCTTATTATATTTTATGCTGTTTTTTAATTGTGCCATAAGTTAAGAAAATAAATGTGATTTATAACAGTGAAATCTGTATTTAATTTGAATGAGTTCTACTTTTATCCTCTGTAACCCCAGTCATAAACAATTGTAATGCTATGGGTGTCAAAGCTATGAAACAGTAGCTCTCGGTGACCTACAGCCTGTGTGAGAACATCTCCTCATTACAGCTGTCAATTCATTTTCATCAAAGTTAGATAAAAGCTTCCCCAGATACAGTGTCACGGAAAAAGCGTTGAATCACTCGCAATACAGAGTATCTCATTCACCTTATCATGCCAGGTGCTGCCGAGTTACAAATTACTGATAGGACAACATATAAAAAGGTAGAGGCACAGTTCAACCATACCAGTTTGGTGTCAGGCCTCGAAGGAGAGAACTGTCACTTGAAGAGTGATAATAGTTAGGTGCCACGTTTGTAGGAATAGCAGAGGGGATATCTCAGAACAAACATCAAAACCGCCCCTATGGAAGTGATATTCCAAGTGCTGGGAGCAGAGGGAAATACAGTCAAACGGTGAAGTAAACAGACAAGTTGTCGTTGTCATCATAGCTGCCAGATTAAGAGAAATAACAGCATGGCGAGTACAGGTCAGTTCTTCTCAAGATATAAAATAAACAAAAATAGAAAATAATTCAAATGATCACATCTGGAAAAACATTTTGGGTTACAAAAAAATCCTGCTTTAAAACCCTTCAGCAGTGTGAAGCAATAAAAACTAAAACAGATGTCATAATGGCTATTGCCAGAGTCCTTTTTCTTTCAGTTTAACTGCAGATTTATATTTTGCCTTTTTGGTGTAATAGATGGGTTACCCTATTTAACCAGAAGGGCCTGTTTAGGTCCAGTGCCAACCATATGAGTTGTAAAATCCCATCATGCTTTGGCGTCTTCTGCCAACTGCATCCTGAGGGATCAATCATGGTATCCATCAAGAGTGATTGGGCTGTTCAGTTTAGCATTTCCTACCCTATCTGTTTGAAAGAAGCTTTGAACTCCTGGTATTAACTGGCCTCTTCAGGTGACCAGACATTTTGAACATTGGTATAATTTTGTGACAGATCCAAGTGACATTCACTGCAGAGTATTGGCAGCTATTGATTAGATAAATGCTGTGGGCCCAAAATCACAAACATTATAAGTAGTATTAAAAGTTATGTCTCTCTTTTGACACTTATTACTAACCCCAGTTTTATCTGTCTCTCAGTATTGGGTTGTTTTGTTTTTTGATAGTAGTCTATGTTGCCTTGTAAAGAATTCATGTGAAGTGTTCCCACGCTACAAAATTGAAATAATATATTACATATAAAAGCACTTTTTTAAAAATATGTGTGAAAAGCACTTGAAAATAGATTGGGGGATTTGGTTAATGGACATGAGAGTACATGACTTCTCTTAGGACTAATTGAAGGTGATGTGGAGTAACCAGGTTTAAGTGGCACAGCAGAAAGAGCCTGCATGCTTTGCTTTTACATAACTGTCCTTGACAACACACACAAATTAATAATATAGTCATAAACATCTCTTCAATGGCCAAATACCATTTCACAACTGGATAATATGCAGCTCTTTACAGACATCCATACTTTAGAAAAAAAAAGAACTGCATATAAATATGAATTATACTTGAACTTGTTTTGAAAACTAAACTGAAATCACTGACATAGGTGTATATTGATTCACAGCTAACATGCTGTATACACAAGTGGTGCAGTATTAATGGCAGCACTTGCAGAATTATTCTGAGATTATATTATGACTTGAAAGAAGCAGCTGCTTGGGCTGACCTTGATATAGTTTTCAGAAAATGAATCCACACTTTTGAGGATACGCTCGGATCACTGTCAGGAAGGCAACACAGCGATAGCTCTCAGCACTAATGTCACTCAGACATGCAATGAATTAAAAAGCAGTACACTTGTCACTGCAGAAACATGTGCTAACTAGAGTTAAACAAAAGAATCCCAGACTATTATCTCAGCTTTGATGTAGCAATTACCTCAAAAACTAGTTAGTATAATAACTGAAAAGTGGTCTCCTTCTGTTTGTATTAATTTTTGGTACTTAATCAAGGCGCCGGGCAAAAGCAATTGATCCAATCAAAAAAATCGGTAGTTAAAACACACAAAATTATTTAGTGGCTTTCTCACGCTCTCTTCCTTTAATGAAAATCCCTCAGCAGAGATTAACTCAGTCTCAAAATATTGAAGGCACTGTAATTGTCCAAGGATTCATTGTTTTTAGGGACAGATGTAAGCCCATCCAGCTATCCACCAGACAACACACAGTTGTCCACATACACATGTAATAATTCAAATGTCTGGAACAAAAGTGGAAAAATACATGATCAGTTTCAGTATTAACTTGTAATAACATTGATTGAATGACCTCAACATATAATTTTACCTGAGAAGGGAGAGTATCAAAAATAATATTGTTTCCCTTGAATTCAATTTTTAGTTCTGTCTTGATCTTATTAAAAAAAAAAAAAATGTAAAGAACCTGCATGAGAAGGAAGCTCTCAAAAATGATAGTAATATGTAAATTGTTATTCTTCTTTAACTGGATCTTAAAGTTAAACATGCAGAGCATGAAAAGACATTGGACTTTTCTTTAATTCCATACCAACTGTGTTGTTATTATTTATATTCAAATTCCTATTCCCAGCTCTTGTTGACAGTAAAACCTCCATACCCCGCCATGAAGGTCTTTGTCAAGGAATGTGATGTCAAAACAGCAATTATCCAGATTCCATTAGAAGTTTACTGTTGCACTGTAAAAAATAAACTGCTTTGCATTAAGCTTGAAAACCCTGTTTCAGTGTAAGAGCTACTTGTTGAGTCATCATGATTACCAAGATAATCTAACCTTTTCTTCACTGCCAGAGTAACGTTTGTGACCCCTAACAAATTAATGATGAGTTCACCAATAAGAATAACTGATTGCCACAAGAGACACGGATAAACCCAGCCAGGCTACTGCAGGGGGGCCTTCTTGATCACTAATAAAATCTCATTTTCAGACATTTATCGTTTCAATAGTTAAAAGTGGCACTGATCCTGTGAAAGACAGTCAAACAGAAACTAAAGCTTAAGAAAAAAATCCCAAAAGTCCCAGAACAGGGGGAGTTCACTGAGAGAAGGAAAGAGACATTTTCTTGTGTAAATGCTTTCGGGTTTGGAGGGCACGGGGGGGGGGGGGGGGGGGAGTTGTGTGTTTTGTGATTTTAATACTTGATATTCATTAGCAAGGCTAAGTGTAAGTAGTAGAAATGAGGAATGCAGATCCGCCATCATCATGACAAAAAAGTGTGCCCTTTAGTTTTGCACACAATACAAATAACAGACATATGGAAACACAATATGGAAATGTGATATCTTGGTGTAAACTGCAAAAAGTTACTAATGTATTTTTTAGGACAGAATGAATATGGACTGACTGCCTTACTCTTCCATTTTAACTATAAGATAGCAGCAGGATCATGACTAAGTTATTCAATTAAATGCTTATGATTTGCTTGTATAAAGTCTAGGACTGTGTTGGAAAATACACTTCATTCAAATAAATTATGTAACAAATTGCACCAACTGTTTCATTATTGAGATAACATTATTATGTTTACATTTAAGCAAATGAAAGTTTAATGGACCTTATAAAAAATATAGAGAAGAGAGATCAAAATGAAAAAAAAAGAGAATGAGAATGTCATCTGTGACTATTTTTCTGTGCAGAATGTTTCCATCAGTTCCAACAAAAATCAAGGGAGCAAAATTTAAGTCCTGCTACAACATTAAATTAGACAGTGAAAAATACACTTTTTAAGGATTCTAGCCTTGTCATTTCCAATTTTCTGCTCTTTGGACATGCTTGTATTCAGATTCTAGAACATCTATTCGGCATATCAATCCTAATTAGACAATCTGGGGCTGCGAAGGATGGGAGCTGGGTCATTTGCATAATTTAATCATAAATACTCAGTGATACATATTTCCAAATGCATTTGTACAATTATCTTTTCATCCTTAGGGCAATAGTATTAATATGATTAGGCAATATTTCTAAAAAAAAAAAAAAAAAAAAAAAAACAGGCAAGTGTGCACTCTTTTTAACTGCAGCTTTGGGCGATATGAAAAATTAATTAATTTCTGAAGAAAATCAATTTCTGTACGTGACCATATTAGACAGTGCCAAGCAAAGGCTTGGAATCTTTTCTCAATCAGGAAATCTCATCTGCTCCTTCTAACTTCTGTCAGTAGCATTTAACATCCTTGTACGAGCACCCGTGTCTTTTACCATAGTTCCTAATATGCTTTAATGTGACGAGATGCTGTCTAAAGAAATGCCAAGGCTATGCAAAGCATTATGCTATAATAGAATAATGCACTGCTTTACTTTCTTGTCACTTAATCAGTCTCAAGTGCTAATCTCACTACCTTATTGTTTTCCTCTTATCTAGTTTCATCTGTTTGTTAATTGTATATGGAATGCTTAAGAAATAATTGCTTGGGGACTTCTTTGACATTTCAAAAAGCACAGGTCTCTTTTTAAAAAGTGACTTCTTGATAGTGTAAGACTATTAAAAAGGTATAATTTTGTATACTATTGTTTCATATCTTAAACATAGCCAAATCAATCTGCGTTGTTGGTTTTATTTTAACCAGGGAAGAGATCAAATTTTATCGGCCTTTATTTTAAAAAGCACTGATTAAAACAGGCATTTTCTCATACTGTTATCAATCTAACTGCTGAAGTATTTTAAATAAGAATGAAAACAGCATGGACACGCTTTGTTCTTGACTGTCCTTCATCCACCCTATAAGAACATGCAAATAAGGTGTGAGCTTGAACAGTTTTTATACACAACAAGCATATTAAGCATGCAAGTCTCAGAGTTTCAATGTAAAATAAACATAAATCTGGAGCACAGTACAGTGTGATTCAGGAACAAAAAATAGAGCTTTCCAATTTAATAAATGGCAGTAATTTCAACATATCCAAGAAATTTATTTTTTCAATGATCATTTTACTTCAAACAATAAACATAAATAAATATTTTACATATAGGCCTTTCATTTTGTCTTAATATAACAAAACATGTTGTATTTTGTTTGTTTTTTTACCAGATATCTGCAAAATAACCTACTAAAAATAAACATCAGTCTCATCGTGATGAAATATTAAGGAAAGAAAACAAGCAGAGTGCTCTGGTTGCTGTTACCTTACATCTGCACATCAAATACCAAAATAACTTATTATTTTCCATTATAGCCTTTTGTTATCACAAAAATTTGGTGACATATGTCGGATGCACTATAGCTCTGAACCCAGGTGGCTAATCCCATTCCAAAACATTACTCCTTTGAATGTTAATTAGTGTAAAAATCACATTTATGGTTTCAAATGAATCTTCTTTTTTTCCCAATCAACAGAAATACTATAAATTATGAGATGCAAATGTGGAATGTTCATTTAATTTGTGTGAAGGTGCTTGAATGAATTTTTTATTTTAACAAGCCTCATTTTTCATGCATTTTTTCTCTCTCTCTCTCTTTCATCCTAATCAGGCATCTGTCACTCTGTTTTTTGAAGTTATTATCGCCTTGGTTCCCTCTTGGATGTGGTTGCTGGGTGACGGGTAGCTTAGCACCCACTTTGACTGGGAAAGATTTGAATGTGATCCAGATATTTCCCAGGAGTACCTGAAAACACATCCAGGCCTTGTAAAAACAAATAGAGCCTATGAGTAGTGCAAAAGTGAAAAAATACATAAAAAGTTTATTTGACTCAATTAACACAGAAAAGAACAACCCCACACTCATTTGATATATATATATAGATATAAAGATAGATAGAGAGATAGATGTGTATGTCTGTGTGTGTATTCTATTAACTCTAACATTTTAATCTTTGCTTAAAAGTGAATCATGAGTTAAAGAGCAAATTAAATTAAAATAAAATTGGAAGTTTAATAATGTTAAATTACCATTTAAACCTTTTGCTGTTACCATTGAAGGCCAGTAGACCATAACATTTACCATTAACATTACACTTAATTCCAAAATCACTGGAGGGATATATTCTCCATTTTCTTAAACCATTTAACATTTTAATATGGTAATTATTGGAAGATAAAAAATCCTATGAATTCAACATTTTCAGAACCGGCAAACAGAATGTTATGTTTTTGTCATTCGTGGAGAATGACAAAGCCATGACGAAAATCAGACGAACACCTCACAGACAGTAGGACAAGAGGCGTGGTTTTATTTTCACAGTGAGCTAAACCTGGGAATTGTACCAGTGAAGAAACATGATTATCAATTAACAAATGCATTTCAACCACTGCATTAGCAACCTGGCTTGACAAAGATTCCAATGAGACTGCAACAATATTACTGTGATACTCCAGTGTTTTAATAACCTTTATCGGAGTTCGAGTGTTGCAATTCTCTAAAAGCTCTCCGTCCCAGAAGTACAAAATTAAAAGGAAAACAAGTAGCTGAAGTACTGCTGTTCATCGGGCAGTGTCATAACTCCTGTGAAAGTGAAGAGATTACTGCCATGTCTCTGTTACAGAACAGAACGTACACATTAATCTCAATTCTGAGGCCCCTCAGAAAAAAACAGGCAAAAACAGTTCTCTTGCAAGAGTGTAGTACACAGCACATGTCTTATAGGTGTTCTTAACTATAAGATCCCTTTTGGAAAAGCAACAATAGTCAAAAATAAATGCATATAATTAAATTAACTTGAGTGTTGAGTGGTATAGGGAGCTGAATCCAATACTACACAGTAAAGTTTTAGGGTTAAAAAGTACTTTTCTGAAAGATATATTGTATTCCACACTGTTTAGCTCAATACTTTTTTACACAAGACTTGTGCAGCTTATTAATCTCAAATTGAATGAAAACCAAATACATATTTTATAGTATTTAGGCTACTCCTTTTACATATATTTTGCTTTTATCTGTATAATGCTTCACTATCCTAATTTGACTTTGTAGTGAATCTTTTTTTTCCTGCATAATGCTATAAGAATGAAATAACTATAACAGAAGATTATTTGTTGACATAAAATAAACTTCAATCTCATATTAGTGGTCAAAAACACTTATGAGCTCTTTTTCATGCAAGGTTATATATTTGAATCAATATATGCTGCAATCACAAACACTGCTTTAGTATACTAAAGTGATTCCTGAGAATATTGATGAATTAATTGCACAAGCAATCATTATGCAAACAAAGAAATAAAGCTCCTCACTCAGTGGAATCTTAACTAAGATGCAAAAAGAACCCTGATTAGAGCTTTCAATGAAATTCCAATCACCTTGTCCTTTATCACACCATTCAGGCTTAAAATCTTACCTGAAGAATTGTCCGGTTTATTTTTGTTAAACACTTTTTCCATCAACTTTAATTGTGTCAACAGCTGTCTGCTAATGCAAAACAGACAACAGAAAATACTATAATTTATACAATAACCGAATTGCTGTTGCATATGTTTACGTCGTAATAAAGAACCACAGTCTAAAATTGATTATTTTCTATACATTTGTCATTGTTTAACATTGAATGAAATATACTGAAACAAAACACCACCTATAAAAATGTATTCATCGTCCAACTACTTCAGACCCTTACCCCTGTCAAAATACTCATCTTATTTTAATATGATTACAGGGTCTGATAAGTAAATGTGATGTACATCTGGTAGTAAACGTATACTAAATATCACTACCACAACACACACAAAAACTTTAAAGGTAATTTATATATATATATATATATATATATATATATATATATATATATATATATATATATTATGTGCTTTAAAAGAACCATTATGCATTTATGGCATACAGACACCATACAGTGTTGAAACGCATGAACTACAATTTATTGCATCTGAGTTTCTTGTACTTATCTAATAGCACAAAATAAATACAAATCCTTTCCTGTGAAGACGTCTTTGTCCGAGATTTTGTGGACGCCTGCATTTTCAGAATGATGTAATGGTCACACAAATGGGCTGAAGCAATTGTGAAAGTGATTGATTTCAATCTAACACAACCACAACCAGGTGCTTTCAAAGACAATTACAGGCCTCTCTGTGTAGCAGTAATAGCCAGGCACTTCACTGTCATTAAACCAACATGTAGCACTGCATTATCCTTTAACCCCATCACAGGCCATACTTATTCAGGCTCTGGAAGTTGCAAACCATATGCTTCAATAGCTGCCCCTTACCTGTGAGCGCACTCTGGAATTGAAATAGAAACCATCATTCACTAATAATGCATGATTTGTATTGCATATTGCATTGGTATCATTTAGTTTATGATCTCCTGATATATAGCACCAAGGGGCACGTGATGTATAAAAATATCAGGATTTAGATCAGTGTCAGTGAACACAAATATAATATACAGAGAGTAATACTTTTGATATACAAATAAAAAATAGCACAATGTTATATTACTTCAGTATTGGAACATCTTAAAAGATAATGCTCAAGATAGTGTCTTGTCATTCTTATTTGCAGCCCGTAAATTGAAACATAAAACTGGGTTTCTTGGCACGTCATTTTTTTGCTGACAGACATTTGTCGTACATTCTGCTTCCTAGCATGTTCATAAGACATTTATTTACCTTTTCTCTAAGTTGTTGCTCGTTTGATGTTTTCTTTGATTTCCTGCCTGATCTGCATTTTAAGATAAACTTCATTGAACAATAGCGCAAAAATATGTTACTAAATCACATTTATTTGTAGATAACTGTAATCTTAATCTGCACATTTGCAAGAACAACATGCTCAACAGTTTTGTTATCACATAAATCACAATTACAGCTTGACAAGAACAACAACAACAAAAGAGTGCAACTTGGAATGTGGGCAAACAGCCATTGTGTTAATGCACATTCCCTTGCATTATTGGGAAATCTTAAGTTTCCGTTTCTATGAAATAAGTCTTACAAAAATAATGTTAAAAAAGTTTGTGTAATGCATGTTGTTCACATTGCTTAATGCAGTTTGGTGCTGGAACCTTGCAAATAGCCACAGTTCTAGAATATTGAATACAAATGTATCTTTCAAAGCTCTGTGCAATTAAACAAATAAACTCATTAATTCATTCATTCATTCATTAAAGCCCAGATGTCACTACTAAATTGTATTTTGAGATACAGTTTTAGACTCCTATTAGCGGCAATGGTATTATTATACTCATTACACTTTGTATATTAAATGTTTTCTTCCAAAACAAATATTGTTCAAGGATGTTGAATCTGCCCCGGACTGAGGTCATAACTTCCAAGATTTCTATTACTGACATACCAATACGCTGTATAAATGCAAAGAGCGATCAAATGTCTGTGGAGTCACAATACAAAATTAGATTGCTTTTTGATCATTTATGAAGCAATGATACTATTTCATCCCCAGACTCTTAAAAGTATCTGTTACACTGGGGTGTGATGGGCTGCAAGCAGTCAGTCTTCTGATATTTTTTCCATGTACCCTATAGTTTCACCTGGTGTCTATTCCCTGTCTTATTTGTGCATGAGGGTGCTTAACAAACATCTCTCTGAATTATAATTTAGGGGGTGGGAAGACATTTTTGTTGGGAGCACAGATTATTTTAAATGTTTAACATCTGTGTCACAGTTGCAAAACATGTACTGATAAACAAGTGTTTGTGCCTAAATAGATACTGTTTCTTTCTCTGTGGGAACACTTCTTCCTATGCACCCAACTTTATGAGGATAAAATAAATGTTTTCCTTGCTATGTATGTTCACAGAGACATTGGCAAGATAACGAAATGGGCACTGTGAGCTCTGTGTATACAACATTAAAATACTTAGCCTAAATAAGAACAATGCTTTTTTTTTTCATTATGGACATTGCAATAGTTTAGATCTTTGTGAAACGCAAAGAATGTTAAGATGATGAATCGCAACATCACAGTATCAAGTGACAAGGGATTTATTCAAGGTGACTGTGTATATAAATTGTGTAGGCTTAGTTTTAAGTTTTGCATGTATATATACGTGCATGTATACTACTTCTATGTATTCAGATTAATAAAAACTAATACGGTGTGGGACGGCAAATAATATAAATAAATTAACTCTGTTTCACATCAAAATTCACCGAAGAAAATGCAAATGTAAAGAGAATGGGAAAGGATTTGAGAAACAGTAAAATGCAAAACTGCGTGAAGTTGCTTTTTGTTCTAACTAGTTATTTATTTGGATTGACATTAAACATTTTTCAATCAAGATAATCTAATTGCATTTATAAATGTGTGTGTTTTAAACTCTATGATACATTTTTTTTTATTATTCTAACGCCAGCTGATTATATTATGTAAACAGTGTGGCCATATAGAAATGCACAACTTGCAAAAATAAGTAAAATATAGTTTTGTATATAATTTGTATTTACAAAGAAATTGCTATTTAAACTAGGATAAAATCCCTAACGTGACGTTCAGTACACGACGTTTCATCACAGCTAATGGCGTCATAATAATTTTACACTTGACTAGATCTTTCCATAAAACAACTGGGGATGCGACTGGTAGCTTCACCCATTCATCGATTAATCCCCCTTCAATTACCATCCAAGGGACATTATATTCAATTTCAAAGGAAGTTTAAGAAAAAAGGGGGCAGAACTGAAAGACGTTTGTGAGCAGTACACCTTATTTCGCCATCCTTTTAATATACTTATTACCCATCAGTATAGGGAGATAAATAGTTTTCTTTAACTGAATCACATTTATGAATGTCTAAAATGTTCACCTTGCCTACGACTTGCAATCATGTTTGTACTATTTAAATTACGCGGGGGGGGGCAAGGTAGCAAACAAGTGAAAGGCAAGGCAATATACGCCACTCTCAGTAAATTGTGCATAGCAGATTGCATCCCTGGGAATGTCTTCCCAATCCTTCAACTGTCAATAATGATGCGTGATCTCTGGCACACCTTTAAACATGCAACCTACCATGCAAGAACAAATAACAGAACAGCACCGTGTTCAGCGACAGCACAAGCACAGCACAGTGCGATGAGATGATGAGGGAAACAACTCCATCACACATGTCATTTCACCTCGACCTCATGGTTGAGTTTGAAGGAAAAACTCGAGGTTATTCATTATGCATTCCAGAAAAACCCAAACATGCAAACTAACCGAGCAAATGGTTAACCAGCAGCTTAATTGTTGAAACGCGACGAGTAAAGAGGTTAATTAAACCAATTAAACCCAGTCAGCAGTGAACGACACCAAGTAAATGCTTTACTTTGCACATTTTGTTGAAGCCCACTAACATAACTTTATGGCTACACGAGTGTCAGCGGCAGAATACATGTAAAACACGATTAAATAACTTTTCAAACTACACACACACACAATTAAAAAAAATAATAATAGGCGAATGCATGTAAAGCAGCCTCTCACTGTCATCAAGATCCAAGAAAAAAATATAGCCAGGGGTGCCAGAGTGTATTTTAAGGTGTTACGAAATACATTTGATCTTAAACATGTCAAATACTACGATACAATACATACAGATAAAGTTACTTTTTCCTGCAGTGGATATCTTCTAACTGTGACAACGGGTAATTAATACTCTGTATCGTGTATTTCTGAAGGACCAGGTTTGGTTCAACACAGCCGTCTGGTAAGTGTAACACTAATACTTTAAATGGTCTAAAAGAGAGAAAACAAATCCCAAAAGGTGCAACTGTGAACTTAATGCTTTGAGATCATATAATAATAATAATAATAATAATAATAATAATATGACATTTACTTTTTAAAGAAAGCTGTCCTTTAAGCAAGGACAAGTACAACTGCAAATAGATATTACAATGATTTGCCTTCATGACTAAATGGACATGTGTACCAATACTTCTGCACCCCAGTAAGCGCTAGTGTCGATCACCCTGGCTGTCATTCGGGACACATGACATTAGCAAGTCTTCACGACGAGCATTACACACCAATGCTTTTAACCTCTTTGTGCATACCATCTTTTTACTCGTAATATTGTTATGTATCACATTGCTTTGCCTGTGAAAGTGAAAAGCTCACGATGGTGGTGCACCAGCTTCCTCAGCCCCTGTCGGAGCATCTGACTCTTCACTTCCCTTTCCCCCTCGTTACGATCAAATCTCTTATCTGCGGGACAGTTCGCACGCATTGCAACTCACATGTACACATCCATATTCCCCTCGGCGTGTACATACATGCTCCCACAGTACTGTCTGTGTGCACACTTCGTATTACATGCAAACCGTGAGTCCACGACAGTTTCACTGGGCAGCATTGTGACTTCTAAAAACTCAATCCACAGGAGGAAGCATCCACACACACACACACACAGCTATCCATGTTCAACCCACTGAACCTGGTATGTTGTCCCTACACGACGTTAAGCACTGCGATGTGTCCCGGTTTGACACACTTAAGGTGTTGTATTAATATTAGTATTAACGTATGTGTGCAGAACTTGTGTCTGAGCACTTTGTTGTATACCAACACCCGAAGACAACTGTATTAAGAGTGCAACCAGTACACCTTTTCATGTCATGATCTGTCCTAATCATACATGCACTTTGACTAGTTCATCGTATGTTATGTATGCATTCATGCCCATGTGGCGATCATCAGATGGAGTGAGTCCAGCTCCCGGCGAGTGCTTTCGGAGTTGGACAAAGTGCCGGATTATCCTTGGTCGCTGTTCGGGTTGATCGACGCACAAACACGCAAACACGAACATGTATGACGGATCTGGTCCCCATGCCCACTCACCTGGCGTTGGTGCAGTCGTTGTACAGGGTCTCGAAGTCCTTCCTGGAGATGAGTTTGCAGCGGTTCACTCCTGGCTGGATGGCCCCGAGTCCCCTCAGGATGCGGACCTGCTCCACATTGCACACCACCGGCGTGATCTCCAGCCGCTTCAGCTTGGTGTACACGGTGTGCAGCCCCCCGACCAAGTGCTTCAGAAAGAGATCAAACGCCTGGGGGAGACAGATCAGCTCGCAACCGTCCACCGTGAAAGAAGCCACCTTGGCGCCCCTCAAATCCACCATCTTACACTCGTTATTCTGCGGCGTGTTCTCCACCGGAGACGGAGTCGAGTACACGGGCTTGCCGGGCAGGTTGCCGGCTGGGATGCCCGGGCTGGTGGTGGTGCTGATCGGCTCCGACCGAAACAGGTTGGGTCCCGACGGGGCGACGGAAGGAGAGGGAGAGGAGGTGGTCGAGGGCGAGGAGGAGGTGGTCGCTGAAGAAGTTGAGATCGGAGGTGGAGGGACCAGCGGGGTCGTGGGGAGCAGAGCAGCCGGTACGGCCATGGTCACCTAGGTGGGGATAAGTTCACGGAATAAAAGCCCCGAGAGAGGAAAGTGTCCCGAGAAATCGAAACGAAAAAAAAAAAGTCCAAAGGGGGGGATGAGCTCCTCTGTTGTTTGTGCTACAATCAAAAGAGCAGGTGAAAAAGAGGGGGTCTGTGAGATTGAGGCTCGCCGTAGTGTGACATTGATCAAAGAGGGAGAGAGAATGACAGGGAGAACATGAGCCGAAAAGTGCAGCCGGCGCTCCGGACGAGTTGTTGTTGTCACATGGTGCGCAGGGGCGGAGCCGGGGGACGGGCGCCGGGCAAACACACAGCCTGCGAGCGGCCGCTGCAAACATGCGTCCTGCTCCACCATAGCAGGATGGCTTGTTTTCAAGAGCCCTGGCCTTTTTTTTTCTTTCTTTTCTGAATACTGTAAAAGTCTTCGGTGAGCTGGCCGGGGTGTTTCACAGTAGGCAGGAGTAGAAAGTTGACTCCGTACTGCACGTCTCGTAGTGCACACCTCGCTCCGGTGAGAGCAACAGCACACCCATGTCTTCTCGGTTAGATCCGGGGTTGGCTTCGTTTGCACGCACATCGTTGTAATGTGGAAAATGAACTATTTAGGACACATGGGATATGGCTGGAGCTGCTGAAGACGCAAATACATGCATATCTTCCACAGCTTATGAATGTGTAGAACTACATTCAGTCCTTTTTGTAGTCAGGTTTTTGAAACAAATGTAAAAACGCTTATTATTATTATTATTATTATTATTATTATTATCGTTAACTTTACAATGTGTGAATGCTAAATTCACAGATAAAATCAGATACCAGATTAAAAAATAGATCTACTATATAATTGCAATACTAATCTTGTAGTAGTAGTAGTAGTAGTATCCTATAATGATACTTTATAATTCATGGTATATTATTAGCATTTTCTAATATATTAGCATACCAACATGCTGTTTAAAAGACTGATATTGCACGACAAGGTCCTATCAAAGCCGTGCCATTTTAATCAAGTGTGTAGAGCAGCATCTCTGTATTGCTTTCAATATTGTATTATGTTCAACCCCCTCTTTTTTGTAAAACATCAAAAGTTATAATTAGTCTTCATTATGAATAAATAAACCAAAGACTTTAAATAACCCAACATACTGGTTTAAACGTTAGGGTCAGACAGCATTTTAAGTAATAATTGTTTTTGCGAACCACTCACGCGGTGTATAAAGGGTTAATACAAGCATGAGCCATTCGCCTATTGTATGCACCAAACTAAACAGAAATGTACATAGGAAATATTCCTGTCAGGATCTAGTAAAGGCACATGACAGATTATTCGCAGATGTTTAGAAAGAGCGACAAGACAATAATAGATTAAAACAACAAATGTCCACTTCAGTTTCCACCCTTGTTAAAGGCAAAGCCCACATTTACGTGCCACTGGAGCGCCCTGTTGGCAATACCGAAAACACAGGGAAACTCATCTAATAACTACAATGATTTATCAACATTGATTGGGTGTTGAAATACATTAAAAAAAATAATAGAAAGAATAATAACTATACGACCAGGATACGCTTTATATTTGTTTATTTAAAATGTTGGACACTCTTAATGGGTCAACTTTTCCAGTTCTGAAATGAAACAAAGTTTTTATGTGATCATATCAAGATTATGGGAATTCCTGCTGTCATGTTAACTAAAGGTTTATTTTATTGTAGTCCTCTTATCATAAATAACCTGTTTACTAACATGGATGCGGTTTGTAGAATAACCCCTTTTGCAAAGTGTCACACACAGCTCTAAGTAATATTAACTTTGTTTCATATTTATACTTCCATCAAGCTTCTTAAAACAACTTCGGGGATTGAACAATACAAATTTTGGGATTTGATAAACTACTGAAAGCATAAAATAGATAGACAGATTCTAAGATGTAGTCTTTAATGCTGTTATTGGTTTGAATTGCCTTTGTTATATAGTTCTGAATATTCCCCTAGAACGTTCAATAATAAATGACAGAAACTGTAGAATACATAAAAAGTTTCATCAATTGTTTTCTATACTTTATTCGACAACAACAACAACAATAATAATAATAATAATAATAATAATAATAATAATAATAATAATAATAATAATAATGTATTGAATGTTGGAAGCTCTCTATTCTTTAGCCCATGAAGATTTTATGATTCCTGCATTGAATGAAGTTAAGTATCCTATTTAGAGCATCTGAGCGTCAGATTTGCTCACAGATATAGTGAATGACATTTCCAAATTGTCATTCAGACAACGAAGCAGCTTATAGTGTAAAAAATCAATGACTACTTACAATTCATAGCCATACAATCCATTTGCCCTTTATATCGCTAACCTTTATTTAAATGTGCATCATAGGAAGATTGGACTCCTTATATAATCAACGTCATTAATGAGATATCTTTTTTCTATAAGAGCATTTGTTAAATCCATAATAAATAAAGTCATAATTCATCTGTTGCATTAAAAATGTTACAACCCCATTTTAGTACAATTATATGCAGTCTTTACCATACAGAATATCAAAATACTTTATAAACTAATACTTAAAAAAAAGTTAAAGAAAGTACATGAAACGTTAATGGCTATGAAATGTTTACATGTCGAAGTGGGTGGGCTTGTATATTTAGAGTTTAAGGGTCCTGTAAGCAGCATGTGTAGTCATGAGTGATGCAAGATGCTGTTATTCCCTAATCATTTCCATTTCATTACGGTTTTTTTTAACTGACCTGTTGTGTTTACACATCTCTAATGTATGAGAAAAGCGACTGAAATAAATGACAATCTAAAATTGTTGTTTTTTTAATCAATGCCATCTGCAAAACTGTAATATGTGTAGTTTGAAACACTTTAATAATCAACCTTGTGTTTTCATAACACTTTTCTGTTTCATAACACAGGTCTTAAAGATTTGTTTTACATAAAAAAGGGGGGAGATGGGATATATATATATATATATATATATATATATATATATATATATATATATATATATATATATATATATATAATCCAAACGTTTATTAGAGATTGAGACACAACAGACTGAACTTGATTAATTATTCAAATAATGAAATGGGAATGGTTACAATTCGCATATTTATTTTTCATTTTTTAATCCCACGTTCCATAATCATACTCATCTCCTAAATTAGACAACAGTTTTCAAACTTAATGTACACTAATTTGAAGGAATTTTAATCCCCATCTGCTAATTCTTCACTACATAACATTTACAAGTGTAAGTTCAAATAAAATTGATTTATATTATGATGTCTCCTGTTTGCATTCATGTGCATATAATACCCCCTTATAACCAGCCTCACAGTTACAAGGGACGTCAAGTTTATATACCTCTTGGGTTATCTTCACCAATGCTAAAGGTTGTGTGTGTTTGTTGTATTATTATTTGTACTTTTGATCATTACAGTTTGCCATTGCTACGTTATACCACCGTGTAATAAAGATGCATAAACAGCTATTTGTGAAGCCTGTGTGGAAGGTGTTGATCGTCTGATTGATCATTCATAAGAAATACAGTGTTTGCCAATTAATCTATAAAAATGTTAAGCAATTAAGAGTGACAGATAAAAGTGTATTCCGATTGCGTTCGCCTTATCTTGGAATAAGTGAAAGAGTTATTTTTATAGGTGTTATGATTTTAATCACATGCATATAAAACCCAGAGGTAAGTAGACTATGTTGAAACTCCAGTTAGTGTTGTTTATATCATAAACCTAAGCCAGAAGGCTTCATATTTAAAGAATCGTATTCTTGAAATTAAAATTGAAAAACAAAGCAATATGTTTTTATTTGATTGTTAACCTTTTTTTATATAAAAATGTCATACATTGAAAACATTTGAAGTATAATTACCGAAGTGATGTGCAGGGAGATCATTGAGATGCTGTCAGCTGAAATCGCGTTTCATCAGAGAAGTTGTGACAGATGAGGTCATGCTTGAGTTTTAAATCCAGCATCAAAATTATTTAATTATTCTTGGCAAACAGGGTTTCACTTTTCAGTTCCCCCCTGCTAAAATAACTAATCTTCTTAACAGCTTTAAAAATGACATATTTGGGCGATAATCTCAGCCTCAGTCATATAGGCCTTTCTCATTGAAAAATTGTGATTCAATGCAACTTTTGCTGCGTGTATTTGTATATTTTAATAAGTATCTGTGGTAAAGTTTTAGCTCATTCACTTCAAAGAGAATCCTTTCCAACTTTCAACACTATGCCATGCATTAAACACACAATAAACGAAACCAAAAAAAGTAAAAGCGGCATCTGTTGGTGACTATATGTATCGACGCATTGATAAACAGGTAAGTAAACCGAAATCCAGTTTAACCATAAAACCTGAGTAACAAGATCAACAATTCACATTTTGGCAACTTAAACGATACAGATGAAGGGAACTGGATACTATTATTGCCTCCCAGTAAGTCCATTCCCAGTCGTTATAACACAATGGATGGGAACTGGTTGACTTTAAGTGTCTGCAATGCTTGTTTCAATTATTAGTAAAGTCATAAAGAATGATGCACATGTTATGTGATGCATATTTACTTCAATGAAAATGTAACCTCAGTTAATTACAGTTAATACTGATAATGCCAGAGCTTCAGGTAGTGATGTGCTAGTAAAGTAAGAATATAATATCCAGATCTATATTCTTCATATTGAATGATCCTAGGAATAATGAACTCGAAGACACGCAAAATAATCAGACACACACATACCAATCATGGGAGTAGTGTATACATAATTAATAACAAATTAAGTCACAATTTGTATGGTGGTTTATAAGTTGCAAGCCACACACTTATTGGATCATGACGTACAAAATACAGAAGGTTAAAGAAAAGGAGCACACTTAGCAAAGTGAAAGTTCATGCTTTATTTCAACTGCTTCAGTATTTGTCACACAATTTAGTTAATGTGTACTATTCATGGCTATGGTCAGAAGAACGAAGGGCCTGCAGTTGCAAATTATACTTCCTGTACATGATGGTGGCTTTTTAGTGAGATACGTTTCTTTCATTTTACTTATCACAAACCCTGCATCAAATATTGTGTTTTTAGTTTGCGATTGGTTGGTGGTTCAGAATTGTGAATTGGTACCCACCCCAAAGTCCCCCAAAATCAGGACTTTGACTGGGCCACTCAAGGACATTCCCTTAAGACACTCCAGTGTAGCTTTGGCCTTGTGGGTGTATTTTCATCCCACTTTTAAGTCTTTATCAGACTGAAACAGGTTTTCCTCTCCTATTTGCCTGTACTTTGCTCCATCCATTTTCCTTCAATCCTAACAAGGTTCCCAGTCCCTGCTGAGGAGAAGCATCCACATAGCATGATGCTGCCACCACCAGGCTTGACGGTAGAGTGGTGTTGTCTGCGACATGTGCTGTGTTGGGTTTGAGCCAAATGTAACACTTTAACCCCAAAAGATCCAATTTGGAACCTTTTGCCAGATTTTTCCAGGATCACTCAGCTGCTTTGAGTTGGCTTATTTTTAGTAATGGCTTCCTTCTTGCCACCCTGCCATACAGACTAGTTTTGTGAAATGTTCTGGATATTGTTGACTGATGCACCTTTTCTCCCATCTCAGCCACTGAACTCTGTTGCTCTTTCACATTTGTCAATGGCCTCACAGCGGCATCCCTCACCAGTATCCTAGTTGCCCGGCTGCTCAGTTTATAGGGACAGCCTGATCTAGACAGTGTCTGGGTGATACAATGCACCATCCATTTCTTGATGATTGAGTAGACTGTGCTCAGAGACTTCAATATTTGTTTCTACCCTTCTCCTGATCTGCGCTTTTCAATTACTTTATCCACGACTTGGTTTGAAGGCTCCTTGGTCTTCACGGTTGAGTCTTTGTTGAAATGCATTACCTGACCAAGCAAACAGAAACAGGTCTATTATTCTGAATTCATAAGCAACACTGTTATTGCACACAGACAGAGGTCATTCAACTAATGGTGTGACTCGTTAAGGTAATTCTGTGCACCTGAATTAATTTAGGTTTGCACACAGCAGAGGATTTGAATACTTATGCAATCCTGACTTTATTTCATATTTATTCTCTATTTACTTATTTTTGTTTCTGCTTTGAATGTGCGGAGTGTGTTGTGTAGGTAACACATATGAATTCAAAGTGTCATGACTGCTGGGTTTAAAGAGAAAACCTGCGAGAGGGTCTGAAAAAGTTTGCAAGGCACTGTAAGTGAACTTGAGTCTGACTGCATTTGATTTTAAATAGTTATAATCTTTGAAGCAAATCTGTATTAGGATTGGTCAGCATACAGTTCAGTGTTGCTTAGTGGAAGACAAGTGTTCTCAGCACTGGATTTCAAGTTTCACTTACGGTGTTAATGATTAAATATGATTATTCATAAATTATTGTGCATTCTGATTATCATAGTAGTAATAGTTGCAGTATATATAGTAAGTAGTAATAATACAATAATTCAATTATTTTTGCTGGAAAAACACTTTGGTTATTTTAAGACTATTTATGCTAAACATTGCTGATATATGCATAGTAAGCACTGTAGAGCTTTATGTTGAAATGTTGGAAGATTTCCAGGTCCATTTGTTAATATGTAAATAAGAAAATTAAGAAATCCTACAGTCAATTACCTTTAAGCCAAAAAGGATTACATTTTGTTCCAGTATTTTTCAAAATGGCAGAAAACAATTACAAGATAGAATCCTTTCTCCAAACAAACTTAACAAGCTAACAGTACTATGAAGATTTTTGTTCTCTACTCAGGAAATATGATTTTGTTATGTTTCTGCTCATATTGCAGTTTGCTGCTGCATTTATAAATATTAATATAAATATCCTGCATAATATATTTTAAAATAATGTCTGAAAAAACAGAAGAAACAGCTGAACAACAAAACTGATTTGAGATCTAGGTCCAGATAAAACAAACATTCTACATAAATAGCAATCACAAATTAAAAACTCAGTCCTTGAAGGCATATTTTTGTGTTCCAGGAGACTTCTTGCTTCTAACCAATGGAAACTATAAAGTACTGGGTTTATAATTTGGGAATGGTTGGCAGCTCAAAATTTTGATTTTATCAGCATCCTGGTTTGGATGGAGCTAAAATAGGTCAGTGTTAATTCGGCAGAAAGATGTTAATGATAAGGCTAATGCTGTACTATGCTCTACTTTGTAAATATTCCATAAATAGTTTATTGTCAGTTCTTGTTGTTTGTTATTATTATTATTATTATTATTATTATTATTATTATTATTATTATTATTATTATTATTATTATTATTATTATAAGTAGTATTAGTATTTTATTTTCATGAATAAAAAGAAATATAAGGAATTACCTAGATTATTTAATTCAGTTTGCATTGCATTTTATGTTTTCATATTAGAAAAAAATAAATATTTGAATCAGAGTTTAGACAAGGCTCAAAATGAAAAGACTTGTCCTCTTACAGTCCTGAATGTTAGACGATCATTGCCTGGAATAATTATACAAATAAATACGTTCTACCCAGTTTCCTACTTCATATTAGAAACCTGGGTCTCGATGGTTGATTTCAATTAGACAGAAGCAAGAAGCCTGAGACAAATAAAAATGTAGCATTTTTGACTTAATTAAAGTCCTTATTTTACTGATCAAGTAGACTTGATTCCATAATTTTAATAATGGCCTATTTCCTTTGAATGAGTCACAAAATAACTTCTCGTGATACATTTCTTATACTTTGCTTTAAGACATGTTAAGTGGTATGTAAGTGCAAGAAAAACAAGACAATTATAATTTCCTCTACAATTTTGTATACTGCATTCTTGTGGTGAAAATAAAACACTTCAATATCAACAAGAAAACATCGGTGTCTACAATGCCAATGAACAGTGTTTATTGTATGTCCCTAACATGCAGGACGTTTAGTATGCACAGCTACTGCTTCAGGATTGTTTCATGGTATTAAATATGTATTTATACAGTTATACTGAACAATTAGATTTCATT
This sequence comes from Amia ocellicauda, assembly GCF_036373705.1. NCBI lineage: Eukaryota > Metazoa > Chordata > Actinopteri > Amiiformes > Amiidae > Amia > Amia ocellicauda. The sequence continues at coordinate 19,896,255 of NC_089855.1, forward strand.
TGACTCATATTACCAAAAAAGGTCTAAACGTTTGTGGAAATTGCCTTTTTTTGGAAGTGGCAAATGTGATATGGTCCGGATAAAGTAATATGAGGATCATTAAAATTGGTCCCCAAAGGAGTATTAAAATCTCATTCTATAACACTGATCATTCTCAGTTCTGTAGTTGTTATTCAAGTTCATCTCTGGTGCCTGTGGGCAAGCATGGCATGAGTATGACAAGGCTGAACACAATCACCATATTCACTACCGTGAAGCCAGTAATAATAATAATAATAATAATAATAATAATAATAATAATAATAATAATAATTTCATTTTCTATGTTAAGTTATCATTCTTGTTGAGACATCTACAAGTGACTGCTTATAAAGTATTTCTGTTTTTATATATATATATATATATATATATATATATATATATATATATATATATATATATATAAAATACTGTGTAGTATAAATCTGTTTCCTTAAAGGTAAAAAGTCTGAAATCAGAAAATCATTGAGATTCTATTAATTGCAAAACTCTATGATGCTTGCCTCCTTTATTACAATAGCTAGGGATTTTTTCTGTTTCAAAAGTGCAAAATGGACACACAGACACATATATGTACACATATGTGCACTAAACAAATCCTACAAAGGAGGGGAAAATGATACTTAAACCATTGCCTCATCCATTTGAAAATAGAATATATCAGTGGATACTGTTACTGATTAATGGCATTTTATCTCAGTAACTCATAAGAAAATATTACCTACTATAAGATTGTATGGTGAGTAAACATGGCTCCACAGACAAAGATTAAATGTAATGATTGTGTATCTATATAGTCCCTTCACAAAGAAATGTATGCAGTGAGGGTTAAGGTTACTTAATGGAACAAATACAACAATTATCAGATACAGAAAATGTATTTCCAATAGTCTGATAAACAAAAGTAATTGGTGTAGAAAGAAGAAAACAAGAAGACAACTATGAGAGAAAGCAGGTACCTTCAGGCATCAGTTCTCTTCATATAAAAGGAAACAACAAGTGATTTTTAGAAGATGGTATGCAGGGCAGAGTTGCAGCTCCGAAAATGTTGCTGGTATGAGTAAAACAACAAAAAGGTTATTCAAACCTGCAACTGAAATGTTATGATGTGATATTTTGAGAAGAAAAGATTTGAGTAAAATGCCAGCAAAGATAACCTCTGTTACATTTTCTTTTGAGGAAGTTAATTGTCAAGAGAGGGGATGAATTAATAAGGAATTATACTTAGAAAGAGGGGGTTATGTATCAGAAATACCAATTGCCTGTGGGTGTCAAAAGAATGGAGGTCAGAATCAGAGGCATTATTCAGCTCATACTAACACGCATCACTCCTAAAATTATGGTTTTATGCACCTTTACATGTTGCTATATTGTATAAGATGTATACCACTCTTCTGGATTAATTCTATCATATAAGCCAAATTTAAAATGTAGAAATGTAAAACTTACCAAATAATTGTTGATGTCAAACCAGCATAAATGATCCTTCAGTTTCTCAGGATGTGTTGTGTCATAACTTCCTGGATAGCGGGAAAACTACAAAATTACCGGAATATCTTCCTAGCATCTCTAGTCATTATTGTCAAGTCAACTGAGTGTTTCTTATTCCATGTGGCATTGCTGGATTTAAATCCACTTCACTCATCCATGTTAAATCACATGTTGCTTGTTCATAGCTCCTTAGAAAGCAGAGACCCAGATCTTTCAATAGCAGTCTATTCCATTAGTATCTCTGTCTCTAAATCTCTTTCATGTCTCATTTTCTCTGTATTCTAATCATGTATATTATATCACTATTTTATCATAATATTTTAAAATAATTTAATTTGTGACCATTAATTAGTGCACTTTGATGTCAACACAGATTGTGGTTACTATGGAATCTGGCTCTGAAGAAAGGGGAGCAGAGAGGAGGCAAAATTAGTCTTAGGTGCAGGAGGAGCACAGAGGTCTGGAGGGGTGAGGGTGCAAAGGTAGCTCGTGCAGTCTGTTTGAGACAACAGTAGGTAAGAGCCAAAGTCTTGAACTGAATGTGAGCCAAGATCGGGAGCCAGTGGAGGGAGTGGGGTAGTGGAGTAGCATGTGCAAACCGGGGCAGAGAGACCACCAGATGAGCAGCCGAGTTCTGGATGAGCTGGAGTCAGGTAGTAGATGCAGGCAGACCAGCCAGGAGGGAGTTGCAGTTATCTGGAGGGGAGAGAACCAGGGTCATATATGCAAAGTTGGCAGATCAATATTTACTTCATTATAAGGCAGTCCACATTATTGTATATTAGTTTGTCTCAAAATGTAAAACCTGTAATCTTATAACTGATGTCGATCATTTAGAGGTTACATATAATGATATTGCTATTACTTCAAAATTAATTAGCTCATACGGAAACACAAGTGGGTTTTTTAGCTGCTCATATTTTATACACTTTATTACCCTATCACTTTCCTTCTACCTAGTTCTGTCAGATCACCTGACTTAAAGCTCTTCTGACAGGTTTACCTCCCTGGTAGGTGATTCAGAAAGCCAGAAAATCTTAAATCGTATAGTGATCATGCTGTGATAAAGTTTATGGGCAAAATGCCACACATTGCAATGGTGAAATATACTTCTATGCCAGAGTGATAAGAGGGGGCTTTCTTCTCAGAATTACGCCAGTTGGGGGTTTTGTTTTCCTCTCTAAATGGTCGTCTTAAAACTCCATGGACTCCATTCCCGCCTCCCTTTATGTGGTAAGGTTAGATTTTTTTAATGTGTTTTGCTTGATTCGATGATTGTTTAGTATTGTTTAAGTGCTAGTAAGTAATACTTCAAGGCACAGCTAAGTAACATTCATGGACGTGGGATCAGTGTGTGCTGCTGTCAACAAATGGCAGACAGAGTTAATGTAAGGATAAAACATTACATTATAGTAACACATTTATGTCCTCTGCATGCATCTCCCCAGTCAATTATCAATGGCAAGAAATTAAACTCAGGAGTGGGTGTGTTTGATATAACACCCCAAAATATAAACATTGCAATTAACGTATTTCTATTGGCACTAAGTCATTTATAAGTAGTATGCCTTTGAATTACATATGTACAGAAGTGGACGAAAGTATTGGTACCCTTCCACTAAAAAAATACCTCACAATTATCTCTGAACTAAGTACAAATTGACAAAAGTATTTGGTATCCACAATTAATAACACATTCAATAGAACAGAAACTTTGCTTTTGATTTATGACGTAACATATTACTTTAAATAGTAAAACAAATGAAAATGGCACAGACAAATATATTGGGACCCTTAACCTAATATTTCATTGCACAGCCTTCATTGACAATAATTGCAATCAAGTCTGTAGCTCTGAATGAGATTTCTGCACTCCTTGACTGGTAGTTTGGCCCACTCTTCTTGAGCAAACGACTCCAGTTCTCTCAGGTTTGATGGGTGCCTTTTCCCAACTGCGAGTTACAGCTCTTTCCACAGATGTTCAATGGGATTTAGATCAGGACTCATAGAAGACCACTTCAGAATGGTCCAATGTCTTCTTCTCATTTCTTGGGTGCTTTTTGAGGTATGTTTTGGGTCATTATCCTGCTTTAGGACCCATGAACTGCGACTGAGACACAGCCTTCTGACACTGGGCTGTACGTTTCACTGTAAAATGCCTTGATAGTCTATTGATTTCATCGTGCCCTGCACAGATTCAATGCACCCAGTGCCAGAGGCAGCAAAGTTGTGATTTGCCAAAAAGCTCTACTTTTGTTTCGTCTGCCCAAAGAACATTCTCCCAGAGGGACTGTGGCTTGGCCACATGCATTTTGGCAAACTCCAGTCAGGCTTTTTTGTGTTTCTCTCTTAGAGAGAGGTCTTCTACCATGGAGCCCATTTTCATTCAGACAGCGACAGACTTGAAACTGTTACACCTTGAGCTTGAACGTCGGCTTGGATCTGTTTTGAGGTTTTCCTTGGTTCTTTCTCCATCATTTCAACAATACTTCATTCTTGGGTCAATTTTCCTCTTGTGGCCACATCCAGGGATGTTGGCTACAGTCCCATGGGCCTTAAACTTTTTAATATAGGCAACAGTGCTCACAGTAACATCAAGCTCTGTAGAAATGGTCTTGTAGGACCATGCTTGGCTATTACCCTCTATCTAACCTTCTCAGATAACTCTCTGGTTTTCCTTCTGTTTTCCATGTTCAGTGACACACAGTGACACAAAACAGCAGAGTGAGTACTTTTCTCAATTTAAACTGGCTAAATGAGTGATAATGTGATTGAAGATACCTGTGAAACTAATTAAAAGAGAATGGTCTGCTTGAGGTAACACTACAATACAATGATGTCATATAACTTCCAAAGAGTATCAATAATATTGTCCAGGACATTTTAGAATTTCTTTATAGAATAAGCAAGAATTCAGTTCATTTCACAGTTTTTTTGCTTTGTTCCACTGCAAACCAAAGACATGCATGTATGGATGACAAAATATCTTTTAATTTCAACACTTTCAGGGCGAAATGTGCATTATTTGACTAAAATGCAAGGTTACCAATAGTTTTGGCCATGTGTGTATGTTTTTTAACCATATGACTGATATCAGGATGAATTCCCAAAAGCCTTTAGCACCTGATACGCAAGAAGATGCTGTCAATAATCATAAAGGTTATTTCCCCTTAGCTAAATTTTTTCCAAGATAAAAGTTTAATTATATGTTTTGTCTGCCAAAGGCCTCATGGAACCGAAAACAGCACAAACTAATAAAACACTGCAAATGTTTATGTGTTAAACTTACCTACAGTCAAATTCAATAGACTCCCTATAATTAATTGCCAACATAAGACATCATAAATATAGTTTAAAGCATGCTTAAACAGGCATTTACACTACCTATTAATACATTAGAGACAAAACATAGGAACTGTAGCCTGAGGGGCTAGTGCATTACTGGCAGTTATACATAGGTGAAATCCATTACTTTTCATCCCACTAAACAACATCAAATTAAATGAAATTCACCACATTTTTGATGTCAAAGACCGAAAAGGGAATATGACGTGAATTAATCATTGCTGGCTCAGGTATTCCCAGGAATATCCCCCTGACAATTATTATTCCACTATCTGCCTGAACATCAGACAAACATGGTGGGGAAATGCATTCAGTTTGTTCCTGCCACCCAGCAGTTGGTACAAAATATCATAAACTTCGAATCATCAAATCATATGATCTTTTTCCACTGGTCAATTAAGATTACAACTTCAACCGATTTTTACCACAATTGTATCATGCTTTTACCATGCTACACTTGACCATATATTACCTTATGTTTCTTTCCTGCCAACCTATACCAACTTAGTTATAAATAAGTACTGTTTAATTTAAAGTTAAACTAGAAAGTTAAAATAGAAACATTTGAAAACAATAGTAGGCTATAGTTTTGGCAGCTGGAAGTGTCAATGAAGTCCTGGGAATCCATCAGCAGCCAACCTTGGCTGTCGAACCTTGGTCGTTTTTTAGAAACTTCATAAAGTGCGAGTGTGTAACAAAGGATTTGCAGTTGCCTGTGTGCTTTGCAAAGGAAAGTAAAATCCTGCTAGTGTAAAAGCTACAAACACATATATCATGTGTAGCACATGACACTGCCTCCTGATTGTAGACTACACCACCCTAGATATTTATGAGAGTGGGCCCTCCCCGCTGGAGGTTTGGCTGTATGATGCCGCCCCGTGCGAACCTCCTGAATCAAACAAAACTGAGCTCCTTTGTTCACTTGCTGCTCAGCTTTTAACCTCCCAGTCTGATCAATGGGAGAGGAGTCAGGTGTGTGAGGTGCTAAGGAAGCTGTTACCAGGCAACCGCTCGTCCAGCTACAGGTGTGCTCAAAAGGAGAGACGCAGGGCTCACATCCGTGTCAACCGACCAGCAACAATCCCAGCAATAGAACAGTGAAGAACAAGAATAAACCCACGTGTAATACACAAGTGTCACATGAACAAGAAACAATATAAATACAGTAAAAAACAGTAAAATAAAACAAATATGAACTAATAACAATTTACTAATTGTCTCCCTCTGTCACCTCCTGTGACATAGACTACTTAAAATGTTTTGGAACGATGACTGCAGAGGCTGCCCAGCTCTGGTACAGAAGTTGTAAATGCAAAAATGTAGAAATTGAAGAGTTATCCAATAAAAAAAAATACTGTGAGAAAAACTCCTGTTCAGTTAACTGGAATCTTTAATGTTTTCTCTAGGCTGCATCAGTGTTCAACTAATTTGAAAGGATATAATTGATACATAAGTATACTTTAATGAACAACATTCTTCAACTAAAAAATAATTTAAAAACTGCTGTAGGACAACAGCAATATAACACACAAGTCATTGATATTTATTAGCAATTTGATGTTGCTAGAGTGTCCACTCTTGTCCAGTCAATTAAATCTATGCTGTAGTGCCATAAATTGATTTGACTGACTCATAATTATTATTAAGCATTAACTTAATGGGCACTAGTCAGTGTTACTTTATATTTGATATCCAACATACATCAGCGTTTCTGTGGAGCAATGTTCAACATTGGTGCCTTTTACATGCAAAAAGAGAAAAGCAAAAAGACAACATATTTCTTATGCTTTTCTGCTCCAAAAGCAAACAACATTAATCGTTAAATAAGGCTGAATAAGGTAGGGTTTATTGAAATACCACTAAATGTGCTGAAGCTACTTGTGTGTGATATATCTTATTACTGTTATTGTTACTATTAAGATTATGTATGAATGTATTTATTTATTTATTTTGTAGTAGTAGTAGTATGTGTATGCAAACCATCAGCATTTAACTCTTCCCATTCATAGTACTGACTGTGTTATGTAAATCTAGTTGATATAAGCCCTATACTTACTGATGGTTACTAGGGCAGGGAGGGAAAGTGTTTAATCAGTCCTGCCAAGATTAGGCAGTGCATTCACACGACGATGTGTCCAAATCACTGTATGATAAAGCCAAAAATAATCAAACGTGATGGGCTCCATACCCGAAGGAATTCAGTGTTATTGTGGGGATTTGGTACCGCTGTACCAGCTGTTAAAGTTACTGTCAGCATTCAACCATCCGATTTGCACTTGTTTCTGTTCTGCTTTTTCAAACTGTGATGACTTTCAAGTTGCACACTTCTTTCCAACCTGCATTACACTAATGTGAACTATCTATGTTGTTAGTGACATAATGAATGCACAATAACATTCTGACAATCAGGAGGTTTAATCTTGTATGGAAACATCACCATTGGGTGCAGCTTCGATGGCATCCTAGGGTTTCATCATTAATTTTGTCTTCTTTGGTTCAACTCACCGTTAAAGATACAGTGGGGCTTTCCTCTCTTTACCGCACTAATTGCCTGATGTGTTTCATTATAATTTTACAAATGAATATAATGATGTTAACAATAATTTAAAGTGCATAATTATACAAAGGTTTGCGCCTTGAAAAAAAAACATTTTTATTTCTTAAGATATGAAAATTATAGTTTATACCGTACAGTACAGTATGGCCTTTTAAACTCAAAAGTGTTTCTTTAAGTTGTTCATCTGAATCTGTTGACTATCCAACATGTCTTATTGCTTCACTATTTATAATTGGTTTTCCACCTGCTGAAAGCTAATAGCATCATGGCAATGGGTTACGACTCCTGCAGATTAAACATATTCAGAAAATGTGAAGCCTAGACTTAACAATCATCTCCCTTTATACAAATGTAAATGTGAATCAGGAAAGTGGTATGTTCATTCTTAATTTGATGAGATAAAGGCATGGTAATTTTAGGATTGATACCATTTACTGAGAAATATATATTTAACTAAGTGACCTAATGACAACACATGATACACAAGACATGATGTATATATGTAATGTTCACAAACTGTTATTCAAAGATGTGGATGGTTTAGTAGAGTACGTTTTCTGCATTTGCTTTGGGGCATTAGCAAGGCCAAGCCAAGACAAACATTAAATTATTTAAATATACTCCATTAACGCCAAGCCAACAGGGTTGCCCAGAGAGTGAAGGGGATGTATTTTGTCTTGGAATCCTAATATATCTAATTGATATTATTAGCACCTTTACTAGAGAATCTTTAAGTGTTATGATTAACATATTTTTGAGGGGGCAAATTAGCGTACTTATTTCTGTAATACGGATTTGGTGCAGTCTCTGAGAAGCTGTACTTGTGCCAGGGTTTCTCATTATCTGGGACTCTTTGGTCTCTTCACAGTGGGAGTGGGAGTCGCATGCCATGATCTCTCTAATTATGGTAGTTCAGAACTGACTCGATTTCAGAGGTGCACTTAAGAGCCTTTAAAACCTGCATCGTGTTAACTATTGTGGGGTGTTACTAGTGCAAGTGCAAGATGTTTGTAGTGGTATAGATGTGATTATATTCAAATAAACTTAATGTAAATGCTAGTGGTAGTGCAGTGCTGCCAGGATGGGCTTTGGCTGAAATCAGAAAAAGAACCATCACCTTTCCACACAGCAGCCATTCCAAGTGGAGTAGCTGCAATCCCACACCATACAACTGTGGGCTTCTGCCTTTCTGAAGATTGTACGCAGACTCAGGATTTCGAATTCCATTTTAGCATGTGAAAAAGAGGCAGTCAGGCCAAGTTTTCAGTTTTTTTCACCTACAGATTTCTAAATAATTCAAAAACTATTTTTTTGTTTGAAAAGTAAGCAATATTTTCAAATGAGATGTTTTTAATGTGGATTCTTGGAACAAATAATCAAATTCCTATTTTCCATGTTCATGTTGCCATTGTGCATTTCAGATTGTACTCTTTTTATGGATAATCACCGGCTATGTTTACATGCAGAGAATTTTGTCAATCCAGATTAATTAATTCCGACTGAAGTTTCCGAATGAGCTGTTTATATGTACACTAACATAAGGCAATCCATTGGAGGTATTTATTTACATGTACTAGGGATGTAATCGGAATACATTTTTTGCACATCAACTTAAAGCTCATGCCATTCTTGCCAACAGTAGCGGTAACATGTATCGCGTGCTGTACACAATACTTCACCAATTCAGCAGGCTTAGCAAAATATACTCCTTGTGCAATTGTTGAACATTAGAAGGCGAGAACAGGAATTAGTTTACCGCAATGCCAATTTGATTCAAATGATTAGCTTGATGCCCATACCTCCCCCATGCCAAGAGATCACTGGATGAATGTAGGGAGCAAAGATTGGCGGGAGAGAGCCGTGCTTCTGGAGTTTCTGCAGCAGACTATTTTTTGCAATTCGCAATGTTTTTTAACTGCGTGACGCATGACTGTTAGTTGCTAATATTCTTCTATTGAGCGGATTTTCACAGGTCTACACCACCCCTTTCATTCATATAAAAATTTCCTTCGGAATGAGCTCTATTTGCTAAATCTGTTCCGATTCAGGTGTTTGTATGTGGGTATTGAATTCCGATTGAGTTATTAGTTGGATTATTAACATATTATTAGGCACCATATAAAACATGGTGCACTTTTGTCAATGTAACTTAATTATATATGTATTTATATTTAGGGTTCAAGTCAAAATGAGAGGATATTAAAATCTTCAAAGAATGCGGAAGACCAGGCAAAATTCTGAGGATTTGGTAATGGAAGTTAATTTAGAAGGTTGACCAGCACTCTTGTTGGTGATCCATGGCGATGGCACAGTGTACGGACACTGAATCCTTCAATGTAAAAAACAAGAAAGACAATGTAAGCAAAAACATATACATATAGGGGAATACACATTTAGGGGAATAAATAATCTATATTCTGTAGGAGATTACGAAATGATCCAGTGATGCAATGAGAAAGAGTTTTACACTATGTTCAGATTAAGTGGGTGAAAATGGCTTAGAAGAGGAGAATTAACATGCTCCTTTCACCAGCAATAATGCAGACCACTTAATGAGCTTAAACCTACAACAAAGGAAAATAGCTATACAATATTATTACATGCCAGTATAGATGCTTTCCACTTAATGAATTATAAACTTTTGTCTTGAGTCCACTTACACATCCAAATAATTATCTTTCCGAGATGATAAATGAAAGTCTTTTTCGAGACATGCGAAGATTGGACATATGAATTCTACATGAGCAATGCCACTGTACATTTTTTGATATAATAATTTATTCGTCCTCTAAGTCTTTGATAAAACAATGTTGAAAAGCAATTTAAATGAAATTCATTTAAATGTCAATTCTCATGGTTAGGATTTTTCTATAATTGGCTATTTAATTAAAATAATTTTCATAGTCATTAATACAGCCTGCAACTTGTAGTGCACTGACATGTTTTAATTACATGGTATTAACAAAATTGATATGCTTTAGAAAGCATGGCGAAAATTTGAATAAGAAATAATTAGGCCAATCATACATCATCCCCTTATGGACGTTAAGTGTATTGCAATATAATTGATGAACTATCAAAAGAGAGAGAGCACAAAAAAATTATAAATACAATTTTCGTCTTATGAAATTTGTTACATTTTGAATATAAACTAAAATAGCAAGCTCTATATTGATACTGTTAAATACCTTGTGAATTATTTGTTCAAATATGACATGACAGTTAAGAGTCCCTACCCCCCATGTTAAGCAGCTTCATTACCAATAGTATTTCAAACCAGTTATGTATATATTTTCATAAACCTCTTCAAGGTTTGTAAGTAATCTGCTTTCAAAAGATCATTTATTAAGCAGGAACACATGTTTACACAGCACTCCCCAGAAGCAGATTGGTCTCATCAGATTCATTTGAGAGTTTCCAAGCTTGTGTACATGGATATCACCAAAAACAATTGCAATAAACTCTAATGAGATACATGTGTAGACGTTGCCCTCAGTACAAAGAAATTAGGAACACATTTAATATCTTGGAACCAACTGGTGTAAAGTAAAGGGCTGCAACTCTTATTTGCATGTCTTCAGTTATCGACACCACAAGAACCCTTGGGTTGAATCTGTTGATTATGATCTCTTTCTGATGATGTTTAGTGGTGTCTTCCAATAACTCATGGAGACACGTCATGAAGCATATCAGTATTCTCATTGAAATTAGTCGATAATCAATCTAAATCATTAAAATTAAGGTAAATACCTAAGACATCGACGTCAAGAAAATTCTCTGTAACTTGTCAAGTCTTATTTGTTATTGAAGATCAAGCTGATAATGTTTGGAAAACAAAAATAAACAAACAAGCAAACAAAACAAATCAAACAAACACACAAAAAACATGTATTGACTCAAAATTGATTTCTTCAGGGGAAAAACTTGAGTATTTATGACCAAGAAATCAATTTTGCTTGCACCTCCATTAGCATTCTTTGCCAGTTTATTTCAAATGTTGCCCAGGCCTGGTGGCTCTGAGGCTAGAGCATGAAAAATACAAACAAGTTGTAAAGGGAATCTTTTAAAATTTGAGGAATTGGCAAGGAACACACCGCATTTTCTCATCTATGCATGTGGCCCACGGCATGGTGTAGTAAGCAAACTCATTAAACTTGTGGATGGCATAAAGTTGAAATGTGTACCAAGGGGTATTAAATGAATGTTACATATTCTTTTCATTAAGTGCTATTTAAATAAACAGGTTCATTTGGGCCTGGATTAAATGAAAAATGTGACCCGCCAATCCCAAATTCCAAAGTAAATATGAGATTAGGTAGAGGAAAGTGGCCTCAGGCAAATTGAAAACCTTCATCCTCGAGTACAGTGTGGGATTAGGAACAAGCATCTCATTTGAAGTTACTACTTAATCCTGTCTGTTGCTGCTGCACAAACAATTTAAATAACATGTTCCAGTTCTCAACAGTTTTACGTGACACTAGGGCAAAAGTGCATAAAGGAAAGGCAAAGGAACACCATAGAAGAAAAGAAACATTACAGTGGTCATAGTTTTGACCAGTTTATAATGGAATTACCATTTCTATGTCCAATGCATCTGCTGTTATCTCTACTTAAATCACAGCATATTTGTATATCTTATCAATCCCTACATTGGTTTGTTTAAATAGAATTATCATAATACTCCAGTGAGAAGAAGGAAGAGAGAGGGAAGGAAAGAACAAAAAGAAAGAAAGAACGTACAACTGTAGTCTAGAAAAGACCATTTTGCTGTCAAGGGTAACGTCAGCTTCTCAGTTGCACAGGTGTTTTCAAACCCATTTGTGTTAAATGTCATCTTGGAATGATTTATATTACATTTTGTTTGTATCAAAGAACTGACACATTATAAAACCATGACAGCACCCAACCTCTAAGACATATTCTTTAGGTGTTTCAATGGACTGTTAAGTGTCCCTGGGCAGAAAGCCAGAATCTGCATTTAAATGGAGATATTTAAAATATACAATATGCTGGAGCCAGCTAGTATCCATTATAATTAGTAGGAAGCCATAGGTTTATTCAATTCTGTTGCCCACATTAAAGCAGTTGTCAGAATTGATATTTTATGCGTCATCCTGTTACATATATGCATTTCACACTTGCCAATACTGTAATTCTTCTCAGGCACACTATTTAGCCGGTCTTATTATTGTATAGTTTAGAACATATGTATATACACAAGAAAAACACCCTCAAAAAATTGCACATATCAGCTTCTATTTTTAGGATTCCTCATTATTAGGAACTGGTGATTTATTAAATGTGACTATGACAGACATGATAAATGATAAATGTCTTCTTTTGCACTGTACATAACCTCTTTTACCATTGTTGTTTGCAATTTCAATACAGGAAACAAAAACACATTATGGGAATGGCAATAATAATGATATATGAAAATATTTTACAGAATAACTTGTTTGTTATATATAACATAAACAAAACATATGATTGTAACTGCTATGTCCCTTAAGAATGCAGGATTATTTAAACCAATCTGCATAAGTATAATTGAATAAAATAAAATAAAAATAGACAAATACAGCTCTGTACAAATTATACACGAATAGAGTTATAGTGTATACAAAATATAAATATCTAAATAATACACAATGAAAATTCCAAATGATTAAGACATTTTCAGAAATGCATTGAACAATACAATCTGTCGGGCTAATCTCTGTGAAGTGTCCCATTTTCAAAAGACAGGAAGCAAATGCTTAACAATGTAGCACAATTCGCCGAAGATGAACAGTCTAACATTTGTAACTTGGTTATTGTACTTTCTGAACTTTATTAAAATAAGACAAGTGCAGTTGGAAAGTTTTTCTTTTGCCTTCCCCTCCTCAACTCTATATCTTTGCAATCCAATATATTACAAATGAGATACAGTAGCTGCTATTCTTATGTGTGTGTGTGTGTGCGTATGCGTGTGTCTTTCATTCTCATATTTTAAAATATATGCAATGTACACAAATATTTTCTTGTAACACACACACACACACACACACACACACTCGCAGTTATAATTGTAATACTGTCCATTACTGTCAATCCAGTAAGCTTAGATACAGAAAATGCATGTTCAGATAGAAAACAAGATTTAGTTTTAAGATGTAGCCTTGTCCTACAGTTTGACACCATAAAGCTCTTACTATATAAAAAAGATTTATGTGTATCTAAATTGCAAGGTAAACCTGTATAAACAGTAGTAATTACAGTGCCATTGACAGTCTTTGTTGTGCTCATTCTGAAGCAGCCGGAATGATTAAAATGAATCCCCATCGACTTCTCCATTAAAATTGCTGGCAGAAGCGATCCTTTGACCTTTCTCATTGATTGAACACAACAATCACAATTCAATTGTAATGCAAAGAGAACATTTGTTATAATGTACATGAGATGCATGAGCCATTTCCTCTGTGCTCTGGGTAATCAATGAGGTGACTTCAAGAGATGTAGCGAGTACAAAGCGCCAGCCTTGCTTAATTCACAAAGGCTCCAATATACATTTGATTAAGCAAATAATATGTATTTATACATTCCTGTTTCTGTCTCTGAAATTCAATAAAGAAGCTCTAAATGAGGAGACACTTCTGTGCTACAAAGTTCTCTGTGACCCTGACATTGGCCAATGTTTAGATTGTGTTGGTGATATGAGAAAAAATATTAAATTAATTTTAGAAATAGATCTGCAGTCCCAGTATGTAGTGAAAACCAATCAACAAAAAACTGCTTCTGGATGAATATGAAATGGCTAAATTGTATTATGATCTTCCCATGGTTAATGAAAATACTTGATTTCAGCCAGTTCATAAGTATTGATGCATTAGTCTTTATTCTGACATGCATAGATGCATTAGGTATGCAGTATAGTACCCTTACCATACAAATGGCCCAGATGAGTAACCAAATTACTGATTCTCAATTCATTGTCTGAACATATAGTATTTTAAAGGAGAGTTCTTTAATTATTCTCTAATGTGAAATCAACAAAAATGAGGGCTCTGTGCTCAATATAGAAATGTTTCTTATGCAGCAGAGAAACAATTGAAATACTCAAATTAAATAGACAATTGCCTGGGGCCAGATTCTCTGAAGTATTTTGAACATGCTGGATCTGTTTTCGCAAACATATATAATAATGACACGAGAGAGGCTGAATGGGCTGAGAAACAAGGCAATAGTCCAAAAGTGAACAAAACAAGAGGAAAACCAACACAGCACTTCCTGTCTTTTTGAATGAGCGGTAAATATGTGCAATCGCTCAAGTGATTTTACAAATATTATTGTTTCTCTAAAGAGACACTTATGGAATGGAAGGCATACAGCTGCCCGTATATGAAATACATTCAGGGTTTTTTAGACCAATAGTGTTGAGTTTGTACTGAACATACAGTCACATTATTACCCTTTTCATTTTACTCCTCCTTTAGGTCAGTCAATTGTACGGACACACTTTACGCCCATTCACAGGATCCCTGTCCTTTTCCTACAGGACTGTAAAAGCAGATGTAGTGCCTACAGAAAGTATGCACCCCCTTTCACCTTCTGTTGTTGTTAGAAAAAACCCTGGAATGAAAATGTAGTAAAAAATATATATACATGTTTTCCCTTATCTACACATCCTACGCCACAACTTTCAAGGTAAATGTTTTTTGTAGAAAATGTATTAAAAATAAAAACTGAAATTGCTTGGTTGCATATGTATCCACCCCTTCTTGTAATAGCATTCCTAAGGTAGCTCAGGTGTAAGCAATCAGCTTCAAAATCACACACCAAGTTATGTGTCCCCTATATCTGTGTTAAACGGGTGCTTCACGTGAATTCAGGATCAATTCAGCAGTTCCTGTAGGTTCCCTCTGCTGGGTTGTGCATTTCAAAGCAGGTCAAAAGGTGCTTCCACCAAGTATTAACTCAGGGGGTAGAGACTTATCCAGTTATGATATTTTATATATATAAATATATATTTCACAATAAAAATGTTTCCCCTTAAAAGTGTGGAGTATGGTGTGTAGATAAGAGAGGACAAAATAATTGATATACATGAGGCACTGACACAACAAAATGTGAAAAAAGTTAAAGGGCATGTAGACTTTCTATAGGCACTGTAGGTAATGTTTAATAGATGAATCCTTACTTTTGTTAATGACAACCATTTCAATACCGTTGCTTCTTTGTTTGATTGATTGATTTATTTGAAATTGAAATATTTTGCATAATCAAGTCATGGAAATAACCTGGATTCCCCAGTAGATGGGCTAAGTCTTCCATGCTCATCTGTATGTATGTATTTTGGCAACCAATGAGAAGCATTAGTGTCCCCATTAATGAGTTACTATGAAACAACACTTTCACTGTTTTTCCCCAATGGCACATTAAAGAAAATCACCTTGCAAAGTTCATTAAAGTCACATCCCTTTCTCTCACTAGTAAGCTCATTAAGAAAGCTTTCCATTTCTCCAGCGGGCTACCTTGAAATTGAAATGCCAGCATTTAGCTTGGGTAAACATATTATTTGTAAAGAAAGAACATACATAATTATACATTGAAATAGATTCTCAAACAGTGTTTGCAAGTAAATAGTCAACATACCTACTGCCAACAGACACCCCCCCCAAAGAAAATTAAATAAGTTAATACAAAGATATTTAGGATTTTTTTCAAATGGTGTGTTTTGAGAAATAAAACAGTTTATTAAATCACACATGGTAAACCTAACACACTGAAACGTTGGTGTTAATGATTGATCATGGTTGTTCATTGTTGATGTTGTTTTTAAGTTGTGGAACTGGTACAGGTAATTTACATATATATTAACATAATAAAACAAGTATGATCTGAAAAAGCTTGAAATAATCAAAGATATTAATTATATCAGCAGTAAAATGTATTAAATAATAATAATATAATAATAATAATAATAATAATAATAATAATAATAATAATAATAATAATAATAATAATTATTATTATTATTATTAATTATTATTATTATTATTATTATTATTATTATTATTATTATTATTATTATTATAACAATAAATGTGTAAGCTACTTTGACATCCTAGGTAGGGTGGTACAGTTGTCTACAGATTAATTTAAACATCAAACAGAGGCGACCACGCCTAGAAGCTGAGTAATGCACATGGAGTTGGTCAGGGGCGGACTGGGACCAAAAAACGGCCCTGGACTTTTCCCAGGGGGGCGATGGCTGGGTCCCAATAAAGTGCGGTCCAGGGGTGGGGCCAGACAGGCAAGGCAGGCAACTGCCTGGGGTCTCAGGCCGTTAGGGGCCCCCTGAGGTTATTTATAACACAGCCTAATGGTGATGAACACTGGTTGGAGGGGGCCCCCTGGGAATTTTTGCCTAGGGCCCCAACAGACTGTAAAATCGCCACTGGGTGGGGGTTGCCAAAGTGTGGTTCTGGGTGCCGACAAAGTACAGTCCGGGGGTGTTGGTGATGTGCGGTTTACACAGGGCAACCGGCCCACATGGGAATCGTTTCATGTATGATCAACTAAAAAATGGACCGGCCCTTCTAGCATTTCACAGAATTGCCTGATGATGGCCAGTCCGCCTATGGAGGTGGACACCTACTGCTACAAGCGTTGCTTGTAAGTAATGTGAAGCAGACAGTTTGTCTCAGAGAACTATAAATGATGACAGATCTCATTCCATTCTGTTAGTGTTTAATAAATGTTATACAAACATAGAAGGCTATCTGACTGTATCTCAGCTGTAATTTTTAAAACAAAGGGAAACTTTAATTGCTTTAATCATCCACTGCTTTGACGTTGTTATTGGCTTGAAAAATAACAGTTAACAGTAACTGTCTTGTAAAGGAAATTGCACCACATTTCCAGAATGATACACAATTAAGATATGGACATCTTTAACTGCAGAGTTTAAGCAAACTGTTGTGTCTAGGAAAATACAAGACATTTTAGCCAGAATGTTTTAGGTTATGCTTTTCAGCCTGTACAATTATTCAGAAAAAATAAAATAATGAATAATACAAAAAAGTAGATTGAAACTTTAGTTTCATGTATAGCTGTGCCATTTAATTAGCTGAAAAGGCCAAAAGAAATCAGTTTCCTTTACTATATATCACTTTAATCAAATATAATGACTGTGTAATTTTTATCCCTTTGCAAGAAAATTAATAAGGGTATTTTAATTAATGGATACCAGGGGTATCTGCTTTTTGCTGTATAGTGTAGACTTTTTCTAGTTAAACATCAGTAAAATCTACTGCTGCTGTTATACCACTTTGGAGCTTAATTTCACTGCCAACATTTATATTTAAAATCTCATTAATGTGTTTCAGCATAGCATAAAAAGAGTTGTACCTTTAATCTGTGCTAAAAGGAAATCATGCATTTCCTGCCTTATTTACCATGCTTACTTAACAAGTGCTCCTGTACAATTAGAATTGTTAATAGATTTGGAAACAAAAGGACTTTGAAGGTGGGAAAGTGCTGACATTATTTCAGCTGGGAAAAGCACTCTTGAGAGAGCTGCAGTAAACCTAATATTTTCTGGAAAATGCATTCATGAAACACTGAGTCTTCTCATTAAAAAATGCCATGTAGATGGCATAAATCAAGGACAGTAAAAATTTCATTGTTGAAACACTAAATTACATGCTTACTGTTGCACGGTGATTGGGCCTAAACATTGTAATTTTACTTTATCCACATTAAATGTTTTAATGCACAGTTTTACAATCCATAAACAGATCTTGAATAAACGTTAATAAATGTCAAAATTTGCATTTCAAAAAAATCTTGCTGCATTTTAGCAAAGATCAATCTATGAACCTTTCAACATTTTGTCAAACGAAATGCTAATTGTACCTTTAGGAATTTCAGAGACAGTGACAAGAAATTAAATGTTCTGTTCTTTTGAATCAGGAAATCAGCATGGGTAGCATATACAATCTTGAATAAAGGCAAAGCGAAATTAAGCCAGGGATACATACTCCATTGTTCCTCAGGAACTTCTGATAGTATTACAATATTTTTAGTAAATATTATTTTCGTTCTGTAGCAGTTTTGCCTCACTATTAATATTTTCCATATTTGTTTTTGTTTCATCCTCACACAGACTGCGGATTGCTAGGAGACACTGCAGTCTAGTCATTATGCACATTATAAATACAGTTACAATGAGAATCAGAAGCTAAAAAGAAACAGTAAAAGGACTGTGGTAAGCTAACGATATAATCAGTTAATTAGAACAATTAGAGCACAGTTTTCCAGGACAGAAATTTAAGGTGATGTGGAAATATATTTTAAATAAATTCAGACATTTTAAACAAACAATTTTTCATTGTGACTGTGATGAAACTATTGGATATATGTAATCGGGACACAGAACCAAGATTCTACTTTGACAAAGCAAAGAACCAGGTTGTCCGGGATCTGCTCTGTCAATGTGCTCCCACGTGACTGGCGTTCCACTCCAGCTCCATTTAGTCAACCCTGGTACTTCAGTATCTCACCGGCACCGCTCACATGATCGCTTGCCTAACCTCAATGACATCTGTTACACTCTGCACACACCGTGCTCTGCATAGCAACCTTTTTCAACTCTTTCATGTATGTGAGGATGCCTTACTAATTAATGCTGATCGAGTGGTGGCTTACATTTTCATTCACCTTAATTGAGGCCCTGCTTTAAGCAACATACATACTTTCAGACAGAAATCCGACCCCCCATGACAGATAGTTATTTTCATTAAATGTAGATTACACCGCCAGAAATGTATGAGCCAAAGCTGAAAACAAACAGGCACTATCCACAATGGCCAAGTTTCCATGGTTGTTTGTTTCATTCAAGACCTCTAGGTTAAGCATGTAGGGTCAAATTAAAGATGGAATACTTTTTACAGGAAAGAAAACTTTAATAAGAGAATCTCACAAATAAAATCAGTAAAAGTATATAAAAACACAGCAGTGACCTGTAAGCGCCTGAGGCCTGGTGGTTTAATAATTTCTGTGCTTTTGCTCAGATATTTTTTCAAACATGTGTTGGCTTCATGCAAGACTTTTTTGCAGGATTGTGGGGGCCAAATAACTTAAGATTCCTACAAATATATAACAGGACTCCTTCGGGAATCCTACCAGGAAAATTCTGTAGGATACAGTGCACAGCAAAAATAAAAAAAATATTAAATAGTTGTGTAGGACACTTGCTGAGATCAGAAAGTATTTTAGCCCAAAAATCCAAAGGGATATATGCATTTATCCTAATATCCCATATTTGTAAATGACATTCACCTATTTATGTAAAAGCTTATTATGTGACTATATCCACCTAGACTGTGAACATTGCATTTTTTCAGTCATCTGTGCTATGTGGCTTGGGCACAGAGAGATGTTCCTCTTATGCCAATTCAAATCTGAGGTCTTCACCCATATTCTACATCTGTGTACATTTATTTTAGCCACAAATTATTTTCTCATCAGTGTTTCCACCAAATAAGCACCCACATCATCACTTCATATGAAATTAACCCTCCATGAGAAGATTTTGAATGTAGTGGAGTTTGCTTTATTTGGTTCATCCTGGGAAATGAATTGCTTCTTGGTACGTTGATCCGTTCTAAATTAAAACGTGTGGTTTGTAAGGGAATTGCATCTGCAATTGAAATGTAATGCATAGTGAATAAACATTTTTTCTGAATAATGAAAAAGATCAAGTGAAATGTTGTATTAAAAATGAGCCGTAATCAGCGCAAGAGACACATTTTAAAAATCAACTGTAAAACATCAAGTAAACGTTCTAATGTTTCCAAATGTAAACCAGCAGTATTTGTACTTATTTATTTTGTTCCGTATACAGAACCTTATCAAAGGCAAATCACATGATGAACTGTGTATTTTTAAAAAAAAGGAGAAGTAAATATTACATTGCAGTTAAATGCCTTTTAAATGGAAGGTTTATTGAAACAGTACCCTATACATATCTTGAGAGTGTTGTGTTTGATTAATTTGTCTTGTCAGATGCCTGCATTCTTGCTATGGAGAAAAAAAATGATGCATTCATTACGGGCACTCAGTACATTAATTCAAGCTTAAGTTGGGTAAATCAAAATTATGCCATCTGGCGTCTTGTTCTTAGTGATAAATTTGATATAAAGGTGATTTAGATAGTTACCCTATTGAAGTGTAATGCTTGAAACGGGGAATTAAACGGCATTTACAGATGACCAGTAGTTAGGATAAAGTATATTACGGCATCTAATTTGTGTACTTGCTAATGAAGCCCAGTTGTAATTACCAACCATAGCCATTTCTAGATACATAGATGCAGGGATTCAGTGATTAACAAGATGAGGTTCTTATATAGATAAATTGAGCTTACAAATGGAAGACGTCTCTGGACATATGCTAATGTGATTCATTAATTACATCATATTTATTCAGTAATAACAGAGCAAGCCCATATCTCTATCTAAAACGGTTAGAAATGTGAAAGCAGGGGAATAAACTACAGCAGTGTAGTGCAAATTGTGCAAATTATTGCTTATCAAAGTACCTACAGATTTTGTGAGCACAGTTCATAACATCAGTTGTACATAATGTTTTCATACTTTTTCCCTCATATATGTAAAATAGTGTCAATACGGATTACAAAAATGTATAAATATAAATAAATGGAATGTTTTTTAGTTCTAAAGTAGTTCTTAACTAAAATATAATATTTTATGATGTGTAGTGTTTTTACACAGAGCGTATCCAATCTGAATAAAGCCATTATTGCCTTACAGGGGAATCTGAGGTATTTCATTATTTGAAATCATTGGTGAGTGTGGAATTTTAGAGGAATGTTACAGAATGTAATAATGTACAATGAATGTACAAATGAATTGCTTTATACAAGAATTTACAGCATTGTTACAAAAGCTGAAGAAGAGTCATTCAAAATGTGAATACCTAATACATACCATCATAAAATCAAACATATTATTAATAAAGACCTCGTTGTGTTTGACTGAGTGACCTCCCTTTAACAGCATTATCAAATAAGCAGATTTAACAGTTTGGAGCTGTATTCCACAAATGAATACCAAATGTTTTTGTGTACTGTGCAGCCTGTGCAAACAAGGGCTAGCCTGGCTGCCCTCTGCAGGGCAAAGAGAGTAAAACAGACACTGTCTTAATGAACAGGAGAAATGTTAGGATTTCAAAATAATGTTATCACACAATTTTAGTAGTTACAAAACACTAACGTCACTCATAAAATGCTTAGTTGTGACAAGAATAGGCCTTTAATTATCACTAACAATAATACTACTAACAGATAGATAGATAGATAGATAGATAGATAGATAGATAGATAGATAGATAGATAGATAGCAATTCTGTAATATATAATTAAGGGAAATTGTATAATTTTTTGTTGATTACACAATATAGTTTTTGAATAAAAAGATAGATTTTTAGAAATAAAAGCAGATGACTTGAGGAAGATGATAGTTTGTGAATAATATAATACAAATAAAAATGTAAAACTGGAAACAAAAATGTTCTTCACAAATGTAAATTCCAATGTCAGCTTGGCTTTAAGATGTGTGCATGGTCTTTTAAAATAGTATGGCTGGAACAGTTATGTCTGAAACAGGCATGTTAACAAACACATGTGTTTTATGTATAAATATGTATTCCATTGCTCTGGCTGAATTTTGAACGTGCATATTAGCATGCACAGGGTAGTGACATCCCACCGTCTGTAACAGGTGTGGCATCAGGCTTCATGGCTTTATGAACTATTGATGTGAGCTGTAGTGTGAACTTTGAGAAGGTGTTGACCCTGCTGATTCTAATTCAAACATATAACCCAACATCCAAAGGCTCAGTAAATACAATTATTTATGATGGCATAATTAATCGTGTAGTGCATGATTCAACTGCAAATCCACATGCAGGTGGCCAGTTGAAGGCAGTAGCTCAGTCCCTATAAGAGCCCACCCCACTGCAGAAACCCCCTTTCCAAGCCTGTTCTATCTGTACCCTGTCACTGATAATCAAAATGCTATGTAAATGGATTAAAACCATTTGGAAATGGACAGAACTTCAGCATAATTTATTTAAAGTCCTACATTTTTCTTTGAAAGAGACCAATTTCTTCTTTTTATAACTTCATCTTCTGATACACTTGAGTGGGTGGGTGTATTGATTTTTCACCTTCTGATAGCACTGAAGTGTAAATGGAAAATATCAGACTTGGCAATCACTTAAAACATGTGAAAATTTCATGGCGTGAAGGCTATTAGAGTGTCTATGTGGTTTTCCCCCAAATGGCTGTTAAAAAAACATTTCTACAGTTCTTTATATCCCCCTTTTAGACAGTTAAGGAGAGTAGCTTGCAATGGTGTGAGTCATGGCTGTTTGAACAAGATTGGTTCTTTTGTAAGTAACTAGCTGCTGGAGGATAAAGGAATCCTGTGTAAATGCCTTAGACTAACCATTCGTCTCCAGTTTTACATCAAGACAGTGTGCTACAGACAGTAACACTTACAAAGACAATCAAACAAGGTGAAATAGCGGGGACTTAGATTTGACCTCTATAAAGCTGTGTGGCTGAAAAATAACAAATAAGTGCTATAATCCAGTAACCTTCTTGTCAATGTTTTATTTCTGGACACGAACAAAAATAAATATATATTCAGAAATTCCAGATTATTAGAAAACAATTAAACCAATGATTGTTACTTTAAACCCACTAAAAGCTAGTGGTTATAGATCTCTGCACAGGACATCAAGAATAATAAAACCATTAGGTTTCCAAGTTGACCTTTGACATAATGTCCTGAAATGAACAATGTACTAAATGTGTCTTTAGCAAATTAAAAATACATAAATGCCAGAAAATATGAAACCACACTAGCATAAGAAATGCATTATTTTTCAACTCATACATTTTGTTTGTCCAGTTACATATTTTCATCTCTTCAGTGTGCATTTCCACTCCACTTCTTATTCATTTTTGTTATTATAGTAGTGCCTTTCACAGTGAAGACATTCCTAAAAAAATACTTTAATAGAAATATCCAAAAGCAAAAATAATGTAAGCAGAAAATGTATGGGAAATATGGGAGATGAAGAAAATATTGAGAGATGTGAGGAGCTTTTTGAAAAGCTGGTCCACAACTCATGTAATGATCTAGGTACGGCCTAAGAGAAAAATGTATTATTGCATTTGAGAAACTGAGTAAATAATACTGTCATCCTCAAAGCCCAATTTAAGAATTAAAATTGAGGGGTTCACCTATCATATTTGTTTGCAATCAATGTCCTCTAGAAATTAAAATTTTTTTTTTACAATTCTACTTTTCTTTTCATAATGAAGCAGCAATTCACCGAAACCATGTACAAAATCTTCAATTGACTGATGACTTATTTTTTGTATATATTGCACAGAAATGTGGAACTTAAATTTTCTGTGTGAAACTTTGATTGGAAAAACAGGTTCCACTCTCGCTGCCCACGATTTAGTCTTGTTATCGTCAACGATTTTTTCGGGCTGATGTGTTGAACGTCTACAGGAAATGTCAATCTTTATGTGATGAAAGGTCTAGAAATACAATAAATAAGTGTTATACTATACCTATCTATAACTAAATACCTCTCTCTCTCTCTCTCTCTCTCTCTCTCTCTTTCTCTCTCCCGCTCTCTCTGTAAACTATATATATATATATATATATATATATATATATATATATATATATATATATATGGGTAAAGTTTTTTGTTTTTTTCTTTTCCTTCTCTTTCTACATTTTCCTTTATATATTCAAATTTTGTTCAGAGGCATAAAATCCTCCTGAGAGGCATTATTGTTTTCATGGTGCTCCCCTGGGCACGGCATCACAGTTACATCGCTTTATTCACACAACATAACACCCAGAAGATAGAATACAGAACAGCCTCCTTTTAAACAGTCACACACAATTTGAAGAAGATTAATTAAAATGCTTTTAAAGCCACTGCTGATTGTGTAGATTTTGAAAGACTTAGCAAATTATTCCAGTTTTTTGAAGCCTGAAACAAATGGACTGAATGGCCTTTCACAGATTTTACCCTTGAAATAATAAACATCTGTCGTATTATTATGCAGGAAATATAAAGAGAAACATGCATTTGTTTGCTTTGTTTCTTTGAATTTCTCAAAAAAAGGAGAAAAAGCTAATTTTGCACCGATGGATGATTTACAATTGCAGTGTTACGAATGTATGAACTCTGTTTTACACTGACTTAGCTCAAATGCATCAAAAGGCACAAGGCCTGCTTCGATGAACTAGAATTTGCACTCGGTGGTGCATAAAGAAAGCATTAAGGGAACCGTCTTGCAATAAACCTTTTTCTAATGTAATAAAAAGAAAAGCCTAAGGCAGTACAGATTATACATTTTCACAGAACAAGAGAATTTGACAAAAGTACACAAAATGGACTGCCACAGGGCAGGTGAACACGGGACGCCATGCTTTTACTGTTACATTCACCCAGAGACCTGTATGTGAGTCTTACACATAAACTTTAAATGTTTTTTGAATCGTGACAGTTGCCCTAGGGTATTACATAGGCTGTTATTTAAAAGATCAAATAGTTTATAGGTGTACAGATAAAAAGAAAGCAAGGCATTATTCAGAAGGGCTGGGTTTAAATTAAAATAAATTAGTTTTTGTTGTTGTTGTTGTTAAGAAAGTTCAAATCATAAACATGAGTTTGTACTGTTCACACTACATTAAAAAGGTAACAGAAAGCTGAGTGGATCATGATTTGTATACAAAAATTACTAATACGAATTGTAAATGTTGTTTTTTAAGAACCATGAGCATAGCATGGCTAGTCAATATCTACTCTGTAAATGTCTCTCCTGAGAGGCTAAGTGTAAATTATTGTTTTGGGGTTTATTAGTGGAAAGCAAACACATGTGAATAAAAACAAACATAGAAAACAAATATACAGAAAATTATAACAAATCAGAACATATGTAGCTCAGATACTTGAATCCAACCAGTGCTCTGCAACCAGTTTTAGAGCATGACGCTGAGTATCTGTTGTACACTAGGTATCAATTGTACATTATGCAAGGGGTTTATATTCGAGTCAAATATTATCATTTCCCATGTTGCTTTCAATCATCTGCAATTGTGTGTTTGTTGCACAATGTCTTTGTTCTCTGTTAGACAACATCTATGACAAAATTAAATATACTAGACCTACGCATTGCATGGCAGCCTGCTTTGTGAGTATTCCCCAGTGCTATTGGAAATAGATAATGCTTTGCTTTGGTACACTCTATATTCTTTATGAAGAGTACATTCGAGATAAAGGCATTTATTCTATCCACTAAAGAGCAAAGTACAGAGTATAGTATGCATGTGGCGTTATCTGTTTTGAAAATGATTAAGAGCGAATGCATGAAGGGTTTTGAATAGTGCTTTGTACTTTAAAGGGAGTGTTTTGAGCATATTTAAGTTATTCCCTCAACTGCTGGAGACTGATCTTATGAGACAACATAAATGAAACGCACATAACAGGTAAAGACACTAGGATTAGTATAATCTAAACACTAAGTATAACTCCTTCTGGACTGGCAGGTGTGGGAACATTTGTGTCCAATTTTACTGTAGCCCACACAATGAATCTTGTTTAAAGAAATGCCAATAGATTTGAATGCCAAATGCTTGATTCCAACCTCTATAAAGATGCATTTGTAAAGAATTGTGTCTTGAAGTGACATTGACAGAGGAACTGCTGACTTGCATCACTGTTTGTCTTTTGATGTGAAAGATCAAATCGATGTACAAGCTTTCACGGGAAGATGTAGGGTAAGATTAGTATGCAGGAGCAAACACTGGCAAAGGTGTTTGCTAGCCCTAAATCATTAGTGTTTAATTTCTGCTTTTACAAACACACATTTATATGGTAGTGCGTGTTTTAAAACACAATTAAAACAGTTTCCTTCATATGAATGATTATTTTTCTTTCCTTGCATTTGCTTATAATTTAATAACATTAAATTGTCATGATTTACGAGCTCGAAATACTCACATTTGGAATATTAGGAAAATCGGACAGTGTTACACTGCTCATAACAATATGGGCATTCGATGGAGTCAAAGAGATACCTACATTATAATAAAATTGGATTACAATCAAAAACTTTGTGAGGATTCCTAAAGTAAGGTTTCACATATCAGAGCCTGCTATCCTGAGTTACCAGTCTTAGCTAAAGACCCACAAAGAATGAACCTTTTGTATTTCTGAAGTCTCACCCTGGTGCTAAGCAGAGCAAGACAGAATTGCAAACATTTTACTGCAATGTTGAAAAGGCAGCATCTCCTGCTTGCTGTGCGTGTTAGGATAAGGCAAGCAGTTCCCGGTGAACACAAACATGTGTTAACAGTTAGTGGCCTTAGACACAATTGAGTTAAAGGAGTGAGGTTAGACAAAATTCAAATCTGAGGACATACTTACAAATAGAATAAAGCAAGAGGGTAGTAATTATTGAACTTCAAAGACGTTCAGATGATATTACCACATTTCGCAGCATTATACTTCGGTGCAGCTGTCTGTTATTGTTTCTTATTTATTTTTATATTAAATTTGACAAAAATGATGGCTGGATATTCTGTATCTCTGAACACTGACACAGAAGAACGGTGCAAGCAATGTTATTTTTATGAAATTATACTTCAGACAATAAAACATAATTAAGTAAAAGGCAAATGTGTTTCTAGGTGTTTGGAATAAACACTAAAGTGTGAGATACCCTGCTGTTGCTGAAATATAACAGATATTAGAAGAAGCAAGTGGCAGGAATTCTGGAGAGGAAATCTCAGTCCCTGGGGATCTGTGTGTCAACAATGATTGATCAATAGAAGTCACACAGTAGATACCTGACATTCACTCAGCTAGTCTCTGTTATTCATGCACATTTCACATCATTTCTGAAAACACTATGAAAAATGTGGTCTACATCACCAGAAATCATCTGTTTATCAAATAATGTAAGACATCTTTCAGATTTCCACAGCTCACACTTTCCCCCCATTGATTCAATTGGTACTAAGAAACATGTCACAAAAATACCTCTGAAACAAACTGCAGATGCTCATTTCAGCTTAATTATGAATAATTCAGTTAGAACCATTTTGTAATCAAATTGTATTACTGCTGAAAAACAAGCAACATTTGTTTAAAAATGACAGCATGTGCAGGAATACAGTTCAGTAGTAGTTGACTAAAACCTGCAGTTTCCGCTTTGTTAACAAGCGGGGAGGAAAGATCTGATGTTTTACCATTAATAGTTATCAGAGTTCAAATAAGGGTTACTGTGATTATTGGCACATGGCACCGATTCAGTCATTGTTTTGATATTCTGTCATCATTTAGGAATGTACAGCACCAAGCCTGAAAAGTTTTTTTCAATGCAAACAGTAAGCTGGTTTATTGATTTCATTGATTGATTTTGGATTTCACTGCTACAGCCGTGCCTATCTGTAGTCCAAAGCAGATACAAAGCCATCAGTTCGTTTATAGTATATGTTTAAAAGTACACAAACATATACAGTGAGGCAATGAAGTAGTCTGTCAATGCCCTTAAGTAATGCCTATGTGATGCTCTGAATTGAAAATATCCTGGTTAGCATCTCTCCTTCAGTTCCAACACAGATTTCATTCAAAACAACCTCTCTTGCAGCGTGGCATAAAGTCTCAGATCCGAAGCACTGGTCTCTGCTTTCTTGACCAACATCTTTACACAGATTGACCTTGCGTGGGCGAGGTTTATTGTTAAAGCTTAGTAAACTGGGATGCCCAGAGGTGGCTGCAATACAGTGCCACCTCAGAATAGCCTATACTGCCTTGTTTGTGCTAATGAGTCACTGAGCAAATGTAAATTTTCTCTGCCATTCGGGGCACCCCTAAAATAAGGCTTTTCAGTCTTCTTTGTGAGTTAAGTAAATAGAACTAACTAGATTTCATATTGCATTTGGGCTTTGCTACACCTTTGATCACTTCATACTAGCTATGCAGCAATGGCTTACTGATTCAAGTGGAGGCAGTGTTTTTCCGCAACATTTGAATTCATAGTGCCCGCTTGGAACACCATACAAATGATCAAAGTTGAGCGGCAAAAAATCTCTTGAGTGCAAGTTATGAAGATGCGATGAGGAAAAAAAATGCTTTGCTCCTCTACTTTGAACAGTTTTACACTTTCCAATAAGCTTTGTTTTTTAATTGGCTGAAATTAATCTTAGGGATGTAGATGCCAGATTTGCATTAATTAAAACTCAACCAAAGAAGTCATGCTTAATTCCAATCAAATTTGCTTAATTATGCATGGCGAGAGATTCCCAAAAGAGAAGAGGATTTTCTTTTGCTTTTTTGTTTCTTATAGCAAATAAAATGTAATGAAGCTGTCTTTTTGTGTTTCAGTGGATGTTGAAAATAATATGGAGAGCACCTTGAGTCTTTGCTGAACAACAATGTTATTGCTAAAGTAATTATAAGAATCTGCATTTTTCATTGTTAATTGCGGTTGTCAGCGTCATTAATTTTAATTTACAGCCAGCAATAAAATTAAGAATACTTTGTGCTGATCTTTTAAATCATGCCTTGTGGAGGAGATGCATAGTGCAACTCAAATTTCAAGAAGATATTGATTGAGGGAAATAGAAACTTCCATGAATTTTAAGAGAGACTAAAAGAAAGCATTGGTTACTTTGCAATGAGTGTAGCTTTTGGCAGTGCATTCTGTCACCCTCTAAAACATATGAATATACTTGTGTTTGTTAACATATTTATGTTATCTTGATCTGAGTCACATTTAATCTTTCATACAACTCTATTATATGTAGAAAAAAAATCAATGTATCTGCAGTGAGGACTTTAGAAAGGTTACCAATGAAAAGGGCCTATTTAGTTAAACTTGGTCCACCATCATCAGACTCAGAGAGGAATATCTGTTTACTTCAGCTCTTCTTACAAAGGCACTCTTCCTGGATAAAAAGCTAAATAAAAGCCTTTCTTATGTGTGTCACTGGAGCAGCAAATTGTCTGGGTGGGATCAGATTCGCTGAGCCTCCTCTCTTTTAGGTTTCGCAATGTGTTCTTTAAATGTGTTGTTTGTCTTCAAGCTCAATGGATCAGGAGCTAAGTTAACCATTAATGCAAAAAGGTGCACTGGTATAATGTAGGATTACACCAGATCTTTCAATGAAACAGTGTGGCATTCTATCATTTCCATAATGATTCTTAATTATTATTAAATTGAAGATTATGTGTAACAAAATCATATATGTCATTGTTAGTATGTATTTAATTATTTTTTTATTCATTTTTATGAAAGACATCATACTTTAATGTTTTATAACCTGAGGTGCTTTAAACCATATAAGCCTAAAGCATACTCAAAGAGTTTAATCTCAAACTGTTTACCAAAGCCATGGGATGACTCCATACAGACTGGCACCAGCTGAGACAGAACCCAGCAAGCAGGATTGATCCGTCTTCTTTAAAAACAAGGTCACGTTTTTGAATGTAATGCAGTTTTTGTAGGGAACACAGTCTCATGATAAACATACGACACGGGTATTCCAGATGATAATGTCATCATAAATGGATACATTTGTTGAAGACACAGAAAGTAAAGTGATTCCTTACATAAATATATTCTTCCTTAGTCAAATGTAATATGTACATCATCTGATATGTCATGTATTACGTTATCAGCCTTATCAAAAATATATATCTTAAGAAAATGTTTCATATTTTATTTTCTTACTAGAATGAGGCAGGTCGTGCAAAACTGTTGTTGGTTTAACACACAACCTTAAAGGGAAGCTTTACCTAGTAGTCTGAACACTAAGGAAGGGAAGAATTGATCTTTGAGGGAAAAGAAAATCAATAATTGGTCATTTCCTGTTTCATGCATGTTTGACCACCTAACTTGTTCAATCCTTGAACTTTCCTTGTCAGTTGATTTTTAGTGCTGAAAGGTCTTTTAAGATGATTATAAACTAAGTGTAAAGTTCACCTTTCTAAACAGATACTGATAAACAAAAATAAACTGGTACACTTCTTTACAGACTGATGTCCTGGGTCCATATGACAATAAAGTAAAATATATAGAACAATAAAGAGGCACATTTTAGTCTGATTAATTAAGGTTTAGAGTGGTTTTAAACCTATTTCAGGTTTTAGGGTGTGATTTAGGATGATGTGCCATTAAAATGCTAATCATTATTTAAGTATATCAATTTGTTTTAATATACTAATTTGGCTGACACATTTATCCAATGCAACTGCAGCAATCCAGTCTATATATAATCAATATACTTTAAAATTATTATTTAAATATTTGTATAAATGTATAAATGACATTTGTGGATATGCATTTCCAAAATAATAGTTGGATTGCATACAGGTTCACATTGTTAGACTTAAATATGTCTGAGAAGCTTTACTGGTCTTGACCATGTTGTTGTTAAAATGTTATTGATGGGCTAGCATGTTGTTAGTAGTAAACTGATTCCACTAATATATTTTTATATTTTGACTCATAAATATTAATTATTAACTCTAGGTATATCGAAAGAGATCCAGCCATGTGAACAGTTGAGTTAATTCTTTCAGTTACAGAAAAGGCCTCTGGTGACTAACTTTTCATGACATGATACAAAACACTGGCGTAATGTTTTTGTAGGTATACATCACATTCAGACTCTTACTTAATTAAAAAATGTTAGTTGTTGTGACCAGTCACATAACGTGATGTGAACTAGTCTAAATTCACACCTGTACATTAGGACACAACCTATTATTTGCAGGTTGAAATCTGGTAGAGATGCAGATACAGGGGGTCCTCGAAAATTGTTGGGGATGTGTTCTTGAAGATTGCAATGAACTGTGAAATGACAAATTAAGGAGAATTGATATCCATACGAAATAAAGGGAATAGCCCTAGATGCGTTCCAACACCCCAAAATAAAATAAAATAAAATGTATCCATCCAAATGTCTTTCAAACACCATAAACCACTTCTATAATTCATTACAACAATAATTTTACATAAAAATAAATGTGTAACCATTACTGTATGAACCTACTGTAACATAGTATTATACAGTTTCTAAACACCAACACTTTTTACTTAGCCCATCACATTACATCAAAAGCATTACATCACATTATGTAAAATCAAGACATTTCAAATAGTCATTTGTACTGTTAGTAAAATTGTAGAGAAATTTGTATTAATAAAATTGAGCTTGAATTTGAGAGAGAGAAAGAGAGAGAGTAAAAAAAGTTCACTAATCGCACAGGATCACTGTTCACAGTCTAAGAACACACAATGTTGTGGGATGATGGGAGTGTGAGTCTAGCAACAGTTACAGTATTAAGATTTTGTGTAAAATACTTATTTTGTACCTTCACAGTCTCTGTAGCTGGAGAAAGTAATAAGAATGGGAAGAGACAAAGAGTAAACGTAGTGAGGAGTAACTCGCTCAGGACTGCTCAGGTTTTTATTTTATTATTTTCATACTGTAATCACATCAGTTTATAATATCTGCTGGCCACCATCCTGGGACGATACTTAGACCATGGAGTGACTTTGTGGCGTTAATGTCAAAAGCCCACAACGACTCGCTGAGGACAGGGGCCAAAAAACGACGATTAAGGAAAAAATGTCCTATATTCATTACCGTCGACTTTGCGAAACAATGAGACGAACTGTGAGAACCCCCTGTATTATGGAGATTGTTACACTTTCTTTGTATGCCTCCAAGGGTATCTGTTGAAGTTTTACCCTTTTTTGAGTTAGTAATTATTTTCATATAAATTACTTATACCCTTTCATTTTTTCTATCAACCAAAACTATGATTCTCACAAGACATACCCAAAAATCATCAGTTGAAAACATTAAACTCCACCAAAGAGGGACAGTATTGGCTATTCTTCAGGTTATGTATTTAATATAAAGAGAAAAGGCACAAAATAGAGTACAATGTACTGTAATTAAGGTCCAGACCAAATCAAAACTTCGAACCCCACTCTGATTAATCAGCACAGAGAGAAACAGACTTCAATGCCTGTGTTTACAGAAACACCTGAACAATTAACCACATGGCTTAGACATGTACATTGAGAAGGTGAACACCCTTATACTAGTTAACAATTCCAAAGGTCTCCATTCATAGTGACTTTCTACTTATCTAGGGTTCTTTATATTTTCCCATCGGAACACTGTCATCAAATACTTGAGGTACTGTGATTGGCTGTTCAGTCACAGGCATAAGTAAATAAAATACAATGTTGAATACATTCCAATATATTTTGAACAATACTCTTTTCATATTTTATATTTTGTTATATGAATTATTAGTTTAATAATTGTATACTACTGTATAACTAAGAGTTTCTTGAAGTGAGGTATAAAATAAAATAGATAAGCATTAAGCATATGTAATTGGAATTATAAACCAATGTATTCCTCATTCACAGAATTAAGTCAGGGTTTTGAGTGACAGGATGTCAGAAGAGTCAGTTTATGTTCAAAACTTTACAACTGAATAGCACTTTCAAAATCTGTCCTTATTTTTGTTTTTCTTCACTGTTCTCACCCATCAAACATTAGACAGCTCAATCAGTGCAATTTGTCAGTGTGCACTATGACCTACCTGCACAACAATAAGAAATCTATAATGTTGTGATGCAGCTGATTGAGTATATGCAATACAAACTATAAGTAGAGTATAAGTTGAATTGGTCTCTGGGGTTTGGTTTAGTTTTTGTTTCCTGTGTTATTAGGCTATGGACATTTTGAAAAAAATACATTTTCTGTAAAATAAAATGATTGTGTGGTAAAAGCAGAACAACATGTTTAATTCTCAATTGAGTTTTTCTTTCAAAATAAATATATAATATAAATTGTTTATAATTGCCATATTCCAATGCTTCAATTGGAGGAGATTATTTTTTGTTACAATTACAATAGCATTTCTTAGCAATTGTTCTTTCATGGGTTGGACTTGAGCCCCAAGGCCTTTTATTGCATATACTGCTTATATTATCAGTTACACTTTCCTCTTCCTGCTTTTCTCCTGTCATGCAGTGAAACAAGCTATCCTAATGTAACAATGACAGAACAAGTGATTTAATTTTGGCTTATCAGAAAATAATAAGTACTTAAGCAGCTGCCTTTGTTCAATTTACTTTTTGCAAGTTCACTTCCTAATGCACTGTAAACAAGTTAAAGTGAACAGTAATTACAAAAGTTACCTGATAGTTTTAACAAGCCTTCGATATCATGCCATGCTTGAAGAATGTATGAAACATAAGCTTATTCATAAATGAAGCTGACCATTGTAGTCAATTAAAAAAAAAACATGAATTGCAAATTTACTCATGAACATATCAAATAATTAATTACTTGGGGTTGAGGAGTTCAAAAGGTGATACAGAGTCCAGTATTCATGTCTCTTCTTGACAATCTGACGTCATCTGGGAAAGATCAAATTGTTGCCTCTCATGAAGAGATGGTGGGAACTTTATTTGGGAAGTTGTTGTTTCTCCACAATTTCTATGTTTTATTAAAATACCAGATTTAAACAGATTTAGTATCAGGCATACTCAAAGAATGCATAATATTTAAAATAACAAAAGCTATTCTGTTTTTACCGTAGATGGTTTATTTTTGTCTTCTGTCTTTAGTAATCAAAATAGATCATGCACATATAATACATGGAGTAAGGGTCAAACATCTCTAGAGATTTGTATAATGTTTGAACACCAGACAGTTTATTTTTAATGTCTGAAGCCTGATAAATTACTTTTTATATAAATATAAGTGATATAAAACATAAAATCTAAATTAAAAAGTATTGTGGGCTGCAGTTTATAATTGCAATTGCAGACTGATGTTCAACACACACGCACACATTTATATATAATGATCCTGAACATAAGCACCCCAATATCCGGACTACCGTTCACATTTATACATTGACAAAATATTACATGGTAAAATAAGACTCAGGTGCTCAGACTTATATTTCCATATGTATGAACCATTTAGTGGGATTGATTAAAAGAAAATTGAAGTGAGGAAACAATTAAAAGCACAATGTTTAATAAAACCCACAGAGTAATTTTTATTACCTTACTACTGTGCTTCAGACAGATAACCTTTTTCTCTGCGTAAAAATCAAAGAAGCCAGATGATTCATCTGTGCGAATCAGCTTGTTGAATTTGATGGATCATTCTTAAAAGCATTGCTGCTAATCTTCAGGTTTTCTTTTTTAGGTTATTCACAGATCAGTGGGTTTTCCGGCTAATACAGGTCTTGATGCTCTTGTGTCTTTGCACATGGTATTCATCATATCTTGACAAGAAAAGACCTTCAGTCTACAAATAACCTTCACTGAAGTAAGACATGCAGTTGCCTTATGTTGGATAGATTTCATGGTTGGACATGAGAACAACCAGAGATATATTGTGTCCTTGTTGGGCATGGGATGGGACCCCCTTCAGGCTTTCGAAATAATCATTCTTAACCCTCACCATGCCTTCGACAACTCAATCAGCCTGCTCCCTACCTGTGAAGTAGCTTGCTTCGTTTTATTGCCTTCTTTTATTGGACCAGAGTCATATCAATCAAACCAATGTGGATATTTCTACAGATGTGACCACTTGTCATTCTTGGTTAGCCTTGGAAACATTGTTCCATGAGTAAGTTGACACTAAAAAAGGTAAATCAAGGTACTAGGAATGTTCCTTCTTACTGGATGAGTTTTGCAAGACCTTAGATTATCAGTGAATCATCCTGACAATGGATGTTACCAAACCGAACTGTCTTGCCTATCTCTCAGGACTGTCATCTTGTGTCAATGTCACACTCCCTTTCTGCTCCTTTCAAATGACCCCACTGTATCTCTCGACTTGATACCATGGAATTTGTGCAGCACAAGATTCACTTGCAATAAGTGCTTCTGCAAGCGATTCGCAGAGCAGACATTTTTTCGGGCCCTTAGACTGATTAGATTATTAACTGGATAATTAATACTTCTCTACAGACTGCAAATTACGTTAAATGCAATTCACCTCAAATCAAATGCATATGAAACCACCAAATCCAAACAACTTTGAAACAATGTCAAATGTCTAATCGATAACATAATCAAATAAATTAATTAATGGAGTGCTCCAGATGGAATGAAAACCAGAAGACCTCTAATTTTAAGACTTCTATTCTAAGAAATAGACATATTAAACTAATTTATTACTAAAAACAGTATACAAAAAACAATGTACATTAACATATTTTGTAAATGATTCATATTCATAATCTTAATTCAAAGTCAGTCATAATATTGCTAATCCTGAAATTGATTTACTAATTTTGAATTTCCCATAAAACTGGTACACAATGATTTAACATTAACATTTCTTAAATAATAAAATATTTACAAGGAACATTAGATAGTTTCAGATTGTGGTTTCAGTAAGTATTTGTGTAACATTATAGTACAGCTTTTTGACCTCCAAACTGTCATTCAAATTTACATCATGAAGGTAATGGCTACTATGTATGGAGTTACGCCATTTTACATTGATTACAAAGTAATAAGTCCCAAACCCTGCATAACTAAAATAATAATTCATTGCTACATCGCTGTTACACACTCGCTGCATTTAAATGTCAGGCTTTCCCTTGAGTTGTTTAGACACATCATACGGAACCACAAAGGGGCTGTAAATGCAATATTAACATGCATCTATAAAATGTCTGGATGAGAAGAAGCAAATGCAAAGAACATTAGTTCATACAGTAATATAACACCTTTCAGCGTCCTTATCCCACGATTCAGTTCATGTTCACCTAATTTGCAGTGACAAGAACATGATCTTGTTTTACATGCCTCATGATTTATTGTCAAAATGCCTGTAAATTAATCACCAAACTTTCCACAGCACTTCCTCCATAACAAAGAAAATCAAAGGTAATTCTCCTGAGGTACATGGAGTTCAGAAGAAAGCACAGTCACTTCTTACCCACAGTGCCAGAAACAGAGTTTGAGGACTTGATAATATGTGTACCATCTACTAGCAAACCAGCAACTGATGCAATTGAATATTGCTTTACAATTATTAATACATACATAAATAAATACATGAATAAATAACTAAATAACTAAATAACTAACTAACTAAATAACTAACTAACTAACTAAATAAATAAATAAATAAAGCACATCTCATCTCCTTAAAGAAAACACCAAGGACATTTTGACCTGATTTCTAAATTCAACTTTGGAATGAGAAGTAAGACTAAGCATGTTTGACCATCTTAGCTACAATAACTTACTTAAAATGCAGATACAGGTTTGTTTTTTTAACATATAAAAACTGCTGAACTGGTTGTGTTCCATACTGCTGTGCTCAGCTGATCATGTTGCCATTGGCTTTAGAAGTGTACTTGAAGTGGGAAGAAGCTGACAGTCTGAATCAATACAATGTAGGTGGCAATCACCAAAGTATGAATTTGCATAGTAATATTTTCGACTTGCTGTTTCAACCTCACACTGTTAGAATATTACCTACATATGCCATGTTAAATCAAAGCTTTTAACCTTTAATATTGATGGAGAATTATGAACAAATTCTGAAGAATACTGGTACAGCCCCATAAAATTTATATTATTTGTGTAACAGTGTGCGTGTGCGTGTGCGTGTGTGTGTGAGGAGGTAGGTGACGTGTGGTGGAATTGTGGCACATGGGAACCATGGGGGAGCCATGATTGGGGAGAGATGCTCACGGGAGCAAAGGGTTACAGGGGTGCCTCCCAGGAATAGCATGGCTGTGTTGCTCTGGAAAGATAATCCCGTTGCATGAACCCTCGACTCACCCTCTCTTATTATTTGTTGTTTTATGTAGCCAGTGAATCCAGGTAGATAGCGCAAATGCAACAAATATGTACTTTCAAGTTTCTCAGCATTAAAGAATAGTAAGTTCTGGCATTATGGAAGTCTCCCCAATAAGTTTCAAATACTAAAGTACCTAAATCCAATGTAAATGATGGATGACGGCTTCCTAGAGGATATCTGTGAAATAAATGTGGGCTATTTCCACCGTCAGGTATTTGAATCAAATAGGCTATCAATAGCAGGAGAGAGGGTAAGAAGCTATCAACAAAGAGAAAAAACGAAAACAAAGTAAAGTAAAAATCATGTAGCTTTGTAGTCACAGAAAACTGCTGATATGAATTAGATCGCTTTATCAATAATCCACACCTGTACCATCAGTCAGGCTGGGATTTAAGGTTTGAATACTTCTGGGAAATGGCAGGTGATTTTGGGAACTGGGACTTTGAAAACCCTAGTAGTATCCAGAGACTTTGTAGGTGTGTGTTATGGTTTGATGAATGGTAGTATAGCTATGGCAGGTGAGGTCAGACCCTCTGAGGTACTGAAACTGCCTGCCCAGTAACTGGATACACTGCAAGTGAAGACAGTTATTATTATTATTATTATTATTATTATTATTATTATTATTAGTAGTAGTAGTAGTAGTAGTAGTAGTAGTAGTAGTAGTAGTAGTAGTATTATTACAGCATTAATATTAATAATAAAAACATAAAGCTTTTAAACAATAATGTAGCATAAGACTTGCTAAGTTCATATTTAGCCTATTGCCTTTTCCTTCATTGCTTTTTTATATTTGATAATTTATTGCTTGATTGCTTGTTTGTCTATATTAAAAGTGATATACTGTAGTAAGACTGATGGTAGAATAGCTGTAAGATTAGCACATTTCTCTCAACAGAAAATGGCTTCCATTGACATGATATCACTCACAATTGTTGTATTAGTGACCCCTACAGGCTTTTACCTCAGATTTATATTCACAGGGGGTTCAAACAATGAGCATTTAAAGACCATGCTTTAGGAAATACATACAAAAAAGATAGCTAAATTATTATTGTAATTACATGATAGATTTATAAATATTATAACAGCATGAACTCGTAGTATCCTCTAGATTTTAGTATAAGAAAACTAATATTATATTCATTAACACACACAGATATGTTTGTGTGTGTGTGAGAGAGAGAGTGAAATCAGACTCAAAGAGTATGTAATTCTAATAGACAAGTTAAAGAGTTCACAATTTAGTTAGACCTGTGATGAGTTATTTATGCTTGGGATGTTTCCTTTCATCACATGAAATATTTAATATCAGCAACTGATATATATATATATATATATATATATATATATATATATATTTTTTTTTTCATTTAACAGTTTGAAATGCTAGATTTGCTAATACCAGCCTTTGGGGACAACATAATCAGTTTAATAAAATACAAAACCACTCAATCTGTAAAACAAATTAGAATAATAAAAGCTACAGAATGCAAAGGCACTATTGAGATGTCCCTAAAAGCTACATGTCAAGCTGCAGCCATTAATGATACTCAGAGGACTGAAAATTACCATCTCGGATACGTCTAAACCAGTAAACTGGTAAACAAGCCTGCTGTTAGAAGTGCGGATGATTTGAATCAACAAGGGTGAAAAGATATGGATACTCTGTGCATTAGTGTTAATAGGAATAGATTATGGGGGGATATTTGTGATGTGACCTTCAGTGCACTAATTGAAATAGTATTCAGAGTCAGCAGTGGAGTAATCAAGTTAAACACAGAATCATAAATCATCATGAATAGCGCTGTCACAACTCAGCCATTAGCACCCTGTTTTTTTCTGGGCAGTCTCATGAAAATATCTGCCACACCGATCTGTAGGTTAATAGGAACAGAAATGGCATTTAAAGTCTATTTGGATCAAATCTACTCTGAGGTTGAAAGTGTTACTTTGTTAATTTGCAGGTAATTTGAATTGATGTAGTTAGGGTTAGAGACAGAGCAGCTGAGCCCCTAAAGCAAAACAAAAGCTCTGGAAAAGAGGGCGATCGTCAAGCAGGCATTCGCGGCCCAAAGCCGAAGCAAGTGGCTAAAATTTATTTCCCATTGTGTTTTGTTTTTTAAATGAAAAGGTAACTCTGGAGGAAAGTTTCGCATTTGTATTAACAAGAAATATGAAGTAATTACTTTGTGGTGAAAATCTCTGGCGTCAGATGTCAGCCACACTTCCATGGGTCTGAAAAATGTGCATATCCGAAGTGGAAAAGAAAACAATAGGCATGTCTCTAGTTCAGAACTGCCTGCTCTCATCCATTTCAATTTGAGATCTGCCAGAATGCTCAATGTAATCAATTTGGTCTGTCATAAACATGAATTTAGAAATATTTACACCTTGTCATTAATCTATCAATTGGTCAATATTCCCATTTAGATAATTAAAGGTATACATTGTCACTTAAATAATGCTGATTTCTAAACCTAAAGTCCTTTAAGTATTGTTTTTTTATGTCGGTCTTACTGTTCAGTTGCCCTCAGAGGAACAGTGTCTGCTTTAGGGTCAAAATAAAACACCAGCCTGTCAAAATGTAGTTATTCATTTGGAACACGTGACTGCTTGAGAATGTGTTTTGCACCTGTTAAAAGCTCACAGGGTTGAGACTCAAATCACGTATGTTCTCATGAGAAAATGTGAGGTCAGATTAAGTAATATTCTGTCCTTTGAACTAATGTAGGATGAAATGTGACAGAAAGACTCATAAGATGCATCTCTCTCTCGATCCCACTATATAAAGTAATGTGCAGAGCTGATTCAGGAATGAATTCAGAAGACAATATGAATCACAAATTAATTGAATGCTATTGATTTAAAACAGAAATATCCTGGCCACAGCAACAACACATTTAACAGGTGTCAGGACCAACAAAACCATTCACTTTAAGAGATGTGCTTTTTTACATACACACATATATATACAGTGAGGGAAAAAAGGATTTTGTACGTTTGCCCACTGACAAAGAAATGATCAGTCTATAATTTTAATGGTAGGTGTATTTTAACAGTGAGAGACAGAATAACAACAAAAAAAAACAGAAAAACGCATTTCAAAAAAGTTATAAATTGATTTGCATGTTAATGAGGGAAATAAGTATTTGATCCCCTATCAATCAGCAAGATTTCTGGCTCCCAGGTGTCTTTTATACAGGTAATGAGCTGAGATTAGGAGCACTCTCTTAAAGGGAGAGCTCCTAATCTCAGCTCGTTACCTGTATAAAAGACACCTGTCCACAGAAGCAATCAATCAATCAGATTGCAAACTCTCCACCATGGCCAAGACCAACGAGCTGTCCAAGGATGTCAGGGACAAGATTGTAGACCTACACAAGGCTGGAATGGGCTACAAGACCATCGCCAAGCAGCTTGGTGAGAAGGTGACAACACTTGGTGCGATTATTCGGAAATGGAAAAATGCAAATGCTCAAGAAAGCACATGTACAGGCCCATCTGAAGTTTGCCAATGAACATCTGAATGATTCAGAGGAGAACTGGGTGAAAGTGTTGTGGTCAGATGAGACCAAAATCAAGCTCTTTGGCATCAACTCAACTCGCCGAGTTTGGAGGAGGAGGAATGACCCCAAGAACACCATCCCCACCGTCAAACATGGAGGTGGAAACATTATGCTTTGGGGGTGTTTTTCTGCTAAGGGGACAAGACAACTGCACCGCATCAAAGGGATGATGGACGGGGCCATGTACCGTCAAATCTTGGGTGAGAACCTCCTTCCCTCAGCCACAGCATTGAAAAGGGGTCGTGGATGGGTATTCCAGCATGACAATGACCCAAAACACACAGCCAAGGCAACAAAGGAGTGGCTCAAGAAGAAGCACATTAAGGCCCTGGAGTGGCCTAGCCAGTCTCCAGACCTTAATCCCATAGAAAATCTGTGGAGGGAGCTGAAGGTTCGAGTTGCCAAACGTCAGCCTCGAAACCTTAATGACTTGGAGAGGATCTGCAAAGAGGAGTGGGACAAAATCCCTCCTGAGATGTGTGCAAACCTGGTTGCCAACTACAAGAAACGTCTGACCTCTGTGATTGCCAACAAGGGTTTTGCCACCAAGTACTAAGTCGAAGGGGTCAAATACTTATTTCCCTCATTAACATGCAATCAATGTATAACTTTTTTGAAATGCGTTTTTCTGGATTTTTTTTGTTGTTATTCTGTCTCTCACTGTTAAAATACACCTACCATTAAAATTATAGACTGATCATTTCTTTGTCAGTGGGCAAACGTACAAAATCAGCAGGGGATCAAATACTTTTTTCCCTCACTGTATATACACTCACCTAAAGGATTATTAGGAACACCTGTTCAATTTCTCATTAATGCAATTATCTAACCAACCAATCACATGGCAGTTGCTTCAATGCATTTAGGGGTGTGGTCCTGGTCAAGACAATCTCCTGAACTCCAAACTGAATGTCTGAATGGGAAAGAAAGGTGATTTAAGCAATTTTGAGCGTGGCATGGTTGTTGGTGCCAGACGGGCCGGTCTGAGTATTTCACAATCTGCTCAGTTACTGGGATTTTCATGCACAACCATTTCTAGGGTTTACAAAGAATGGTGTGAAAAGGGAAAAACATCCAGTATGCGGCAGTCCTGTGGGCGAAAATGCCTTGTTGATGCTAGAGGTCAGAGGAGAATGGGCCGACTGATTCAAGCTGATAGAAGAGCAACTTTGACTGAAATAACCACTCGTTACAACCGAGGTATGCAGCAAAGCATTTGTGAAGCCACAACACGTACAACCTTGAGGCGGATGGGCTACAACAGCAGAAGACCCCACCGGGTACCACTCATCTCCACTACAAATAGGAAAAATAGGCTACAATTTGCACAAGCTCACCAAAATTGGACAGTTGAAGACTGGAAAAATGTTGCCTGGTCTGATGAGTCTCGATTTCTGTTGAGACATTCAGATGGTAGAGTCAGAATTTGGCATAAACAGAATGAGAACATGGATCCATCATGCCTTGTTACCACTGTGCAGGCTGGTGGTGGTGGTGTAATGGTGTGGGGGATGTTTTCTTGGCACACTTTAGGCCCCTTAGTGCCAATTGGGCATCGTTTAAATGCCACGGCCTACCTGAGCATTGTTTCTGACCATGTCCATCCCTTTATGACCACCATGTACCCATCCTCTGATGGCTACTTCCAGCAGGATAATGCACCATGTCACAAAGGTCGAATCATTTCAAATTGGTTTCTTGAACATGACAATGAGTTCACTGTACTAAACTGGCCCCCACAGTCACCAGATCTCAACCCAATAGAGCATCTTTGGGATGTGGTGGAACGGGAGCTTCGTGCCCTGGATGTGCATCCCACAAATCTCCATCAACTGCAAGATGCTATCCTATCAATATGGGCCAACATTTCAAAAGAATGCTTTCAGCACCTTGTTGAATCAATGCCACGTAGAATTAAGCCAGTTATGAAGGCGAAAGGGGGTCAAACACAGTATTAGTATGGTGTTCCTAATAATCCTTTAGGTGAGTGTATACTATATTATATGTGTATGTGTATGTGTATGTGTATGTGTATGTGTATATATTAATATATATATATATATATATATATATATATATATATATATATATATATACACACACACACACTGATCAGCCATAACATTATGACCACTGACAGGTGAAGTGAATAACACTGATTATCTCCTTATCATGGCACCTGTCAGTGGGTGGGATATATTAGGCAACAAGTGAACATTTTGTCCTTAAAGTTAATGTGTTAGAAGCAGGAAAAATGGGCAAGCGTAAGGATCTGAGCGACTTTGACAAGGGCCAAATTGTGATGGCTAGACGACTGGGTCAGAGCATCTCCAAAACTGCAGCTCTTGTGTGGTGTTCCCGGTCTGCAGTGGTCAGTACCTATCAAAAGTGGTCCAAGGAAGGAAAAGCGGTGAACCGGCGACAGGGTCATGGGCAGCCAAGGCTCATTGATGCACGTGGGGAGTGAAGGCTGGCCCGTGTGGTCCGATCCAACAGACGAGCTACTGTAGCTCAAATTGCTGAAAAAGTGAACTGTTTTTTTGCTGGTTCTGATAGAAAGGTGTCAGAACACACAGTGCATCGCAGTTTGTTGCGTATGGGGCTGCATAGCCGCAGACCAGTCAGGGTGCCCATGCTGACCCCTGTCCACTGCCAAAAGCACCTACAATGGGCACGTGAGCATCAGAACTGGACCACGGAGCAATGGAGGAAGGTGGCCTGGTCTGATGAATCACGAGTTCAAAGTGTTGACTTGGCCTCCAAATTCCCCAGATCTCAATCCAATCGAGCATCTGTGGGATGTGCTGGACAAACAAGTCCGATCCATGGAGGCCCCACCTCGCAACTTACAGGACTTAAGGATCTGCTGCTAACGTCTTGGTGCCAGATACCACAGCACACCTTCAGAGATCTAGCGTCCATGCCTCGACGGGTCAGGGCTGTTTTGGCGGCAAAATGGGGACCTACACAATATTAGGCAGGCGGTCATAATGTTATGGCTGATCGGTGTATATATATATATATGAGGATATAATGAATTGCAACAATCATATTTATATAATAAATAATTTGAATTTGAATGTTTGTATGTGCAAAATACAATATGCACTCCTTCACAGGTTTTGCAATACATACATGGTTAAAAGATTTTTATCTGAACTCTATATGTATTATAGCTTAAGGGGATGAGAGGAAATATCCATACTAAGTAATTCTCATATTTCTTCCTTTTCTTTTTATGCAATAATTTGTGAAAAAGGCTGATGGCTAGTAAAATCTTTTTTTAATTTAGCAAGCTTCCGATCCCTGTCGGAGTTTGCAGTACAACTAAACAACAGCATTCTTGAAGCTGGGAAATATATCAAGTTCATTCTAAATTCCAAACATTAAAACTAGCATCAAACAAATTGGTTCATATTATAAATGATATCCCAGAATATGTTCACACTGGTGACATGTGGCTCTGCTTGTTCATAAGATTTCTGTGATTATATCTCAAGCTTATGTTTCTCTGAAATGAGAAGCACCTATAAATATTATAATCAACTACGTTTCAAAGTCTCTCTGTATATATACTATTGTATTTTAAACCTCATTATGTGTAGAGTTTAAAAATGTCAAAGGCGTCAGGGTGCAAATGAAC
Organism: Amia ocellicauda; assembly: GCF_036373705.1. Classification (NCBI taxonomy): domain Eukaryota; kingdom Metazoa; phylum Chordata; class Actinopteri; order Amiiformes; family Amiidae; genus Amia; species Amia ocellicauda. The sequence continues at coordinate 19,940,886 of NC_089855.1, forward strand.
TGTGTGAAATTGACCCACTATGATCTCTGAAAATGAACGGGTTTGTAAAGTGAAGAGTTCTGGGGAAGAGTCATGCTGGTGTACAGTATTGAATGGGGTGTTCAAAAGCTACACTATTTCATGAAGTAATTAAAACCCAATAAAACACACTGTTGGTATGTTTTAAGTTGTTGGCAGATCTTTAGTACATGCATACCAGTATTCTTTATGAATTCATTTAATTGAGATTTAATGCCAGGCTGAGACTACATTATGGCTTGACAGCTCCATCTATGTTAACAGTGCATTGTGGGATTAATGCTAATCACAACCTGCAAAACTAGCTGTTGTAAAAATGCATTCTGCATTAAATACATGTTTTTATTTTCCTGGCACAATAATACTCTCCATTTAATCAGCACTTGGTTTCAAATTTTGTTGTCTATTGTTTTCTCAAATTACCTTGACTTCAGATATGGACAAATGGACAGTGTGCAATCCAATGTAAAAGGCATTTATCTTCTGTACAGATTCGTACAATATATAAACTGATTTCATTTTTAGTTTATGATAGATTATTTCTTTGTGGATAACATCTCTATTCATGGTAAATAGATCCGCATCTCTTTTAATTGCAGTTAACTAAAAGAAAATGCTACAAAGAGTAGGTTAGCGTCAATGAAATGTCTTTCACACTACAATACCCCAAAAACTTCTCGTCTAAGCAATGATAAGAGGCTGCTTCTGAATGCTTACATGGCATTAATCAAATACCAGGTCTAATTAAAGGAGCTTTGCACAAAGCTTTTTCTAAATGTTGCTCAGGTATTGCAATAATTTCTGATCACCCAAGCCTGGAAGACAAATAATTAGAACTGCCAGAGCATTCTGATGAGTGATGTCAGCATCTCCGAGTGACCTTCCCTCTACTAATTAATTTTCATCTTAAGAAAAGAGACCCTGTTGTTGCACATTATTAATTGAGTTCACTAAAAGATGCGCCTGATTAATTTTTGTTGATAATACTTGTCATTCTAGGCAGTGGTTGTAATCATTTTATGGGTTTTTATTTTCGTCTTTTGCAAAGTTGATCTAAGTCCTCTGCAATGCGATTAACTTATACACAAGCAGCACACAGTGGCAAAGGAAGCTGCTTGTATATGATACCTATAGAAGCCCCTCTGGTAGGGCCAGTTGAAATACAGGATGTCTTTCTCTTTTCATAATTAACAATGATGAAGTGTTTTTGTGATTTAAATTTAAAAAAATATATCATTTCACTTTTATTTCCCAAACAAATAATGTATGCATGAAATGTGTAGTGGCATACATTTTAGATTCAGTGCACATAGCAAACTTAATGTGGAGTTAAAAACTGATTTGAAACTTATTACATGAGTGTTGATTTACAGATACCACCTTTGAAAACAATAACCCAACAGTATTCTAGTCATCTATATCTCCTCATGTAAATCTAGAATGCCCAAAACTACAAACCTTCTCAGGGTATTAGAGCATGACCATCACAAAATAAAAACTCATGAATTACCTTTATTATGTATGGCCAAAAGCAAAAAGTTTAAAATGGCTGCATTATGAGTTTCTGTAATTTTTTTAAAAGTTTCTTTGTTAACACTGCCAAAATCCAATATAGGATGAACGAAGAAGATATTCATAAAGTGTATTTTTTTAATCCAAATAAATTGATTTCCCAGCTTCCATAGTCTTGTGCCTTACGATAAGACACAATTTCAGCATGTTGTACGAAAAAACCCATTAAGCATTAATAATATAACCAACAGTCCTGTTAATGAAAGAGTGTCATTACTCAGAAGAGGTTCACAGTGATTTGTGAAATACAAGTTGTCATTCAGAGAGTATAAATACATTACTTAATTATTACATTGGCAATTCCCCAGCATTGTCCTTGGCAGTATAAAATAATGTGAATGGTTCAACTCGTCATTGTTATGAAACAATATTAATTGGACTATAATTATTTTAGGCAAATTGTAGATTTTTTTTTTTTCAATATATCACATGCTGATTTGACATGCTCAGCATAATAAAGTGAACCTTAAAGACAAATAAATAGGACTCATGACTCTGTTACTAATTAGTGAATCATTTGATCTTTTATATAAAAAATGCCCATAGCTAAAAGCCTATAAAGAAAGAACTGTGCTGAATTCAAGGTCCACAAATTATATTTTTTATATTGCTTAATGAATACTCATGTGATTTCTTGTGATCTTTTAAGTGCAATCTATACTTTAACTTGTATTTGTTTTGGCTCTAGCAGTGTGATGTGCATCAAAGAGTAGAAGGTGTGTTTCCTTTTCTGTTAACTTTTTGCCACCTTTTGTATTGGCAAACTATCAAACAGATAACCAGTGACCATTTTATACAGTACATTCTTGCAGTGAGCATCATCACTAAGCACATTACAATGGGTCAGTTCTACTGGAAGATTCATTTTACATGAAGCCACAATGCTTGTGTGGCACTGGCAGCGAGAGATAACCACCAGTAACCATGACTATGCCACTCCCCGTTTACTGTAAAGTGAGGAGGGAGGGACTCTTAGGGGTAAACCCCTCTCTCTCGCCACGCAGGTTTGGCAGACAATCCCAGATACACACAGCACGAACACCAGTAATGATTGTAAAACAGTTTATTACACACAGGGATGGGGCACGAAGTCCACACCCTCCACATAGTTACAGGTTTAAACCCCACTTTAAAAACTTTAGATTTGCAGTCTAAATTACGTCTGTGTCTGTGAAAACAAAAACACTAATTAAAAGGTTTCCCATAAACTACGTTTTTCTTTATATTTAGAATTAAGTTTAGGGCATATTCAATATAAAATACCGTGACCACTTCTGTGCATAAAATAAAGTACATTGGTTCCTTAAGTATCATTGAATTTTTATTTTACCTTATGGCCAAGGCAATCTTTGATTTTGAATAAAATCTATATAAAATGTTGCTATTGATAAAATACTTCAATAAAATCCTCATAAATACAGTTAAGTCCATAAATAATTTTCATCATTTTGGCTCTGTATGCCACAACAATGGATTTGAAAGGAAACAATCAAGATGTGCTTTAAGTGTATCTTTCATCTTTAATTTGAGGGTAGTTACATCCAAATTGGGTGAACAGTGTAGGAATTACACCCATTTTTATATGTGGTCCCCCCAATTTTAGGGGCTCAAAAGTATTTGGACAAACTAACATAATCATGATTTAAAGTGTGAGTTGCAATACTTGGTTGCAAATCCTTTGCAGTCAATGACTGCCTGAAGTCTGGAACCCATAGACATCACCAGATGCTGGGTTTCTTCCCTGGTGATGCTCTGCCAGGCCTGCACTGCAGCTGTCTTTAGTTCCTGCTTGTTCTTGGGGTATTTTGCCTTCAGTTTTGCCTTAGAAATCAAAACAAACCAATCAGAAAGAGAGCAAAAACATTAGGTGTGGCCACCAAGTATTGAAACTCAAAATTTAATTAATGATTCATGATTCATGAGACAAAATGATGACAATTGTGTCACTGTCCAAATATTTATGGACCTAACTGTATGTAGCAAGTTAAGTACATATTTCTAAATTTTCCCCAATGATTTCACCACACAATCCCATCGAGAAAAGAGACATAGTTGTATAGTGAGAGTTCTAAACCCTAATATAAAAAAGAAGCACTGAAAAGGTTGGTTTTCAACTGTCAGGCAAAGAAAGAGATTTGTATATCCTTTTATTTCAGGAAGGACATTCCAAACCTTAGGGGCACTGGAACAATGGACCCCAAAGATTGACAGCTCAGTATAACGGGTACATTGAGGCCATACCATGAAACACCTCAATGATATAACTGAGTGATTGTACTGTTCGAGATGCTGAAAATAATATGGTGAGATATTGAAAATGCTGTATATTGCTCAGACTTAAAATCTGGCACTGAGCCATAAGCTTTAAAAAAAGATTGGGTCGATATCAATATGACTATGAAGAGATTTATGCACATGATATGCACAGAGATATGTGCACTGAACCATGAGCCTGAACATTGTACTGTGTCACATGCAGTGCTACTGAGAGGGCACAGAGGCAGGAAATTAGTTCAGAGGACCCAATGGCCACTAGGGGGCTCAGGAAGAAGAGAAAATAAATGGTGATGGGTATTTTTCTGTGACCATATCAGTCAATACACCACATGTTATGTATTGTGTGTCTATGTGTGTCTATGTGTGTGCGTGTGTGTGTGCGTGTGTGTGTGTGTGTGTGTGTGGAGGGAGGGATGAACGGCAACAAGGCATAACCTCTCTGACCTCGGCCTTCTGGGAGCCCACCCCCTGGAGCCCAGGAACCTACCAGTCCAAAACGCAATCTGTAATCAAAGCCTGAGTTCATTAATCAACGTCCATTATCTTACTCACATTCGTTTTCATACTTGTACTTGTATTTGTTCTCATTCTCTCTCTCTCTCTCTCTCTCTCTAATAGGTTTACTTTTTTATATTGGATATGGTTGTTGATTTATTTTAGCGTGTGTTTGATCATGTTTTAATTTCGACTGTTTGGATTATGAATTTTGTAAACATCTGTATTTTGATAAATTAAGGGGGTTTTAAGTCAATGTCTCTCACTCTCTCACTCCCTACCCAGTCCTCCTCCCTGCCTGTCCTCACCAGGAAGCGATCCACTGCCTGCTTCATCAAGGAGGGCAGCCAGTCGTGCAGAAGCAGGAGGTCAGGTGCTTCCCCCATTACTTTGCCTCCCCTGGGATCCCTACAGTGCCTCCCGAGGCAGTCCCCTTGCATCTTGGCCCACATAGCACCACAGTTTGTGTATTGATCAATATCAATACTTGATCAGTGGAGTTCAAGCCTGTCATAACAGTATGGATTTTCCATAGTTGTGAAATTCCTTACTGTATTATTAATGTATAACTGTAAAGTAAAATATATACAGATTATGGTGACGGATGAATTTACATTAGCAAAACAAAAGATTAAACAACTGGGAAATGTCTCATATTGACACAAATTAAATGTAATGACATGTAAGGACCTAAAACATACTTTAAAAATGTAAAATATATTTAAAATGTAAAATGGCTCATTATGTCATGCTGCAATTTAAGCCCATCAATACATGGAGCTTAATTACAGTTGCACAAATGATCGTATTGCTTTTTGTCATGAGCAGAATTTTGTTTTCTTTTTTCCCCACTGTTACTGGCAGCATTTTTCCCTGCCGTAACAGTAAGGCTGTTAATTGCAAATGACTCTCCACTGTAAGTGCATTATTAATTTTGCTATCGTAGTCGCTATTCTCTGCTTAGGGGAGATTCAGCATACTTATTTGCATGGTCTACAATCCTTTCTTCCCACAAGGCCCATCACAGCTCTTGGCGGCCCTGATCACATGAATTAGTATCAAAATTAAGATCTTTAAGGACTGTATCTTAGAGCTGTTACACAACAATAAGCAAGCTGATCCAACATCAGAGGGTTTACCACAAATATCTTCTAATTATATCTCTTGAAGAGAGATGCATGGCATTATATAATTTACACTTTGGATTACCTTGAGATCTATGATTTATCTATATTTTACAAGACTTTATCTGTGACAATATCTATATTCTCTATAGCTATAAATCTTATTAGCTTGCCATAGCACTTAGTCGTGAATGGATTTTCTTTTGTGACTTTCTATGAATAATTTTTGTTGAGTTCATTTTGCGTAAGTCTTGCCTGCAGGATCTCCAAGAGAGGCTGAGTGGCAAATTCTTATCAGTATAATGATTATTTTTATGCACTGGCAAGTAGAATTTACTTTCTTTTAGTTGGGCTTTGATCAACTCATTTTACAGAAGAGATAAATGTTACTACTTACAATTATTACTAAAATCGATATAAAATATATACCTTCAAAATACATAAGTGACTTTTAATTGCACTTTGCTTTTCCGGGACATAGTCATTATAAAGCCATAGGGCACTTAAACATACTATGGTCCAGAAATAAATAGAAGAAGATATCTTCAAGGCAAATGATAATTCATTATACAATATGTTTTTTAAAGAATTTGGCATTTTCCACTATTGTTCTGCTGTCACAGTATAACACTGAAAATGGCTCTGTATTGCCTTCACCGTAACAAAACCATTTAATAATGCATAATAATGTTTCTATAAGGTTATTGTGACATACATTTAAACATTATGCCCCAAAACAAAGAAATTAAAGCAAAAATGGAAGTGTATATTCCAGTGACATCTGACATATTAATTTGATTCAAATCAATCCAAAACAGTTGAAATGTGATATGATTGGGGCAATAGAAAGTTATGACAACTTCAGGACAGGAAGAATGATGCTTGTGCTATTAATTGATGTTGTTAAATATAGGTATACGGCTTTTTACACGGATTACGTTTGGTCCTGAAAATAACAGTTATCTTTATGTATTTTTAACAAAGATTTAAACAAAACTCAGATTTTGTAAGTGGAAGCCTTCAGATGATGCCTAAAACTATAAAAAGCAATACAAGGTCTCTATTATACTCTTTTCAGTAATTGAGCGCAGATCTTTAATCTTTAGAGGTGCATTGACTTGTAATTAGTAAAGATAAAAATATAAATATGGTGCAAGCTCAAATAACGAAGTACAATAATTGGTTTTCTTCCATTTTTGCTCTATTTATTCTATTTCAAAGAATAAATCAAACTTTACACAGGAGCTGTGTAAGTATCATTCATATTCTAACAAAACCACTGCATATTGACAACAGAACACTAAACATTAAATTATTTAATTTGATTTCCTAAATTAGTCATTTAAAAATATAAAATTTGCAGTTTCACCCGACTTTGCTTGATAAAGCCCTTCCTCTTTAGTACACTGTCATTTTTTATCAGCACTAGTAACAATAAAGCTTTCTATACACATGTATATTAATGCTAATCAGTTTCTGATCAAAACAGACTCAGTTGGGAGCTATTTATTATGCTATCAATTGGACATTTAAACTGTGTATTTTAATAGTATTATATTTAACTGTAAAAAAATAAAACACACATATTGAGAACATAATGACCTCTTAATATACTGTAGTATTAAAATAAGTGGTTTGATGTCATGCAAATATGCTATACAGAAGTTTTAGTGCCCTAGACTTCCCTCTGCAAGCTGCTATTCATATTCCTATCCCAAACACTTCATGTATAAGACATCATTTACATGTTACCAAAAATAAGCATCTTTTCAATGTTAAGCCTGAATGAAATGTTAAGTGACATAATAAGTTTATGGGATCAACCTGAAAATCTGAAATGGCAATCAAATTCCACTCTGAAACAATTTGTTTAGAATAAGGAGCGCAGTATTATTAGAGTCAAGATTTACTCTACAATTTCTGTCATTCAAAGTCAATCTGTCTGTTGAAAAAAAGGAAAGAAAAAAAACATGCTTACATAGAAAATCCTTGTAAATCTCTTGAAAGCTTTTAAACCAGTCAGTCAAGCTTAGGATGCAGTAATTTAGAGAATCATAGCACAGAGTCTTTGGGGCCTTACTGAGCAAGAGTAATAAATGTAAATGATGTTGCACTGTGTGAGAACATAGTGCTTTGGTTTTTTTCAGGCGGCTATGGCACATTGGGCTCGGTGAATGAGGGGTTATTGGTTTTGCTGCATCTTGGAATGTAATCTCCAACTTTGTAGTAATTACCAGAGGTGTGGTCTCGGCCATAAGTTAACCCTTGTGATCTTTTCAAAGCAAAATTCTTTCATGATATGATAACCCCTTAGGAAATATGGATTGGCAGTCGTTTGCAGAGAGAGAAACAGAGCCTTAACCCCTATCAAGTTGCACTGGATAGTTCTAAAAAAAAGAAAGAAATATTGAAATGTTTGTATTGATATGCATAAAGATCACAGCAACCCCTGTACTTTGTATTTTAAGTTAAGATATACCGTGTGAATATAAAGGTATAACTAAAATGTTTTGTTTTTCAGTTACTATTCTTATAATTATTCTAATTCATTTAATTTCATTATATGTAATTATTCTTCACCTTAAGAATGTTTGTTCCCCTCCTTGTCCACCTTCAATATTGATGCACTGCAGGGGTTTTCAAACACTAATTAAGAATGAATTAATTAGGCTAGAATGTATTTGTTTGTTTGTTATTTGTTTGTTTATTTATTTAAGTATTTATTAAATGTGAAAATATTCAATACTTTATGTCCACTGCGGTCTCATGGAGAAAATCCAGAGGTGTAAAAGTAGTCGGAAGTCATACTTGAGTAAAAGTAAAAATATTCTATCAAAAACTTACTCCAGTAAAAGTAAAAAGTCTCCCATTCAAACAGTACTTGAGTAAAAGTATAAAAAAGTAGCTACTTGCAAGAGTACTAAAGTACCAAAAGTAAAAGTAAATTGTGATTTTAGTAATAAAGTGAATGTGGATGTGTTTGTGTGTGAGCCTTATGAAGTGGCACGCAAGAGATTCATTTGAAGTTTTATTCCAACATTTTATTTTCCATAAATTATCAAGGTATTTTATTTTTATGGTTCCTCAATTTTATCTTGTAGAAAACCATGCCCAACAAAAATAAATGTTATTTAGGCACATCTGGAAATTACCTTTATTTTACAAAAGTTTAATTTTATTGAATAACGCCTTTTGACACTATTGTGTCTTCTGGGCTATAAATACCTAATAAGTGAGAGAGTGGTTACAAATCAATTTTTCATTATGTATATAAAATTTGATGTCCTTACACATGCCATCTTAAAAACTTTTGTTTCATATAAAGTGTAAACATCACCATGGACATGATTTTGGAACCATTTCTCATATACAATTGTACTATTTATCATAAAGTGAATAATAAAGTTAATATGTAAAATAAAAATCACACTTAATTATGCATATTATTTATTAATACAGTATATTTTATGGACAGCTGTCATTAACGTAAAGTTGCTGTGATGTTCACCCCTGCATTGTCTTTTTAATGGATGTGTTTGTGTTTAATTTACAATGATACAGTAATGGATATTGCTGTGCCTCATTAATTAACTTCTCGTTGTCCGTGCTGTTTGTTATGGGGCATATACAGTGCGTGTTTCCACGTGGGTTGATGTCACTTTTGATTGGACAGATTCTTTCCAGTCGCAGCGAAAAAATCTAGAAGGATGCGACTCTCTCATTGTATGAAACTGTGAAGGTCGAACGTTATGACAATGCTTTCTTGGCATACGCCCTTATCCAGGGCGATTTACAACATAAGCTAACAAGCTAATATTCATATTAATGACCTACCAGAAGTGAGTAACAGTAACGGAGTTGTCTGAGGGAAATGTAGTGCAGTAAAAAGTGCATTATTTTGTTCATAAATGTAGTGGAGTACAAGTTAAAAAAAGTAAAAGTAGCCACAAATAATAAATACTTATGTACAAATACTCGAAAAACGTACTTAAGTACAGGAATTAAGTATTTGTACTTCGTTACTTTACACCCCTGAGAACATCTGGTGTGCATCGGACCATCATAACAAGCTCTTCCTGGTGACTGCATCAAGGCTAGAATTATAGATCTTCATCTCCGTCCTTAAGAGGGTATATGACAGGGAAACATCAAAGGCTTTTTCTAAAGGGAAAATAATGGCTGTAGTTGATAAGCAAATATTTAATTCTTTATTGTAAGTTGTATATTTTCAGTTCGCTCAAACCTTCTTCACCAGCCCTCTCCAGCTCATCCAAACTGTGTATTGATTGCCTTTGGTTATTATTATAATTTCTCCTGCTTCACTTTTTCCCACAACTCCTCCTCTTCGGTCATTTCACTGCCTCGCTATGATTACATGCATCTAATTCAAAACTCTTGCCCTCATGTGCTGCTCTATCCATCACTCCCCACTCTGCTTGTTTCAGTCCCTTGTCTCTCCCTATATCCCCCCTCATTGTCATCACTCATCTTCTTCTGACTAGTTTGCTGCACCTTCCTCTCACAATCCTACCCCGAGCCCGTTTAATCTCCTCCTTTTCCTGTCAGCGGTGGACCCCAGACAACTGGAAACATCAGAACTCAAGTATCTGTAGTGCCTCCTGAAAACTCACCTACAAATCCTACAGATCCCACAATCCTCTCTCCCTGTCTCTACGATAGCCACTTTTACCACAAGTACAGAACTACTTCACACAAGCTGCTTTGAAGGGTCAGATCACAATCACAAACTATATTCTCATTTTTCAAGTCTACCCCTTGATAGGCTGCAGATTCTGCATTTTATACTCCACTGTGTAAGAGCTTGCGTTATGTTCTATTCTACTTATTATTATCACTCTACAATATGGAAATTTTGTAACTATGCTACTTAAGGACAGTCACCTTGGAAGCAAAAGACCCAGATAGACAAACAAACATGTTAATAAATACTTTTAGTATCTTCTAATGTTGCACACAAAGGTGTCTTTTTGAATCATGCACTGCAATTGTTTCCATTCTAGTTTTGTTCTGTATTTGTCTCCCACACAGTTGTTGAAGAGAAATATGACTTTCAAAACCCTTTTTGGTTTTACTCTCAAATATATTATTTAAATGTTAAGTATGTATGTGTTTAAAACATTCAAATATAACAATCAACACCACTTAAACCTTCTTGGAAATGACCATCAGCTGCTTGTAACTTTATCTTTTCCAATTTAAGTTGCTGTGGGTTTGGATGAATGACTTAATCTTTTGGAAATTCCGATGTCAGAAATTCTTCATACTCACGTCAGCTTTGTAATTATAACCCTGTGTTGTCATTAAATGATACATGTAATTTTAGTAGAGGCTCAAAGAGCAAGAAAGAGAAAATATTTATTTTATTTTTATCTTTTCTTCTTTTTTTTTTTTAAATACCAGCAGCTTTAATGGATTATATGTCAGGTGTAATTAAGCAAATTAAATTTACAAGCTTGTATTCCAGAAACAGTCTTTTTCTTTTGAGGTACATAAGACCAAATTAATATAAGTCTTAATTGTTGAACCACAATAACTGATAGGAAGGTTTAAGTGAATCTCTGTCTGAATGTTGTCAGAAACACTGTGTTCATTGGTACCATTGTTTAGTAGGGTGTAATTTCCAAATACAATGATAAATACTTAATTGGTACTTTTAAAATGCATGAATGACAAAAGGAACAGTTAGTGATGTGGAAGTTATTGAAAATAGAAATGACTGGCATTTAATGTATTAAAGAAGAAAGCTTCAGACTTGTGTTTCCACTGTTAATGAAAGAATAGAGATTGCATGCAGACGTTTGATTAATTCATCAAAATACATTTACAAAAAAAAAGGCAAAATCTCAGTTGGAAAATGATGCTTATGAAGTAGCCAAATTAATTTTGTAAAGTTGAAGTTTAATCATTAATTTGGCTTTCATGGAAAAGTATCACATTGGAGAAAGAATCAGTTTATTCCACATGCAGCAGAAAGCAAATGCCGGCCACAGGCTGTTCAATTCTTGTCACTGTCCCAGGGGAACAGTGAAGAACATATTACAGTTTTTAAAGGTCAACCGCTACGGTCAGTTAAAACAACTATAAACTCAACAACAGACTCTCCATTAACAACATCGATCTAAACTATAGTACCTGATGTCCTCCATTAAAGTACAGACACTGGGATTTCAAAATACTTGGAAATAAACATTTGAATGTTGACTGTATGGGAACTGTCAGGAACAGAAACACAAAAAGGGAATAAAAAAGTCCAGATACCACCAAAAAATCCAGTTCATTGACCTATCCCTTCATATTTACCAGCATAATTCATGAAATGTCCAAATTCTGCAGATATGTGTATGAATTCAAAGAATGGTCTTTTAGGATTAGCATTCAGTTAGATGCATTATTAATGCATTAGGTTACTTTATTTTTTTTTACCAATTATACAGTTATCAAAGAAAATATGTAATTGTAAATTATATGTACTGTTAATTAGCAGTTCTTGTACTACCTCCATAGCATTGCTGTTTTGTAAGTTGCACTGGACAAGGGCATCGGCTAATAAATAAATAAACAAACAAATAAATAAATAATAGTACCACTGTCCTTCTCCAATATAATGTAGCAATCTGGTCCCAGTGATTTACATATAATCATACTGATGGACATGTTTTTAGCACAGTGTAGAAGAATTATCTCCTTCTAGTGGTTGGATGATACTAAAATTAGCGATAAGGTCACTGAGCGATAATAACACAGCGGTATAGGTTGTGAACGGTCCAAGCTGTGACCTTCTGAGTGTGGGTGTGGAAGTTTTAGGTTATTGTCTGTGTGTTGTCATTTAATCTCTGATTTGTAGGTATTGTTAGTGTAAATTTCACAAGAATAACACTTGTCGTGCAATGACAGATAAATAATATGCAGGGATCCAGGGACCATTTAGGTCTGTGGACACAGTATGGTTTTAGGTGAGATATCAATATTCCAGTTACAATGGCCTTGAAACAGATTTCAGTTTTAACTGTGCCCAACAGAAGATGCTACATTCTGTTTGAAAAGGCAAATATATAAATGTTACTATTTGAACCAATACATGGCAATTTTTTCTTACATTTTTTTTAATTCTTATTTTAAAGGTTCAGTTTAACAACATACCACCAAGACCATTACATATTTTCTCAGTAACTATTTATTAGTTATTTTTCAGGGAAATAAGCTTCAATTTAAGTTTTATCTTTGATGTGAGTTTTGCCCTTGCAGCTGTATGCCTCTTGCTGTGAAAGTGCACTTCTCAAAAGAACACAGATTCTCAGAGAGATAAATTCTGCATAATTTTTTTTCATTTATTCAGGTCATAAAAAGAGTTATATACAAATTGCTGTTTTTAGGCATAATCGTTATTAGCAAACAAAAAAGGAATTATTTATTTAACTGCCATTTGCTTTTAAATAACATGACAAGTATTGTGTAACAACAGAAAGAACTATAAGTATTTGCAAAGACAGCAATAATGTTTCTTTCAACATGCTCTTTTGGAGACAGATTCCCTGATGTCTCATCACAATTAAAATTCTTAAGTGTAATATTTTGCTTAACCAATCAATGAATTAATTATTCATAATAGTAAACATTCCAACTGTACTTTGCACGTCCTGTTCAGAATAGACATTTTCTCTTCCTCTCTTGAAGCTGAAAATGTGACTATAATTCAGATTGAAAGAATTAATACAATTCTGAATGAATTGTCCTTTACCCCCTTAAAACAAAAAACAACAAAAACACCACCACCATCGGTTTAACATTTTTATCAGTTTTAAAAGCACAATCTTAATATTTGATTATATGTAGTCATCATGAAAGAATTCCCACATTACCACATATAATGTGTTTTATTATTTAATCTTGTTCTTGCACACATTAAATCAAATGAATATTTGGTTTCAAACTGCGGTACTTATTCTGTTAATTTCAACTTTTTAATGGCACATAGAACACATTGTCTGAGGGGAACTGACACTTCTTTGTGTTATTTTTTTTTAAAGAAAGAGTCTACTTCCTGATGTTAGTTTCATATTGGACATTGCATTTCAATATTTTTATACTGTTTCACTTAAATCCCTTACTGTGATCCATGGGTTTTCAAACTGGTCCTGGAGTACCCCTTGCCCTGCTGGTTTTTGTTCCAACCTAGGTCTTAATTACTTAATTTAACTGTATATTGCTTTGTTAGGTCAATTAAGGATTCAATTAAGCAATTAAGACCTCAGTTGGAACAAAAACCAGCAGGGCGGAGGCTACTCCAGGACTGGTTTGAAAACCACTGCTGTGATCAATTGTATAAATTTGATCATTCTTTAAATTATGTTTAGTGCTTTTAATTTGTGTTCAGCTATGGGATCTGCTCTACCTCAATAAAAACAGTTGTAAGTGTAGTCAATCTTATGGGATCTCCATGTATTTGTGCAGCTTCTATTAAAATAAAACAGAAACAATAATAAAAAATAAAAACATACAAAATAGCAAAGACCTTCCATTAAAGACGTTTCCATTCCTAGATGGCCAAGAGACTAACCTGCCCTAATGATACAAATACTTCATTTTATATGATCTGGGTTTCTGTCTTTCAGCACCATCCACTGGTGAAATTGTGCCAACACAAACTTTCACCTTGAGTAATGATTTACATTCAACATAATAACTTCATGCACCAATTATGTGTGACACGATGATTTTATCATGTCACTTGCTCTCTCCATCATTAAAGCAAAAAGGACAGCTTAGTCTTTGTAACTGTATTCGATATTTCACATAACATAAGAACAAGGTACTTACAACACATTTTGTAGTGAATGATGTTCAAAGTGGTTAAATTTGAGAATAAGAGAAGAAGAGCGACACTGTACATGTCTTAACAATACATGTACTTGTTAATCTTACTAATTTAACCATATTTGTTTCCCATCCAAATTTGGATTTTAAAATTATCATACATTTTAGATAACAATCAGTACATTTTTATACCTTTGGATGTGTCTAATGTATTTACATCTTTTTCAGGGGAAAATTTTCTAATCTTTTTATCAAAACATCAGTCATTTTCAGATGTTATATATTCTTTTAAGAATACATTTTTTTTTTACTAATCCAAACAAGGGGCATTATTATATTATGGAAGCAATCAGGCCCAGATGAGCAGGCTACATATTTAAGACCTCTCATTTTGCATATATTATAGATAAGGTATAATTGAAAGATTTTAATTAGCTCTATTTTTCCAGGTATCAATAAGGTCAAATTTAATCCTTAGAATGGACCTTGATGATTGCAACTGCTTCAGTAACACTGAACTTTGGTTAGTTTTAAAAACAATACTCTTTAAGAGCATTATCATAAAGTCTCTCTTCAGTACTTTTAATGAATGAATAAAGTACTTTCAGCTCCTGGCACATTGTGTTTGTAAGAACACCTGTAAATGCAATCTTGATTTTGTCAAGGAAAAAGTGATATGGAAAATCTAACTCAAGGTCCACTTTTAAAATAAACAATAGTGTTGTTCTATGTTCTGATATTCTCCTTAGTATACTCCATCCTTTAAGGAAGAGGTTAAACATTTTGTTTGGGAAATTGTGTTCCCAAAATAGCCATCACAAAATCTTTACAGAACAACACAATCAATGCTCTCTTACCTTCCCTATTGTTTAACTTTCTTGTCCATATCTAAGATATCTCTGTGCATGTTCTTATCTTTGACCTTCAGCTTGTAGCTTTGTCACTACTTCCTTTTAGATCACAGATGACCTTCAATGAGATATCATTAAACCCTGACCCACTCGATGATCTGCTCATGTGGAATGCATATGCTGAATTGCAGTGGTTTGCACAGTAGGGGTGAAGTGAAGTACTTACAAAAATTCAAGTTGACACGCTTTATCAAATGTGGAAAGATGAAGACAAAACAGCTGCTATTGCTGTCGTAAGCAATCTGCCCGTGATTGAATAAAAGTGTCAAGAAAAGGGCTGCTTGATGGTCTTTTGTTCTCTCCCATCCAGCTTGATGTTAGTTTGAGCTGTCAGGAAGGAATCACAGCCGTGTGATTTATCAATACACTAAGTGACCTTGTAGCTCCACTGGTGGTGTATTAGAAGACAGCGCCCCCAGATGAAAGACAAGCTAAATACTTGGAAAATGTCTCTTTATAAAAGTGTCATTTGGTTAAAAAATACTCCTTTTTATGTGACATAGTAATACATGAATTAAATCTATGTTCATGTAGTGATAACAACAACAACAACAACAATGATAATAATAATTCAATAAGATACATGCAATTGATTGAAAATGACTAGACAGAGATCCAAGGCAGGTTTCTGAGCTGGTGATAAGGGGGCAAGACCAGGAGAGAGGCCTTGACAGAGCTGGATGGATAGCGATTCTGGGAGAACAGATGGAGGGGAAATGGAGATTTCTGGATAATTACTAGCTGCAGAATTCAATGACTGGGAAAGTAAAAGGCTGCGAACCCAGTAAACAACCTCAGCTGGATTGAAGGGCAGGGGGGTAATAAAAACGAGTACTCTCAGTGTAGCAGACAGGCAACAAAGGATCATCCGTTTTGGGGATTTTACAGTTAAAATTCATTTTAATGTCATGTTTCACAGTTGTCAATTATATTACAATAATAATGAATCCTCTTTGCTGAGATGTAGCAATGAGTCTCTGTAATGAAGCTGCACTGAATTCCCCTTTTGTGCAGTTTAACAGGACACATTGAAACAAAGAATCAAGAATACAAACATATTTCTTATCTCTGAGAACTTTACAATACATTCTTGTTTTTGATTATTAAACAGTTTAACAAGTACTGAATCAACAAGTACTGAAGGAATCACATTTCTGTCCAATTCTTTTCCTTAAGACTCATGAAGATCTTTGTAAATAAAAATTACTAAATAAAAAAAAAACAGTCAGTCTTTACATTTTAATTTTTGGAACCAATAAAATACACAAGCCTGCCTCCACAGCTAGTTTAATCACTTCCAATTCAATGTAATCAAATATAGTTCAGTTGGTATCACACACACACAAACTTCCCCTCGTTTAAAATAGTGCCTTTGGACAAATGTCAAATGCAATATCTAATTTCAAATATTTCAATATTGTATGATATTCAAATGCAAGACAAGGAATCTTCAGTATTCAATTAGAAAATAATCGGTGGGAAAGTAATTTCTGCATCAAAGTAGGTAATTATCAATGTCCGTGGAAAATGAACATTCCCTTCCATTGGAGTGGATGTGTTTTAAACCCACTCAAGTCCTCTATAAGTCTTAATAAACCACACGTGACATTAAACAGTGAACATTAGTTTCCTCCACATACACATCTGCACGGTTTCTTTTATATGTTAATCTCCGAAGCATAAGCATAAACAAAGTTGTAATTTATACCTTTCAATTTAAACAAATCTTCAATCTCTTTGAAGCCTAAGTGCTCTCAATTATCAAAATAAGGTTAGAATATGAATTGCAAATTATCTGGAAATTTTAGTCAATATGTGTTTCTCTTTTTTCAAAATGTATTTGTAGTAGCTCTATTTCCCACTACTAAAATTCTTTATTTTCTCCATGGTGACTCGTATGTTGGTAATAATGTTTTGTATTTTAGTTGAAGTCCTAAATTCTAGTTTGGGGGAGCTGGGGAATAAAATACGGATTATGACATTTCTTCCTAATTTAATCCATAATGGAATTTAATTTTTATGCACCTCATGCTGTATGTCTGCTTGGGGTTGTCTCAGTGTGTTTCACAAGTCTACCTTACTGCTCAGATAAGTATTTCCATTCAGCTTGGTTTCTTTTTGTTTTCTGGAGAAAAGCATTATCTGTGTCATATAAATTTCCCCTGTGCAACCATTTTCTAAGAATCATGACACACATTTGCTTTTGTTCGTCAATGTTAAAGATGAAAACGTCTGTGGCACATTTATCCTCCTATTCCTCTGTGAAATAGGCGATCCAAATTTTTCAAGCGGTACACTTATGTGGCCCATTCGATTTATATATTGTTAAAGGTTAAGTCAAATATTTAACAGCTGGCCATGTTTTACTGAACGCTTAGGAACCCGAACACATTAAAATTAAATTAAAAACAGCTACAGATAACCCAAAGAAGCATGGGAATGCGTATGCTTGAATAGACTCATAGCAAGAAGAATGAATCATTATTGAACCATGGGAATGCTGCACTGGAACCCAGACAGACCTAGAAGATGGCAAGACAATATCACAACTTTTGCAAGATGAAAGCTCACCGCTGAAATGCACAATTGTTTATCAGCTGGTTGGGGTACAGTGCAAATGACATCAGTGCCAAGGGCTTGATCCTCATCTGCTCTCATACACTCATCAAACATAAGACATATCAACAGATATAAAATTGCTGAAATATGCAAAATTGGAGTGAAATCATAAAAATACTTTGAATTATTTAACGTGGTGTAAGTATACCATCCATGTTCCAAGTCCAATCAATGCATAAACACTTCAGGGATTTGATATAATTACAAAAGGCTTGTAGGTATATGCTTCTGATCCCCGGTGTGGGCAGACTATATTTGCAGGACCTTTCCAATCCATTTCTTATTTGAACAATGGATTTTAATTTTAAAAGACAACTGCATTTTTAGTAGAACATATTTTATGTTTTACATCCCGTGTAATTGTGTACAAGCTTGAATTTCAATACGATTTTAATGTCATCATTCTAGTGTGTGACGTTTTGGTATTACAAAACAACAGGACAGTTTAATGTGGATAAAAGGGTGTTAAAAAGTGTTAAAAAGGGCAGTTTATTTGTCGACTTAGTTAAGAGTCTTTGATAAGAAATAGGTAGTCTTAACTGGAATATTTGAAGAGCGAGTTTATTATTGCATTATTAGATCCTCTGTATTTTAGTTAATGTATGAGATAATGCACTTAACACAGCTAACAGATTTTGTTAAAGCGCATACTCATGTGGAAAGGTGGCACAGGATTTATGTTGATTATTTTAACTTTAGTTAGTGTACTGTGGTACTGGTATTCTTGTTTGAATGACTATCTATCTATCTATGACTGTCTATTTTAAGGTTTTCATTTTCCACACATGACACCTTTTAATTCGATATATGAAATTAAGATAAATAAAACATGAAAGCTCCATAAAACAACTAACATACATGGAGATAAACTTACTGCAGACTAAAGTATTCCAAGGAACGGTACTTAGATATTCTCTTTTAAAGGTACCTTTGTTGTAATAAGCTGCACCAATGAAACCTAATTAATTTCCCCAGGTTCATGCAAAGAATGCAGAACACGTACTAATAAAAATTGCCTTTAAAATATCCCATTGATTGGCAGGCCTGGTTTTCAAGGGACGCTGATCTCTTTAATCCTGAAGGTGCCCCTTTGTGTGGACTTCATTGACTTCACAACTATGAACAAAACCCCAGCTGATTTTCATTAAAAACTCAAGCATCTGATCAAAAAGCATTTAATATTTAGATAATAGTCTTGTACATGTAGTTTCTTTTGTTTATAAGATCTGATATTCAGAGAGGAATTAATTAAAAAAAAAACTTCAAAGACACTGTTTCCGTGCTATGTATTTTTTGCTTCCTTAAAAAAAGAAAAGAAACAACTGTTCAAATGTTTCTGTCAATGCTTTCTAAGATAACAGTCTTACAGTAATGATCCAGAAAAAGCACACATCCATTCATTTGTGCTGATATAAATCAATGAAATTATTTTTAAGTATGTAAAACAGTATGGTATACTTCAAAGTTTTACCATTAGTTTTGTTGTGCAGTGCAATAGTTTTTTGCTCCAGCATAAGGGCCTGTGAAACCAAAGCACACTCGGTATGTCTTCATAATAACAGCATTGTTGGCAATGTTACAAAATTGTCCTATAAAGACATACCGACATGATGAAAGTAAAAAGCTGCTCTGCTAGTTTTTCATGTAGTAAGAATATTACAGTTACTTATCGATGAAAGACAAGTTTAAGAATGTCTGCATCATATTAATTATCACAATTGCAGAGGTCATTTTCCAAGCAATGTGACTTACTCTCCGTAGTCAGCCCAGCATTCTGATTATCATCACATTTTTGAGTCTCTGGTTCTTATCTTTTTCCTTTTCCGGATTGTATAGCTGTAGTAGTGAATTCTTTCTTGCGTTTATAAAGTGCAAGCCCGGGTATCTCAACTGGCTCAAACCTTTCTCAAGGTGAATAAAGTAAACAGTATTGCTCAGATCATGTTTAACTAATAAATTGTGCAAATGCATGCATATATGCCAAAGTGAATATTCTGGTTGAAGACTAACACATTCAGACATAATCTAATAGGACCTGAGGAAACTCTAATGGGGCGAAGGGTCTGTTCTCATTCTGGGCTTATTTTGATTATTATCATTTATTCATTTGAATGATGCCATTATGTTCTTATGTTTAATGTAAGATAAAATGTTCAAGGTTGTAGAGGATTACAGTCAGATGTTCCCACCGAAAGTCACAAAGCATTCTGTTTATAATATATCCTTGTCTTCAGGCTTTGTCATTCCACTGCCAGTTTCAAAATCTCCATGAAATTTGGTCTTTGGCTATCCTCGTCAAGCTGGAATTCTTTTATTTCATTTTGTCATCTTCCCAGAATTCCTATTAGACTTTTTCTTCCCCTTGAGATGCAGGCCAGTAATGCTTGGATCTCTTGGTACGTGTCTAGCTCATTGTTCCTTTACCCTGGCAATTATATCACTTATTCCTTTTTCTGTTTGAATGAAGGTTGTGCATCAATACAAGTAGCGCACACTGGTTGAAGATTTTCTTTTTAAAGAAAGTCTGTTTCTCCTTCAGAATCATAATTAACCACCCCTTTGGTTCCACTGTCTGGTTTTCAGTTGATCATGTTTGAAGTTTTACCCAAATTTAGAAATTCAACCAGCTTTAAGGTCTTGTTTCATGTGTCATTGTTTTCAGTATTATGTGATTCTACATATTATGAGAGGCACACAAACTTGGAGAACAGCTCTTGAAACATTTATTGATAAAGTTGTTCTTCTGGTGTTTTATCCATTTTATTTTCTAGCATAACTTAGCATAACATAAATGATATGCAGGTGAATGAAGACAACACTATAAATAAGATCAAATGTCAGTGTAAAAATAGAAATATTAAACAATCCATTAAAACTAAATTAACTAAAGACATAATACACAGATATATACATGTTTATGGAAGTGGTCACTCTGGGACACTTTAAAGTGGCTTATAAGAGATATCTGATCTAAAACATAAGTAAAATCAAGGACAACTAAAAATGCTCATTAAGCATCAATACATTGTGTAATATCTCTTGAGAGCCCTCTCATTTTTTGTAATACAAAATAAACATGTTACTTAATACTATTATTGATGTAGTCAAGGGATCTGTAGAGAAAAATTGCACTTTCATGAAAAATACAAAGCCAATATTAATCTTAATTTGTCCGTGTTAAATTGTGACTGAGGGTAAAATATTCATGGAAAAGTCAATACTGTATTGTAATTTCACATGACACTAATGAAATGACACAAATGACAATTTATTTTTGTTTACTTGTCTGCCCTTTAATGGATTGATAAATTTTATTAGAATAGAAAACAAGAACTCAGTGCATACTAGGCATATTTTGTAAAACAATTTTGATTGATTTTTTTCTCTGCATTCCTAGTGTAGAAAGTACAATAATCAATCTCTTCATACTGATTTTGTCCTCGTATTGTTTTAATAACCCTTGATTTTTAACGGGTAAGCATATCTTTTAGACCTTCTAACAAATCAGAAATGAGTACATTGCTGACTTCATTGTAGCTTTCACCACAGGCTATGTACTGTTAATCCCAGTGACAAATTCAAGTGATACTGTAGGTATTCATAACAGAAGAATATATTGCTGGCATTAGGAACTACAAATTTCAATATCTACTGATGCAGAACAAAATGTAAGAAACAAAAGCAGCCTCCAACAAATAATCAGGGTTTTATTCCAAAACTGGAGTGGTTTTTTTTAATTTTGTTTTGCCTCTTAATTGTAGCTATATTGTCTTTTGTGGTTTTCAAGTGATTAGTGTGCAAAGCTCTTGAAAGAAACATAATTCCACTTGAGGAGATAATATTGTGGCAGAGTTAGGAGCTAATTAATGTTTTCACAACTCGCAAAGAAATTCGATTTTGGAACTTTCCATGGCAACAAAAACTAGTTTTTTTGGGTTTTTTTTGGTGTCAACCGTGTGATGTACTTTCTTGTATCATTTGAAGACAAATCTAGACTATATAAAGCAACAAGCTGATGAATCTACCAAGATGTCAAATAAAAGTTGCATGTTAAATAAAGAAGGAAAAAAGAAAAAAGAATTCCATCATAATTAATATCACAGTAAACATTGCTATGTATCATTCAATCAGTCAAACACACTGACATGTATTTAACTAACTTGTATTTTTTTATGCACACAACTGGTCACAATCATGAACCAACCTGAAAAGCTATAGATAAAACACTGGCTTATGCAAATATTATCCATTTCAAAAAGAAAACAACCTTTATAATTGTTCTGACCTTTAACTTCAGTTACCTTACTTAACTTAGTTATTTACGTTGTTTATCCGAGGCTCCAAAGAAGCAGATACACTATAATAATCATGGCTGGGATTAAATAAAAACTTTGACCAACCTGCTAATAGAAAACTACATGACTGTACTCAGTTGCGGCATCATTTTTATTTAAATGCCACTTTCTTCTAATCATAAATGTAACCGCTATGATGTACAGGTTTGTAGTTTGCTATTAGCAGGGGGGTCAAAGTTTTGATTTAATCCTGCCTCATGTTTCCATAGTTACCGCTAGAAAGGGTATACATGATTGAAAGTGCAAGAAAAGTGAATGTTTTATATAACTCCTTTTGACTGCTCATGACTATTAATACACATTCAGTATACTGTGATGTTTGTGCCGCCACTTGCAAGGTTGCTACTCGATTTCAGTTGCATTTTGTAAAAATAAAGACCAACAAACCAACAAAAGTTTCCTATCACATGTTTTATAAATTACCTGGATTATTATCTGTGGTAGCCAATGAAAAAGACTTGGAGTGGACATGACTTTAAACTTAATAAAGCCAAATGTATAGTAGTTACTACACTGACTATCCTTATATAACTTGTTGGTAACAGTCTTCTTATAGTTTTGTAGTCGCAATGTAATCTTCTCCCAACTTCACTACCCAACAGCCTGGGATCACACATTCCTAGACCTCTTTCATCTACCTCTGTCAACCTACCCATCCTTTGAGGAGCTTCCAAATCAACCAGACAAAAATGAACTTTGTTTGGTGAGAGTTATAAACTCACATAATACAGTAAAAGTGCACACATGCATCTAATGAGCCGCATATGCTTGTCATCGGATACTCTATCATCACTTTTAATGCATATCTTTAATCAAGAATTTTACAAACGTTTCCCTGATTGTGAATGTCAGATAAACCGAATTATCTGGTTCAACTAAATAGACATAAATACTGTTTTATTTTATTGTATTTCACTTAAATTTTACATGTTTTTACCAATCATATCCTTTACACTAAATTCAGCCTTAATTAAATCTGGTCTTTACACTGAACATATTTTCAGGAGACATCAGAGAATAAAAACATGCTATTAAATGACCCCGGATTAACATAACCTGCATAATACAGGGAATGAACTAAACTCTTTTAAGTCAGGTTACACACAAACATGACCTGAGGGTCCCCGTTTCTTTTGTCGCATTCCACGGAAGATCAGTAAAGCTTCCATCTATTTCATGATTTCAGTGTTCACTTTTTTTTCTCTCCCCCAAACAAGGCACAGATTGTCTGCCACAGAGAACACCTGTAAGGTGCTTGCCATAGAAAAGCCCACTTCAACAGACTCCCTCGCTTTAGTCAATAGGCAATTATTTCTACATATGATAGGGGACTGTCAGCTTCAAACAGACAACATTCTTCAGGCAGATTAGCCCAAATTATGTTTTATTATGTTGGCTTGCTTGGATGGATTGAAGTCTATCTAGTCTCTGCACCACTGGAATTCAAGACAAGGCTATCAGCGTAATGTTTGTGGCATGTTTGGAGTTCCTGTGATATTGAGCTTCAAAAAGTATCAGATAAAAACTCTGCTCGATGCTGGCTATCATTCAGCAATGATATCCATTTTATCACTGTGTTTGGGCCTGTAGAGAGATTAAATTAAACAGTCTGAACAAATGCTTTACATGTGATATTATTGAATATCAAACTGAAACACAGGCATACAGCCCAGCACAGCTTACAGATCACAGGGGAAAGAGAGCGAGAATAGGAATGTAAAGTGAGAAATAAAAAAAAACAAGGGTTTTGGCATTTTTGTTTAATATACTGATATTTACTATATACTAATATATATTCTAATGGATGGAATTTAATAACAAAAATCAGTTTCATACTATATTATCAACATCATTCAACAAGTTGAGGTGATGAGTATGCTAGCAAAAAAGGGTCTGCTTAGTTTCAGCACTATACAGCCAATAAAAGGTCTTCAAGTGTAACTTATAGTGCATTTAATATATTAATAAACAGTATTTAGCTTCACAGTCTAGTTGTATTTAATTTTACTGGAAAAAACAGCTTAAAAGAAAATGTGCATATTTATTAGAAGTTAATATAGATTTCAAATGTAAGATTCAGAGAACAAAGAATCAATCAGGTTTCTGTTCTTTCCTTGATTTTCATCACTAAGTACCTAAGTATCGATCAGAAGATTGCGTAATAATATACATTTCTTACATTTATTGCTATTTCATATAGATTAAGGCTGCTATACCAGACTCATTGATTAAAACAGAAATCCTTTACCTTGACACATACAATTTGACTGCAGCAATTAGTATACGTGATAATTTCAGTTACAAAGGCATTTACTCATCTATAAATTATGCAAAACAAACAAGAAACTTGTAGTGTAATAAATGCAACAAATCATATAGGAGATGGACATTTCAGCAATTAAGATCTACAGTATTTGTTTTTAATCAAAACTCAGTTTTAAAAACTGAAATCATACATGACCAAAATTGTACCTCATGGGTAAATATTAGATGCACAATTCAAATTAAGCAATGATTTATTAAAACACAAACATTGGCACATTCTCATGGGTGTTCTAGCCAGGTCAGGATTAGGTGAAGAAACTAAATGATCTATTGGGATGAAAACAGGGCAATTAAAGCTCAAAATCAAGCTACCTTACACAAACAATAGAAGTTATACAAAAGTGTCTGAAATACTGTATTTCTGGAAACTTAGTAAAAGTAAATATATATGCAACCAAAGCTCTGACAAGATCTGAAGGCCACATTTGAAGGGTTTGTGAAAATCCTACACTTACGGCCAATGATTTCACAAGAGAACAAATATTTAGTAAACTAGTTAAATGTTTACTGTACTATAGGGTGGGATGGTTAGTTCAGATGATTTGACTAAGGGGCCATAAACACTGTAGTCCAGAGTTCACGACCCATCCACTTACCACTTAACAAGTCCTACCGGCATGGGGAGCCCAGGCCACCACTAATAAGTTGCTTTTTGATTCCATTTTCAACAAACCAACTTGGACATCTACAGCACTGATTTTCCAAAAGACTTTAGGTGGTCAGCAATATAATTAGCACTCGCAGAACAGTCCAGCCCCAATAGACTAGGTGGGGCAATGTGGCCCAAAACATATATAGCGGTATTCTAGATGTAATTGGTAAAACACGGTATAGATCATGATATACAGTTAAATTTGATTATTATTTATTTAATCTAAAAACCGCCACCTTTTAGAAACGTATGTTTATTTTCGATCTCTGTGCGAGTACATGGTAACAATTTAAGATTTAACCCATTTTAACCTATTGTGACCATATGGTCACACAAAACATGCTTTTATTTTAACACCAGTAAATTAGGAATATTAAAAAGAAAAAGTCTTATTTTGCTTTCATTACTCACTATTGAGGTTATGGTTTAAGGGAAAGAAATTGTTGCTCTTGGCACCTCCCAGAAAGTTTTTACAGTTGAAGACAATCACTGCCTGCTGAGACACCAGTCAAGCCGAGCCACAATCGGTCTAATAAATGTGTGATATTCTGTGTAGATTTTTTTTTCCATGAAATTAATTATTTTTCATCTAAAACATGTCTAAGAATATAACATGAATCTTTTTTTTTCTTAAATTTATACTTTATAAATCAATTTTGTATCATGTAAATACATGCGTTAACACTTGGTCAGGCTAAGTTTAGGCGGGTTCAAAACACATCAAATCATTATTTTTATTTTTGTTGATTTTAAATGTATTTAGAATTGTATTATTTAAATTAAAAATATATATTTAAATTAAAATCAATTGATTTTAAATATCCCTGAATTTAGTAATCTCCATTTACAGAACCTTGACCTTGAGTGCAAAGAGGTTCTTGCTCTGCTGGACAGTAGTAGAGGGTACAGATTTTAAACCTGAACCAACAGTTCTATCAGATGATGACTCTGCTGATAAGGATTTGGTTTTGGAGGGAGGCTTGGTTGACAACCTTAGTAGGAAGCACCTGACATCTTGTCATCTTTTCAAGTGGGGAGTGCTTGGGAGATGAGAGCCTGAATGAAACTCTGGATAAAAGGTCACCTGGATTCAAGATGATCTTTAATCCATAAACAGATTATTTCCTGAAGTAGAATTTTGGTCTCTGAAGTCCCAAACCAGGAAATTAAGAAAATCCAAGTGCAATGTCCCCTACTCATAGGGCAATACAAGTAGGCCTATATGGGAGAACTTGACAGAATGGATGAGAACGTTGAAATGAGAAGGGGTGGTGGCCCCTCTTCACTTGGCTGATTGATGTTGCTGTACATAATTCTTGGATCTTGGACTGGTTGGCAGGATTGGACATACCATAGCTTGACTTCAGGTGGGAAATTGTCAAAACCAACTGCATAAGGTACAAGAACTCACCCCTAGGAGCTGGGAGACCATCAATATCACATGCACATGTTACACACGGTCGGGTGTCCAATGCAATTCAATTTAACATGATGGAACACTTTGTCATTGCGACTGAAAGCAAGAAGAGAAGGCGCTGTGCTGGAGAAGGGTTCACAACTGTGGGACACACAGTGCAAAAAGTGTGGAATTAGACTAGGTGTAGACTGCTTCGGGAATTTCCACACTCAGTAGTCTGCTGTGGTAACATGAAAAATAGCTCATAAAATAGGCACTTATTTAAGAATTCTAGGAATATTTTTTGGGGAAATTGTCCATGTTTGTATTGCAGTGTATGTATGTGACCATTTGAACAAAAAAAATATATACACTTTGATGAAAAATTAATTTTGGGTTAAAATAAAAAAATACAGTACAGGAACTTCAGGTTGTCTTAAACTTCTATGATTCAATTAATGCTGCCCACAGGGCTCTTGCACCACCTTGTGGTTCATCAGCTTACTGTTCTCTTACGTTTCTTGTTCAATAACATATACCCAGGGGTAAACTTAATATCTCTTAACTAAGAATAGCTTGGGCTTCAACTGCTTTCCCTGCAGACTTAGACATGTTTTCCTTGCCACCAAAACAGTTTCCAAAACACTTAATACATGTAATTTAAATCCTCGTGAGTATTACAGTATAAAGGTGACCTATTTTACTCTGTAAAAGATGGCTATTCATTACTTGACTTCAGCGGACAAGTACATTTTACTTTATAGCTTGTTAAACAGAAATGAGAGAAACAATTGTTTTATTTAAATGTTCTTAACTTTTTTGCAGTAGTTGTAAATGCACTGTAAAACCTGTAATAGTGTACACTCACCTAAAGGATTATTAGGAACACCTGTTCAATTTCTCATTAATACAATTATCTAAACAACCAATCACATGGCAGTTGCTTCAATGCATTTAGGGGTGTGGTCCTGGTCAAGACAATCTCCTGAACTC
Organism: Amia ocellicauda; assembly: GCF_036373705.1. Lineage (NCBI taxonomy): Eukaryota > Metazoa > Chordata > Actinopteri > Amiiformes > Amiidae > Amia > Amia ocellicauda. The sequence goes on from NC_089855.1 coordinate 19,968,458, forward strand.
CAAACTGAATGTCTGAATGGGAAAGAAAGGTGATTTAAGCATTTTGAGCGTGGCATGGTTGTTGGTGCCAGACGGGCCGGTCTGAGTATTTCACAATCTGCTCAGTTACTGGAATTTTCACGCACAACCATTTCTAGGGTTTACAAAGAATGGTGTGAAAAGGGAAAAACATCCAGTATGCAGCAGTCCTGTGGGCGAAAATGCCTTGTTGATGTTAGAGGTCAGAGGAGAATGGGCCGACTGATTCAAGCTGATAGAAGAGCAACTTTGACTGAAATAACCACTCGTTACAACCGAGGTATGCAGCAAAGCATTTGTGAAGCCACAACACGTACAACCTTGAGGCGGATGGGCTACAACAGCAGAAGACCCCACCGGGTACCACTCATCTCCACTACAAATAGGAAAAAGAGGCTACAATTTGCACAAGCTCACCAAAATTGGACAGTTGAAGACTGGAAAAATGTTGCCTGGTCTGATGAGTCTCGATCTCTGTTGAGACATTCAGATGGTAGAGTCAGAATTTGGCGTAAACAGAATGAGAACATGGATCCATCATGCCTTGTTACCACTGTGCAGGCTGGTGGTGGTGGTGTAATGGTGTGGGGGATGTTTTCTTGGCACACTTTAGGCCCCTTAGTGCCAATTGGGCATCGTTTAAATGCCACGGCCTACCTGAGCATTGTTTCTGACCATGTCCATCCCTTTATGACCACCATGTACCCATCCTCTGATGGCTACTTCCAGCAGGATAATGCACCATGTCACAAAGGTCGAATCATTTCAAATTGGTTTCTTGAACATGACAATGAGTTCACTGTACTAAACTGGCCCCCACAGTCACCAGATCTCAACCCAATAGAGCATCTTTGGGATGTGGTGGAACGGGAGCTTCGTGCCCTGGATGTGCATCCCACAAATCTCCATCAACTGCAAGATGCTATCCTATCAATATGGGCCAACATTTCTAAAGAATGCTTTCAGCACCTTGTTGAATCAATGCCACGTAGAATTAAGGCAGTTCTGAAGGCGAAAGGGGGTCAAACACAGTATTAGTATGGTGTTCCTAATAATCCTTTAGGTGAGTGTATATACATATTATAAACATTCCACACTTAATAAAAAATCATTTTCCCCCCTCATTTAGTATTTAATGAAATAAATTAGACAATTATTACACTATTAACACAATATATATTTGTTCTTTTTAAGGTTTTAGCACTGCAACAGCTGTATGGTGATGTATAATGTATTCAGTTTCATGAACATTGTTTTTTTTTTTTTTTTTAATCACTTCAGACACTAGCATTTATTTTAAAATACTTTCCATTTGATAGAAATGCCTATATGGCATTATATTAAGTACACAGGCTCTTGACGAAGAACGTAGACTCTCTCTCTACTGAGCTGTAACCTTTCAATACGTGCACAAAGCATCCTTTATGAAGTCAAATGTTCTCCAGTTTTGTACTTTGAGCCTGTTGTGCTGTGATGTCAGTTGATATAAGGGCATCACTGTCTTCCTTAGCTTGTACTGTTTTCAGATGTCTAGGAAAAAAACAAAAACAAAGGGCATTAAACATTAAGGTTGTTGGAACAAAAGTTTTAGCCCTTTTTGAGGTCCACTTGGACTCGCCTAGATGTTATACTTTATACCACTCTCAAAAACACTGGTATTGCCATCAATGATAGAAGAACAAAGGAAAAACAGGCCATGAGAAAAGTCTTAACAAAATTACAGCATCCTGAAACCTAGCCTCCCAAGGGAAGTCTAAGGCTAGCACCATCTTGACAGCAACCATATCATGGAAAAAGCTTATTTCTGTCTGTGGAAGGTAACAGCTGCATGCACATAATATAACAATTAAAAAGAAGCAGCACTTCAGTATGATCTACTCTACTAAAATACCAATAGGGTAAAACCAACATGTATATGAATAATTTGTTTTACATAGTATTTATTGTAGTAGTAGGAGGTAGGAAAAACTATGCAAGAATATACAAGGGGAAGTGACCCAATTAAGCCCACCGCATTTTTCTTATAAATACGTGAATTTCTTCCCAATAAAGTGGGGTATTAAATCAAAGATTAATCTCTCATCTAAACAAATTGTGACTAAATTAAATTAACTTATTTAACTGCAAAAAGTGAAAAGTCCGGAGTGGGCTTATAAGCCCATGTGTCCCACATAAGTCCACAAGAGTTAACAGTAAATACTTCAAATTGTATTTATTAATCACTTCATATTTTATAGATTATTGAATTCAGATCTCAAATAACCAGCCAACCAATTAAAATTTTATTTTTATAGTATCGGAGACGGAATTGATGCACTTGTAGAGGCAGTTTGCTCTGCTGGTGTGCTGGCTGTTGGGGTTGAGGCCTGGCACTGTTGGGGCTGTGGAAGTCAGAACAGGTGCTTCACAAAAAGGACTGTCCTCACAGCTCTGCCTCACAGGGAATATTCCAGTGCTCTGAAAGCCACCGATGAGGTTTTCTGGCTTGAGTGCAGTGGAATTCACCGGGAATTCCTTTCAGATTTTGTCCCTGCTAACATGGGAATTGCAATGCAGTTCTTTCTTCCATTACCATTTGACTAGGGATGAACCGATTGATGAGCCACAGATCAGTATCGGGCCAATATGGCAAGAAATTACTACATCGGCTATTGGCCGATTGCTTTAAAATGGCCAATATTTCTGATCGATATTGCTCTCTGATGGTGCAGCTTTTATTACATCTAACTTAGCATCCAATTTGTTCTATTCTACTCGTGTAGTTTTAACAAAATATGAATGATGCACAGGAACTGCACACGAACCCCCCTATTATGGAGGTACAATGGGTTCTGGGCTTAGTGGGCTTATTAAGAACAACACTGGTCCATGGGAAATTAACACTATACAACATTATTGAGGTTAATGTAAACATGTAATATCTTTATAATAAATACAATACATTATTATTTACCATGTTTATTATTGTTGGTAGAACAAATTAAATAATTATTCTGCTTTCAAGCCGTGTGCTAATAGGCTTCTCAAGGGCGCTGTTCCTTTTAAGCCCATATGACAAATACAATTACATTTTAAGATTGTAATAAATTGATTAAACAATATTTAATGTTCTATCTGATGAAGCTTCTAAAATGTTTTCATTTACTATGGTCATCAACAGTTTTTCTCAGATTTTCTTCAATATTTTCAGATGCTTTTACAGTGCTTTTAAATACCAAGAAAATTCATAATATAAGGTTTCATTTGATTTATTAATCTCTTAATTTTATGATTCTTATCAATTTTCACCAAGTTTGGTCACCAAATTCCAGAAAAAATTGCCCCTCATAAAGCAAAGTTTTGGGGTGACTTCTAAAGATGATGCTGCACAGTGGGAGCACAAAGTCATGCATTAACTCAAGAACAAAAAATGTGATTGGCTCCAAATAAAAAGTAACATGACAGTAACAACGTTGTGCATTCACTGTGAAACAGATTATCCTTCTAATATGTCCTGTCTTTTCTGTATTTCAAAATAAAATAGCAAGTGGGCTTATATGGCACGTGGGCTTAATTGGGTCACTTCCCCTACATGTCATGAAAAATAAAGTACATTAAAATGGTCAGTAATTCTGTCAACATAGATGTAATTCTTCAAAAATCACTGCCATTTAAATGTAATGGGACAAGTTCAAACCTATTGCTATGGCAATAACCACAGAAACAGAAAACAAATGTATGTAAAAATGTACCCCCAAACATGTATAGCAATAATGGTTCAAATTAATAGTTAATTTAAGCAATACAAAGATGATGCCAAAAACAAATTCAATTTGTCAAGATGGCTGCCATTTGTTTACTTAAAAGGTACATGAAAACAATCTAAGCCAGTCTTGGACAAATCATAATACATCTTAGTTTTCAGTTTGCAAAAAACAATACAGTGCAGTACAATGCATTAAGTTTGAGGATTATAATGCTAATATCAGTTTAAAAACCCCATTAAAATCACAAACTACCCCAAAAACAAAGTCCCACCGATTATCCCATTGACCTGAAGTTACATACAAGAAGTAGAAGTTTGTTAATTTGGCTGAATTAGTAACCCTTCAATATTGTTTTGTGTTGCGTTTGCACTTGCACTTTACCAGTGCACTTTCTTTGTTTTCAACGCATATTTACTTAATATCTACTGCTTTTACATTTTGTAAAATAACTAAAACTGGTAGATGAATATAGTGTGGCACTTATGTTTTAAGAAAAAAAAAAAATGCATCAATCTACCATGAGTATTGTGCACAAATGTACTCTACAAATCAAAGGCATAATTTATTTTTGAGAATTTAGTTTTCTTTTGCCAACTTTATTAAGTTTTTAAATTGTCAAAGTTTTAAATATGAATGATTGTGGCCATTTCTCCATTTGATACAGGAGATAACGGTAAACAAAATGATTCCCCCCGTGTGTTCAACAAACACGCCCATTACTGACCACAGTTAATCACAATGGGTCAATTGCAATGAACTTAAGTCTGTGTATTAACTGGAGATGATCCTGTGGTTAGTACGCAGCTCCGAGCTTAATACCCATTGCAATGAACTGGGCGGTTGAAGTTATTCCCCAGCTGCGGACAAAAAATTTGGGGGTTCGTCTCCATTGCAATGAACCCCAAAATCACTGTTGCTGCCCTCTAGGAGACCAAGTACGGGACTAACTTAGTCCTACTCCAGCTACGGACTAACTATGGATAAGGGGAACAAAATGTGCAAAATCACAATGCATTGACTACTTTTGTGACTGACTGAACTACTCATAACTCGATTCACAACCACTAATCATTTTGTTTTACATATCAAAGAGTTACATTTTTGATTTTGACATTGACAAAATGTAATTTATTAATAATGCTCTGGTGTAAACTGGTGAAATTGAGAAAAAATAAGAACCAGTGTTCAAATTGTGGGTTGAAAGGTTTTATTAAATACTATTAAATAACTGAGAATATATTGAAAGCTCTACAGCAGGGGTTCCCAAAGTACAGCCCTCGAGGATGTTTCGGCATCCCAAAGCCAACCTTCAACCACCCCTTTTCTGAATCGTTACTATATTTTTACACTCTCTGAAAACAAATCGCACAAATTACACATGTAATTTTGGGGGAAATAATAAAACAACAATTAAAGTTAAAAAATGTTCCCTAATAGAAATGTATAGGAAATAAAAAGGTATGATTTGGGACATATTTATTTTTCATCGGTGGTTCATTTTCTACTGCGGCCCCCCATCCCATGCAATCTCCAGAAACTGGCCCTCCATCACCAGACATTAGGAACCCCTGCTGTACAGGAATTATTACCCAACTGGAATTGCAATGCAATATTATATTAATAATATGTAGTTATAATGCAATTGCGCTGTATGTAGCCTATAGCTGACTTCATATATTAGTATATGCCAAGATAGTAAATCAGTACACCGTGCCCAGGCAGGGCTGGGTCACCGCTGAGAGCTGCAGCTCGGGACAGCAGCTCTGTACAGGGGCGCTGTTGGGCTGCGGTATTGGACGTGTCAGCTTCGAACCTCCGCCTGTGCATCACTCACGTTATTTTCTTTAAAATACTTAAGACCACAGTATTAAATGTTTAGTGTACATAATGTTTTGGGGTTTCGTTTGGGGAAATGAAGTGCAATGGGAAATGCAATTTAGCTTTAGCTATATATATTTGTGACAAAAAAAAAAAACATTTCTGCGGAAATTGTATTATCGATTGTGCTAAAATAAATGTACAATTATATTGTGTTGTTACATGGCATTTGCATTTTAACACTATCAGCTCCACCAATGGGAGCAGAGGATTCTGCAGTTCTACGCATAAGAACCCAACCTAAAACATGACTATTCAGATAATAACATGAGCGCTGTACAATTACTTGGGGGGTGGTGCCGTCACTGACAAATATACTGACTGTTTTTCTAAATTGCCAATTGCTTTAGACAATTGAGGGGCGGGGCTGTGAAAAAATAAAAAACGTAGACAAAATCGCTCGCTTGGCATGCCAACCTATACGGCTCTGCCTGCCACTCTGGGCATGCATGCCACAGGTTCACCATCCCTGGCCTAGTGCCCCGTTTGTTGCACTGTAATCCTCAGATCTACACTCCTTAGAAAGCTCAATTAATCAATATAACAGCTATACATAAAATTACATACCAGTTAAAAGTAGAGTATATTTAAGATGTTTTAGTAGTACATGTAAGATGTCTCTGGTTAACACAAGGGTTAGGGGTGCTACAAATAAAATAAAGTAATTTATCAAAATATTGAATTTTCAATATTGTCTACAGTATATAGTATTCAAATATAGTATTAAAATTTTGTAAAACAGTTTGTTTAGAAGACAAAAATAATTGACAGCGAGAATGCAACATCAACGATATGAACTTCCATCCAATACCTGGCTAGCAACACATCTTTAGATACTTCCCTAATGAAGCAGTCACAAACCAATACAATTATATAAGACACTGAACTGTCCAAATCCTGCATTTCTGATTTAACAAGAATAAGAGTAAAGTACACAAAATTAGCTGATAATTATTGTATACTTGTGTAATTACAAAGATATAGTAAATCCGTCAAATACTAAATTAAAAGATGTTTAGGTTCTATGTTACCACCAAATATCACAAAACAAAGATGCAAAGCAGTAGAAACACACAGACCAGGTCCTCAACATCAAAAACAGAACCAATTAACATATTTAAAAATGATTCAAAATGCAAAGGTGATATGAAAACAATCCTGATTAGACAGCAACTAGTGCATCTGGTCTCAAGTGCAGCTTTTGACAGTCCTTTGAAATATTAATATCAGGTTGACAATTTGCCCTGCCTGGAGGGAGTTCACTTAAAATCTACATATCTTAAAAGTCTTATCCATCATTCACTTGATCTGATCTGACAGTACAAATTCAAGATGGCAAAACAGGGTTATATTCTGAATTACCAGTAACGTAAAGCAAATTCCTAGACATGTAAAGCACAATATCTGGCCTTACTTTAAACGCATCTGAAGCCTTACGGAGCTCCTTTATGACCGAAGACAGGGCCTCCGGGTTGATGCCTTGCTCACACAGTCGCACACAGATGGACAGAGACTCCATGTCCAGGCCTGTGTTCAGAAGCCTGGATATCTCAAGGAGAACTACAAATAAATAGGGTGGTTAGGAAAGATGAAGGGAAAAAACAATACATAAACACAGATTAAGAAATCCTATTTTCCTTAAGTAAAAAAATAAAATAAATACTAGACTTTCATTGTGCTTTGCCTGGTCTCAAGATGTAGCCAAAGTTCTGAAAATTAATGTCCATTAATGACAACAGCAGTCTTTAGATATTAGTTGTGTATTTATGATTATTATTATTTTTACCTCACCCGTAAAAATGAATAAAATAAAATTAAAATAAACAAGGGAGGTGACCGGTTTTCACTGTGGTTGTAGGACCTTCATCAAATTGATGAATCGTCACACATTGAATAACATCCTAAAACCTGTCTACAGTTTACTGCCATAAATAAGCAGTAAAGTGTAGTTCAGAGAAAGAAGAGAAAGCAATTGCAGACGTGAAACAGAGATAGGCAAACTAATAAAACAAAAAACAAAACATTTCTGCTGCATATACCCACTATAGTGCATGGACAAGTCTAGTAATATTACGTTGAAAAGTATTACCAATATGGCAAGCTGAAGCTATACAGTAAGACTAGAGAGATCTGGTCATCACTCATTATTTTTTCATTAAGGGATGTAGAATTAAAAGTAGGATGGATTTTATTCGACTACGTTATGGGTGATTCCATGAAAAGGTGGACATACATGCTGAAATAAATAAACCTAATTGCTTTGACAGGTGCGCCAGTCAATTCAATAACAGATAGCCCATAATGATTATTGTCATGCAATATGATATAGCAATAGCTATATCTACGCGTGTTAATCGCTATCCCCAAAAAATGTAATCGTGTTGTTAAATATCAAAAACAGACAATACACACACACACACACTAAAGTCAGACATTATACATTGATAACTAAGTTTAGTAAGTATGATCGCAATCGGCGGGAACCGTGGCGCGTAACGTGTTAGGAAAACACGTAAACAGAGTAAACACAAAAGAAACATAACACATTTGAAAGAATATAATCAAGCAAAAAGACAATAAATTGCTCATCTCACCATCCATTGTCTCCCGGACAGCATTCAAATTAGCAGCGCCTGCCATGTTTACAATTTTTTCACCAGTTGTGGCTCACCTTTATGAACCGGAAGAAGTTTAGTAGAAAATCCAGTGGTTGCGTTGTGGTAGCAAAGATTTCCGCAGTTCTGCGCACATCTGCAGAACCTCAGCGTTCCCATTGGTGAAACAGCGCAGATCTGCGCATACGGGATTTTGTTATTGAATTTAAACAATAATATATAAAATACATAAAAGCATATAAAACACAGTCTATAAGAATCGCCTGTTTATTCATGTATGCATGTATTTATTGTTGTAATGTATTTTCATTTAAAAATAAAGTTAGATGATTTCAAAACGGAAGTGTGTCGGGAAAGAGGGAGGCGTGCTCCATTCGAAATGGTGAAGCAGTTTAAATTTCATTGGTCACTTTTACTTCCCTGTTGTTTCTATTGGTCGCAAACTGTGTCCAGGGCTTCTATTGGATAAAGGGAGGATAGAAGGAAAATTAAAGCGAACGTTTAAATCAGATACACAGGGGAGAAAAGAAGGAATAAGACATTCTTATTAAAATAATGAAGACTTCAGCGATCGAATGACAGCTTTGATCAAATACAAGCGATTACACGTCTCAGTTTGTTTTTTCCCCCCTGTGATAGGAAGGTTTGAGGCAAAATACACAACTTTCAAGGTAAGGTACCCAAGTTGTTTAAACTTTAGACTAGTATTAATTGGATTTACAGAGTAGCTAAAATAAAGATGTACATTGTATTTCCATCTATTTATTAAAACTTTTTCGAAAGAATTTAGCTAGCAAAATTTCAAATCGTTATCCTGATTACATAAATAATGATTTAAATGAAGATATGTAGGCTATTGAACGTGCACGCCATGTTGGGTTTTCGTCTCAGTCGCCTAGTATTAGGAACAGTATTTATGTGATTAAGTGATTCAATGTATTAGTATGTGTCTGTTGCTTTCTTCATGCACATTCGTAGGTTGTTTGTTCCTGTGGTTGACATGGAAGATGTGTATGAAATGGGTGTTCAAATCACCCCTGAAACCCCCGGACGCCCAGCAGTCCTCAACCCTTTTGAGAGCCCGAACGACTATCACAGCCTGCACGAATCGGTTGTAGCAAGTCCGTCACTCTTCAAGTGTTCAAGAGCTACATCAGCAGTAAGTGTGCTTTTGCATTGATCCTCTAGACATGAAGTCGATGGCCTTTGCATGAGAGTTTCAGTCATTCATATCGATAGGAGTCTGCAGCCCTGCTGGCAACAAGCACAAACTGTTCCTGCAACTGTTTTTAAAGAGGTCTTGTATTGTTAACGTTAGTAATTGTATATAAGTAACCATGGCCATTGTTTTTCTCTATAACAAACGATTGTATTGTTCTTGAAAGGAAGTTTGATATTCTTTCAGACACCAGCAAAATTCAAGTGGTCCATAGATGAAATCGCTAGCTTGCATCCAGTTGACATTGACCCAGAAGACATTCATCGTCAGTCGTTATATTTGAGCCAAACCAGGTAATTATGAGACAAAGCTGTACACAACCTGCAAGATGGTCCTCCTTGAATAAACACACAGTCCAGCTCCTGCAGCTTGAGCCACATATACAGTGAGCGTTTTCACTAAACTAGATTTCTAGAGAACGTAGTCAAATCTAATCTTCTGGGATTTTGTTAGAAATGTAGGATACACATTTGACCCAAATTATTAATAGACAGATTATTGGTAGAGAGAACCTCTGTGTACCTGGAAGAGTACAATTCATTGGTTAAAGTAAGAATTTAGTAAAAAAGTTTTTTTTTTTCTTTTTTCTTTTTTCCAATTCTCTTTCAAGGACAGATAAAGATATTGAGGAAAGAAGACAGAATGCTATTGAACAGGTATGACTACTACATATGTTACTTAAGTTGATATATTATGTGTATTTATAACATGTTAATGTATTCTGTCATGTTGGACAAGAAGCACAGACTAAGATGGTACACTGATCAATATATATATTTTTTTAACATCCAGTTCTTCACAAAGAATACAATAGTTCCCTCGCCATGGGCTGAGCCAGAAAGCAGACATGCAACACGAACGCATACTTTAAAATGTAAGTTAAGAATACATTGGATATTGGTTCATCTAGTTCTCTTTTTGAAGATTGGGTTTAGTTTGTTAAAATGTTTAAATGTATTTACTGTTTTTAGGTTCTGTTTCTCCTGTGATTCCAGAGGAAAGTCTTCAAGAGGGGAAAAGCAATGGTTTGTAATTATGTTACATTGAAAGGCTGATATAGTATTGTGCTAGGTTGCTGAACTGACTTCTGCATTTGAGACGTTTAGATAAGTTATCCAACTTGGTATAAAGAAAAAATGCTGGAGGTATAACTCCTTCTGTTATATTCATTTTATCCTCATGAAGCTCCATACATCTTGTGTACCCTGTCTACTGAGTACATCTCAGACACATACATTCTCATTTAGACAGCTTTCCCAGCATCTCTCTTAAATTATTACCAAGCCCCATATATATAATTTCCTGAGTAGTAGTAAAGTGAAAAATAACTCAAGTCTGAAATTACCTTCACTTTTCACAGATCAAGATAGTTTAATTCTGACCAATTCTTTAGTGTCATTTGCTAAGATTTGGGTTTGCTAGTGTCATTTGCTAATTTGCTAGAAGTGATAGTTATATATTCTTATTTTGGAGATCTTTGTAATGCAACCTTTGTATAGACTTTTTTTTTAACACAAATTAAGTGAACTCAGCTACATAACTAAGGTTGTCTGTAATAGATGTTAATAAGTTGTGTGACGAGTGTCTGTTATTGTATTATTGTGGAAGAGATTTCGTGCAGTTTGGGTGAGAGGACCACAAACTGAAGCTGAGCAGTTCTGACTGCATGAAATATCTCTTATACAATAAGAGACCTCTTCACATGACCTATTAACTTATTATAAATCACATGTCAGGATTAGACTCGAAAATATATTTCAAGAAATTGATTTTAAAATTGAAATTATAATGCTATGCATCTGTTTTTGCAGCTGGTTGTCAGACGATGCTTTCATTGCCGGTGGATTTTGATCTAGAAAAAATATTAGGCAAGTATAAGCAGTCCTCCAAGTCGGTGTTTTACTCAACGTTTGTTATTCTAAGATACTATAATATAAGTTATCCTATCTAAGCCCGAGCAACAATGAAGTAGAATGCAGAAGGTTTGATTAATGACAGGGCACTGGAGAGTTAATATGCTCTGCGTGTACTGTATATTGGAGAATGTTTTGCATATCTTTGGAAAAGGAACTTTCAGATTACTTTTAATTACATTTCTTATGCTGAACACTCCCCTCCAGTTTGCGACCCGTAATACACTGAAAGTTAACATGTTTCGGTTTAATTTTTTACTGACAGAATTTAGTCTTTAAGCATTTTCAGATTTGCATCTGAACTATCAATCGCAAATGTATAACCTGTGCTGCTGTGCTGTGTGGTCACAGGGGATTATGTGAAGCCAGATGATGCAGTTGATCAGATGCACGAGAGTCTGAGCTCCTCGTCTTTGCGACGCAAGCTCTTCCTGGATGGGAATGGCAGTGGATCCGACTCGTCCTCCCCAGCCAGCCCGGACCGCGGCCCCATTGACATAGCCGTGGAACCAGCAGAGGGGCTGTTCTCTGTGGATTTATCGCCTTTGCAAAATAGAATTGCGGTTGCAACGCCAAACTCCGTGAGTAATGTTTCAGATTTCAGATGTGAGGTCTTGCAGATGTGATTCCTTTTCTCTGAGTGCTAACGCATTGGAGCATAATGTGAAAGACTTGTCATTGCTCCAGTTAAAGGGGAATGAAAGTAAAACTTAAAACTTATGGCACCCCTGTTAAACCTAAGAACAAGGAATGGAATTATAGAACATTGTAACGGCTATAAGCTTTTGGGCTGCCATGAGGGATAATCATGCCATGTTGTAAAGGTTTTTTTTGTTTTTGTGTTTCCAGGGGCAGTTTTCCTCTAGTCCCATTCAAGGCAGTACCAGGGCATGCAGTTTGGGAAGTTTGCCGAGTCCTATGTTCCCTGACAGGTCTTCTCCAAGTTTGAAGTCTCCCACTTTATCTCCCATTATTCCCCAGGCTGGAAAGACACCAGGCTCAGGTAAGTGCTGCGCATGGTACATTCAGGCCAACGACAAGGTGTGGGAGGCATAGTTCTGGTTAACATTTGGATGGAAATCTGAAGTAAAAATACAACAAATTTACAGAAGATTTTCAGTCTGCTCAAAAGAAGGGTATATGGTTTGTTAAATTCTTTATTGTAATGTTGGTTGAATATTTATAGACCTGCTGAGACTTTTTTCCCCTTTGTTTGTCTCTTTAAAGCGGAAAGGAGGAGGCTCAACTTCCGAACACCTGATGGAGCAGGACTCTGCAGTTCAAACACTAAAGCTAACCACTGCACTGAAAGTCCGTATGTTGAGGGATGCTCTCCCATACAAATCTGTTCCCCGGCGAGGTCCAGTACCAGTGTCCGGACACGTCGCTACAGGGGTTCTCCCTTCCAGCTCCCCTTTGCACATGAACTGAGTTATGAGGAAAAAGAGAATTTTCCACCAACTGACCCCTTGCCCCCCATGGACACGGACGCATGCTGCCTGCATTCTGACCTCATGGCGGGGAAGACCGAGTCGTGCAGCGGGAGACAGGAGCCCGTCTTGCTGCCCGCTGAGCCGGTACAGGTGGAGGAAGCCAAGGAAAATAACACTGTGAATATGGGAGATCCAGTGGAAAGCGCAGAAGATGAAAGCACCTGGGCGAAGGACGGGCCGGACAATACTCATATCCAGCTGACGAGTTCCAGAACGGGAAGCATCTCCAATGTAGAAAACTCCCACATGTTTATATCCCTGCTGGCGGAGAGCAGTGCCATCCCTTGTGATGGCAACAGCATGCAGGTATGTGTCTTTATCCACATGATAAAGGTACAGGGGAAATTGTCAAACCAAAGCATGCTGTTTTTTTTTTAAACATGGTTTATATATGGCTCACTTTCACTGCTTAATAGTGTATTTTATTCAAAAAAATATCTATTATAGTATACTGTAGTAAAAAGTAGTTGGCACCCCATTTTCCCCTCCATCTCTATACTGGCACACCTTCGTTCAGATTGTTTTGTTATACGATAACAATATATATTCTATATAGTCTGCTATCCACGTGTAAAAAAATATTTTGGTCAAACCGCACACTAATTTTCATTGTCTGTGTATCTAGGTTGACAGTGGTTATAACACATACTCAGTAGGTGTTAATAGTATTATGGATGGAGCTGCTTCAGAGACCCAGCCAAAGGATTTACTTGATGGCCAAACACCAGATGAAACCTTTTTTCATACTAGGACTCAACATTTCAAATCCAAGGTAATACTGTCAAAAATGATCACTGTTATTTGCTTCTGTAGGGTACTTTGTGTTAATGCTTAATTTGAATATTGAATTGTATTACTGCACTACTGTAATGCTTGTGGAATCTTTAAGGCCGACTGCTGAGAAATGTAATAATAGTGTAGGAGTCCAGGAATCTCATAAAATGGCTTCTGTGTAATTTCATTTGTATTTAAAATAAATGGCATTGTAATTAATTCACTGTTAATGGTACAATGACTTTACACATGGCTAATTAAAAAAGCTAATTTAATTTTGTGGTGTATATAGAGCAAAGGTGTGGAGGATGCACCAAAAAAAAAAAAAAAAAAAAGTTCAGCTTCTCAATGCCCTTGTTAGACCTCTCCTGAGCTGGTGCCTGTAAATTACAAAAGATAATAGACCTTTACAAAGCTCTCTTCACAAAAATAAATCATGATAGTGCATGAAAACTGAAAGAGATGTAAGGGCAGCTTAACAAATGGAGCCTAGTTTGACTTCCAAGGTCATGGTGGTGTTTTTCTGTTTTTGTTTTTAATAACTGGCAAACTGCCCCCCCCCACAAATCCATCTTATGGCCTTTAGTAGGACCAGACTAAATGGAGTAACTTTATCTGCTATTGTTAAAACTTTCCATATTGTGAATATATTTTCAATATTCTTGGCACTGTTTTTGTTTAGCAGGTCAACGTCATTGGCAATGTGCTGTCTTGATGTTATTAATTTAGCAATAAGACTATACAGTTATATTAGTCTTCCCATTAAATTACTGGAAATGTTATCTTTTATTTAAAAGATAGTGTAGAATACATCCCTTTCAAAAGGTTTTATAAACCATTTGAATGATTTATTTTAGAGGGAAAACTGTAGAAATTTAGACTTCTATTTCTTTGTAGATTAAGTTACAAAATTAAATGGTTATAAAAAAGAAAATGGGAGAAGTGGAGAAACTGTTCTGTCCCCAATTTTTTCAATATTGTGTAGGTCTGTATCTTAACTCTATCTAAATGGTCATTATTTTTCATCCCACTACACATTCAGTAACTATTATGGAACTGTTCCTTTAAGTAACCAACATGTATCTGTTTTGTCTTTTTTAGTTTGTTCATCTACATCACTAATAATGAAGTGGCTGTCCTTCCTGTGCTTCACGATCCTGAAGTGTGTTAAGATCTTATCAGATTACATTTGTATGTTTTTTTTTTTATCGTGGTTCATTTAAAGCATTGTGATGGTTTCCTTGAATATTTACTGGTGCTCCTTCCACTATTCATGCCTATATTGGAATCTGTGGTAATTTTATTTTGTGCTACATGTATTAATATAATCGTAATGAAAAATGTGCATTATGGGTTATACCACGTTATTTATTACATTAAAGAATAAGAAGTGTAACATTTGAAATGTTTCAAACTTTTCAAACTGGTTTTGTAGTTTATTGAATGTTCATGCAGTAATGGCTGAAGATTTGATGTATAAACTGATAAGTACACTTGAAACTTCATAAAGAAATACCTTGTAAAGTAATGGTTTACATTGATACCCATTTCTGAATTGTTTTGATGTATTTGTACAGGCAATGTTTCATGAATACTATTTTAAAACTAAACTATATGTTGAAAATACTCTTGACTTAATCGATTTACAGTGGGAGTTAATCATGAAGTTTGACATGTGTGGAAAAGTGATGACTGGTATAATGGGATTAAGCTTTCATTAAGTCACCTCCATAAAATATGTTTTAGTTATTTTAATATAACCTGAATGTACAGTATCTTACTGCATTGCTGAACACCCAGTATCCATTGATTGATGGAAAAACTTTATTGCAATAAAAGGTTACATATAAGTACAAGTATCTTTTCTGAAAATTGGTTTCCAATCTGTAAATGTTTATTTTGGGTGGGTTTGAGCTATTCCCATATACCTGTAACTAAACATACTCCTTTGCAATTTGGCAGTCTTCCCTTTCAGGCCAAGAGGGTATGCAACTTACATTTTTTGCTCTTCCCTAAACCCTTATAGATGCTTCTTCCAGTAAAATTACCATTACAAGCTTATACATACAAAAATAAGAGCCTCATGATAATTCATCTGATGTGACTGTGTAGAAATCTCATGTACAAAGTTCATGTTGATTTATTTTCAAAATGATGCTGTTTTACAATATCTAATTTTAACAGATGTACTTTTTAAACTCTACTCCGGATTACAATTTCTATAAGTATAATTCAGTCAATGTAACAAAACAAAACAAAAAAAAAAGAACTGACTAAAGCTAAAAGTTTAAAACCAATATATGCAAAACTATTCAGACAAGCAAGGGGACAAGATATTAATTTACAACTGCCATTTCTTAAAGGTGGGGAGGTCGAGCAATCTTGGTACTGTCCCCACACTCAGCGGTCCAGCTTGGCTTTCTTCGCTTCAGGTTCACTGGATGGAGATACACTAACCCCTGGGATCTGGAATAAACACGTTTGCAATTTTCATTTGTAATTTAATTGTAGCCTAACACCCAGTTAAGTTGGTTAAGATAGTAACAACAGGGCACTACAATTTGTAAAGCATTCAGCTTTCTTGTAAAAATAGGTTTCAGAATAAAACACCCACACAACATTTCACATTTTATCTTCTATGACTTCTATCAAAAATGATTATAGGCTGAAGAGCAACATGGGAACTTTCCTGGTTAGATAACTCTCCAGTTCATGACAATAATCCAAGAAGCTTCATGAAGGAAAATATCATATTCACCCAGATTAATTCATAGTTCATCATATTGTACATTTCTTACCACTGGCTCCACGAGGGACATTCTGATCTTCTGATGCTGGATATTTGATGAGTCTAAGCTGATGGTAACTTTCACTTTGTCAAACATATGGAAAGTATAATCTTCCACGGTCAATGCAGGTTCCTGGAATAGCAAACACCATATTCAGAAACCTCTTATGGATTATAAAATAAATCATATAATTAATATAATGTCGATTTATTTTTGTTCATAAGATTTTATAGATGCTCATAGTACAAAATTGTACAAAACTGAACATAACTAAAAAAAAAAAAAATAAACTTCTAACCATACTTAACGTTTTTTAACCACTGGAAGACATGGAAATACTACCAAACACAAATGTTGAAAGATCTGGCCAGAGATTTTGAATTTTCAATTACCTCCTCATTAAACGTCAAGCGAGGGTTTGGTTTGTCTTTGTTTTCAAAGAACACTGTGCCTTCTAGTCCAAATTTCGGTATTAGAATGACAATGGCGTTCTTCTTCACAAACAGAATGAAGCCCTCTTCGTTAAGGATCCCTCTGCTTTTAAAAAATAACTGAATGACAGAAAATGTACAAAAAGCAATTAAAACACAGGAAATCTCAACAAGCTGTATATATACATATTTCATGATTTTTATATGCATTTTAAGAATGACTACTTCAAAAAACAAAAAAATACAAAACATGAGACATGAGAACCACTATAACAAGGAATCTTCTTTGGACTCATGCAATACTGATTTATAATTAAACTGACATTTCTAAATCTGTAAAGAAACTGAACATATCATGGCTGCATATACTGTAATAAGGAGTGAGGGTACCTGAGTGTGGAAGGCAACTGATGCCCTCTGTGCATACTGAGCCATCTTGTGTCGGTAGTTCAGATTGTTACTCAGAGCAGCCTGCTTGAGTTTGTCCATCAGGTCTGGATAGGTAGAGTCCGCACCTATAGCTACTGCCAGCAACCGATGCACTATAATATCAGCGTACCTAAAGAGGGACACAAAGAGAAGGAAATGCAGTGTCACACTTCACTCTGGTATTATGCAAAATATGTAATGTTCAGTTAAACTAAAGGAGTGCAAACAGAATGACACAAATATTCCACTAATTGATACTGCTGAATTGCAGAAGTGCAGGAACTCACCTCCTGATTGGCGAGGTGAAGTGAGTGTAGATGGGTGAAGCCAGGCCATAGTGATGGAAGTCACTGTCCATGCCCGAGCAGAAGTACACGGCCTGCATCATGCAGCGAGTGGCCAGGATTCTCAGCAGCGTGTTGAAGTACTGGAATCCCTCCACATGGGCCGCGTCCAGAGAGTCTGCAAGAGCTTTGGCCGAGTCTGTCCGCAGAGCAAGGTTCTGCAAGAAAACACATGGCGCTTGGAACAAAAATATTGTGGCAAAGTGACTGAAAAACCCTTTTTATTATATTATATAGGCTGGATGTTTCTCTATTTTCCTCTAGTGTTGAACACCAGAAGCAGGCAACCTAACCAGCTCTCAGCTTGTCAAGATCACTGGACTAAATTGGCATGCTACGCAATGTTGCAAAGTCAACAACAAAAGTGCAACAAATCTTTAATTATTGCTTTTACAATTTTTAATGCAAAATGTTTTGTAATTTGTTAAATCCAAACCAGCCTTCAGACCTTCACTTTAATTGTGAGACACTGAACATGAACTGGGTTATATAGACGACCTTATTGGGTTGGCCTGATAATCCCAGATGTGTGTATTTAGCATTTTGGCTCAGAACTACATTATATTGTCCAGATACAACTGATTACATGTTTTACAGTACAGTGTTTTTGTTATTATTAATTAGTACCTTAGATTTTGCAGCTTTAAACAGAATGTCATAGTTTGAAGGTGGGGGGGCAGGATGTTTTCTGAGCATGGCACACTCGGGAAATTCTTCATAGATCTTCTTTGCAACTGATATATTTGCCAATAACATGAATTCCTCTACCATAGAGTTAGTTTCCCTGTAAAAAATATATTAAAAATCAGATTTTTTTTTTTTTTTTTAATATCTCAAGTGTTGTTGGATATAATTAACTTTATGCTGTAGTCATCAAACATTGCTGACACCACAGCAAATATAATTAGAGAACATGTTTAACTATGAAACTCATTTATAATAATAGAATAAAATATTTGTTAGCATTTAAACAATGTAGAACATGAAATATATTGTTAACTATAAGAATGTTCACTGCTGTTAGTAAATTGAGAAAAAAAACTTTACACACTCATCAACCTACTGAAAATGACAAATTTGATGTAAAACAGTAACTGGCCAGTACGGGGATCGAACCCGCGTACTTGGCGTTATTAGCACCACGCTCTAACCAGCTGAGCTAACCGGCAAATTTAATGTAAAAGGTAACAAAGCACTACTCACATGAGTTCCTTGGTCTGTAGATCAATAGGATCATGAGTCTCACTATCAATGTGGAAACGCACTTCAGGGGAGGACAGAGTTAGCGCACTGACACATGGGAAGAAAAAAATGTTGTTTAATTTTCTGAGCACCAGTTTATTCTTTTTATAGAATCTATTCCATGAATATATCCCAACAGTTCAATGACACCACCAGCGTAATTACAAATAACATAGAACGAACAAAACTGTGTTTAAAATTAATTACACAACGATTTGAGGGGATGGTTTATGTTAAGATTTAACAAAGCGGCTGCAGAATCCAGACCAATGACAATGAGAAACACTCAGTTAGACTTGATCCATATGGGCATCCTTGAAGCATGTGGCTTTTCTAAAGATGAAAGATGTTATTCCAACAATACAACATAGCAGGAAATGATGAACTCACCCTTTTTCGATTCTTCTCTTTTTAAGTATCTTGGCTAATGCGTTTAAACCACGTAAGCTCTTGGTGATCTCATCATTCATGCTGAGGTCATCTATTCTCATCTGGGCTTCGGCGTATGTTAGGGAAGCCTGTGAGGAAACAATGAGACCGTATTAGGCCGTACTAAGTGTGCATGCATTGCACATCCCCATAATGAATGTAGTAGTCAAGCACAAACAATAAATCAAGCACAAATGCTGAATGCTCACTTACCTTGGAGTTTATAACACTTTTAGTAAACCGTGTGCTGATTATTTCAGCTTCGTGATTAATTTCCCAGATACAAGAAAATGCAAACCTGTGGAGTCAACGATATGAAGAATTATTATTTAAGCACAAATATGGATTCTGCCAGACTAACAAAGTGTGTTAAGTAGTGGAAAGTAGTTACCTTTCTACATTTGACCGCAGAGAACACAGATTGGAGCTCAGTAGTTCGGGAACCATGTCAATTCTCTATTGGCGAAAAAGATGAATGCTTAAGTTGAAGGCTACGATGAATTCTGACACTAATATCAACACGTGCTTCAATTTACCTTTTCACACAGATACACTGTGGTTCCTCTGTTTGCCGATTCCAGGTCCATAGCATTTCCAGGTCGAATGAAGTGACTGACATCTGCAATATGAACTCCAACCTAGTGACACAGAATAGCACTCCAGTGAAGAAGCTATTTTTTAAAGCATTCCCTTTAACACAATTAATGTGACTACTGATACTTCAATATTTTATCTAGAGGAGATATAAATCTACGCTTGTCGTCTTCTTGATTAACACCTGGTTACCAGGATAATGCAGTTAAGTAAATCCTCCAATGAGAATGTATGAAGAAATTAGTTTTTAACAGTCATATCTAAATATAACTATTATTTTTTAATTTGTCTTTGAAACTAATGTTACATTTCCTAACTGTGTGGCATTCATACAAAATAATAATACACATTATCAACATTCACCTTTCTTTTCCTGCAATAATAATGTATTCAACAATTGTGTAAAGGCTTCCATTTTGAATGTATTCAAGTAAATAACGCGGCGTCTACCTCGAGATTGCCATTCTCCAAATCGAGGCAGTGAAGAGCATCATCGATATCGGTACACCCAGGGGGATCCACACTGCACACGTGAAGGTGCCTCAGATCTTCACGCTTTTTCAAATCCTGAGAGACAGGCAAAAAATAAAATGCCACGAGTCGCAGATAGATGACACCCAATAATTAAGGAATACGGTTAAAAACATATAAAGCTGCATTTCCAGTTTCAAAACCTTATCTTATAGAAGGAATTCCCCAGCAAAAAGGACAAAGCCATGTCTCTACCTCCTCTGTAATGTGCCAAGGCATTGTGGGAAGGAAACTGAGGACAGCTTGAGAGAAAGCCTGGTGAGGAACATCATGCTCCAGCAGCAGCACTTCTGTCTCGGTCTCTTTGTCTCCAGCGTTTCCCAGGCTCCTTACAAAATGACCCTGCAATAAACCCCAGAAGAATCCTCCTCGTTACATAGCGTTGCCTCTGTGAAGTCAGCTGTTTGAAGCTGTAAACGTATAGTCTTAAATGATCTTACGTTGGGATATCTAGAATGTTTGGGCCAGCCATCAATCGCAACAATAATCCTCTGTCCTTCTAATGCAGAAGCCTGGCGAGTTTCTATGCGGATTCTGGGGATCCTGCGGTCAGCTGGAGTGAATAAGTGTCTTGTAGCCTGTACAATTACAAAAATAATATATTATTATAATTATCAATACAAGTGCATTAGAAATTTCTGAACTATATCATGCAAAATATCTCATTAAGAACAAAAGAGTTGATTTCTCAGCTGTAAAATGTTTGTATTGTAGAATTGGTCACAACTGCTACCGAACTAAAAAAAAAAACATGAAACACAAACATTCATATTGTACTCGTACTCTTTACATTTGTTGGTATGTCTTAGAAAGATCTCTGGAAGATGACGCATATTTAATAGCAATGTTTACTAAAATGAAAATAATCCAGACCTTTATTTCTGCCAAAGGTGCCTAATTATACAACATTTTACCTCTTTGATTTGTGATTTAGAGAGCATCCCACAGAAAGGCCTCCAGTTCCTCTTTATGATGCCCACAACTCTCCCCGTGGGCTTCAGATTACTTGCATTTGCTTTGTTCTTCAGCTGAAAATTAAAACAAAAACAAATACATATTTGCAGGCCTAAAACATCTTCACCACAGGGTTATCAAATGCAAATTAATTATTAGATATTCTAAACCCTAAAACTGTCCTCAGTCATACCTTTTCCAAACGTATTGATTGTAACTATAAGTAATACATTATGCACAATAAATGGAATACAATTGATGAACTGGTCTTTGAACTCTCACCAGATTTTCCTTCTCTTCCTCATTTTCATCTTCTTTCGGGGCTTCATCTAGCAGGACAACAGAAGAGGGGGCCACCCACTGGTCCCTGGGCAGTAACTCCACTGCCACCACGTCCTGGTGCACTGCCCTGTTCAGATTGACCAGGCCCTGGATGAGAACCTGGGGACAACGGACATCAAGGTCATTAATGTGGAGAGTCAACTACTCTGTAAACTCTACACTTAAATGGTTACATGACACAACATTACATTGGTTTTTGCAAGTTCAACCTGATGACAAAGTGAAAGGATACATGTCTAGTATACTGTGAAACAACCAGATTCGGATTTTTGAATGAGTATGAAGATTTACCCCAGCATATTATATCACAAGAGTGACGCTTTTACAATACTGCTCCATCCAGAGAGCGCACTGGACCTACCTCTGAAGCTTCTTCCCCATCCACATGGATGAACACAGTGGCCTCCAGGTAATTGTCTCGGTTGGCTCTGAATGTCCCTTGCAGGAAAGTACCAGACTTAATGCCAGCCTGCACTTTGGACAGTGGGAGATGCTCTGGGAAGATGAGTTTACTGCTTTCAACTTCATTCTGTGGAAGTCAAAGAAGCCAATGAGCTTAATAACACAAACCATTATGGTGCCATAAAGGTTACAATATTTTAGTATTATAGTAAAAGGAAAAAAAACTGTTTTTCAAATGTGTCTGTGTGCTATTTCTTATTGACCACTGCAAACATCTGTGATTGTACATGCACAAAAACATTTATTTGAACCAGAGGGCTCTATCAGTTTAGCCTGGTGGTTTATTTCAAATGACACAACAAGAACGCACTGCATATACTTACAGTATCATCTGATGTTAAAGCAAGATGATCCACAAGTTCAGGGTTTGCAATCAGACTCTTTATGTACTCTTCACCTGCAATACAAACACACAGTATTTTAAATGAAAAATAAATAATTGTTTAATACTTATTGTTTTTATTATGTGTAGTAGTAGTAGTAGTAGCAGTAGTTTTACAGCTTAAATATCAGGTTAATAATAATGCTAATGTTGCTCTCAGAATTAACATGCTTTTTATTTATTTACTATAAAATACAAGTATTCTTCTACATGCAATCCCTCAAAGTTAAAATCTAAGGTTTATTAACACACAGCCTACTAGTCTACATTTGAAAAGAGTCTCACATTTGAATGACATCAGGCCAATTTCGACAGCTTTCTCCTTGTTCGCTCTGTCATTTGTCAGCAAAATGACTTGCAAGTCCTTGGCTTTCTCTGCGTTTTTCAGGTGTTCACTGTACCACTTTGCTGCCACCCGGATAGCTCTGTCATTTCGGTCATTGGCACTTTCCCCTTGTTCTTGTTCTATATAGGTTTCCCTACAAAAGAAAAATGAAGTGTGAGGAGCATTCAGACATTACACAAACAAGAACATCTGATTTAATAACATATACACAAATATCATTAGTAAGGTTTTGTTACAGAAAGTGTAAGGCACCGAGATCAGAGATACAATACATAAACATATCCCCACTGGACATTACATTGTGTGGCACTCAAGTGTTAATGAAGCAACAGTGGGAAAGTCCTTAATCAATCATACCTGTGGTGTTCATTAGTAAAAGTGTAGAAATGCTTGTCCACATTATGGATGACGTCTTTGATCCTCTTGTAAACAGTGGGACTTCTGTGTCTGACCTCTTGCAAAACAGTCTGGAGGATGATCGCATTCCTGATCAGTGGATCCTCAAGGATGTCAATCTGGAATGAAACAGCGAATAATTGTATATTAGTGCATAACCCAGGTGTGTTTAACTTCTTATACAAAAAGACACTAAGAGAGGCGCAGTGTGTGTGAAATGAATTAGAAATCGACAGTACCTGGTGTAAAACCACATTTGTATCTGGAATAATATAGTGGGCAGACGAACACAGGCTGCTCTCCATACAGGAATCCCGCTGCAACACCGTGGATTCCTGCTTACATATCTCGCAAACTGCACTCCCACACCAGATATCATCTCGCAGGTAGTGTTCACGAACTATCTTCATCACCCGGCCTGACCGGGTTTTCTTTACGAAAGTTTTAGATTTCAGCATTTTCTAAAGCACAATCTTTCTAACACAGCAAACTAACCGAACCCACCACCAAAACATGAGACCACACGTGTCAGAAACTGAGCAACTATGACTTTCCAAGAGTTCTACTGCTGCTACGGATAATGCGTGCATAATTACGTTAACTTTAAGTTGTCCGGTGTTTGTGAACACCTTTTTTGAGGAAACATATCCGAAATCATTAATCACCCACATCACAAATTAATGTAGATGCATAATCGGCAGAGCTAGGCAGCAATCACACTGATAAAGTATCTTCTGGGAAACATAACTACTGGATAGTTGCTTTTAAACGCAGTGTACATTTTAGCTGGCCATCTGTCGCCTAGTCGACGCACATTTCATTTTCATATTGAGAAACAGTCACGGCGCCGCTTGGTGGTTGAGTCGATTCAATGCGTATTGTACGTTACACACAGACAGAAAATAATTATACAGATGGCAACTACACCGATATTTACTAGGTGGCGCTGTGAACAGAAATCGGGGTCTCTTTCCACAGAGCCGCTCTTGCGCGGATATCGCACGGTTGGTGCCGCCCGTGTTTGCGACGTCCGTTTCCAAGATCCCAACTGTGTTGTTATTATCCGGCGGTTTCTAAGGGGGCCGGCGCGGGACATTTCAATTTTGAAGTTAACTATCTTTAAAAATAGGGTTCGTGGCAATAATAACAGTGAGTAAAGAAACGCGTATGCTATTGTAAATTGAGCTTGTAATATATTGCTGATTTGTACTTCTTCCATTAAGCAGCTGTTTGTGATGTAAAATAGGTGCCACAGTGTTCCTCTTGACTACAGCAAGTATCATCGCCAGTACATAAAATGTGAAAAATATGAACACTTGCAAGCATTCATTTGAATATTTTAGAAAACTATACTGTAAAGAATATGCACGATTCGTATTTAAAATGGGGCTGGCGAATTATCTTGCAAATGCATCACATTTCTTCAGTGTAATTAAGAAATATGCAAGCCAGTTTGAAAATTGTGTAGATGGTAAAGTCTGTGATCAAATGTACGGTGATGCTAGCTCATAGCACAGCTTGTGCATTTGTCTTTCTTACTGTTTTGCAGTAACAAGCAGCCTGTAGCTTGAGACCTACACGTTGGTGATACTTTACAGCACCTGACAATGCCCCCTAAAAGGCATAAGGATCCCAAGGTCAATATTTCCAGCTCCTTGGAGTCGGAAGACCTGAGCTTGGAAACCACAGTTCCCACTGAGGACATCTCCTCGTCCTCGGACAGAGAGGGCACCACAAAAGTCACCAGGCAGCTGATTGAGAGGAAGGAGCTGCTGCACAGTCTTCAGCTGCTCAAGATTGAGCTGTCACAGAAAACGCTCATCATTGACAACCTGAAGGCTGAGTATCTTACCAAGGTGGGTGCCTGTGGGAATGGGAATGTTACACTAGTATTGGCTAGAGAGGTAAAGGACTGGGCATTTTGTCCATTCAATTTAGAATGATTATTCAGCTGTTGGAATGGCATGTTATGACATGGGTACACATTGACACTCGCTTGGGTGATAAATAGTTGAATTCCTCTCTCTCGGATTACCTCGTTCCTTCCCACAGCACTGATTCATCAATGGAAAGTCTTGCAGCTGTTCCTCCAGTTTGAAGGGTCAATCACCTCAGTTGGTGTTATACTGTTCCCCTCCCACAAAACCACATCTTACTCGTTAAATAATACGTGTGTGGAATTAGTCATGGGCACTGCAGAGTTCACTCGTAGGAAAACTTGTCAAGAAGACAAAGATCTTGGCAGATTTCAATTTCTGAGCATTTCAATATTATAGCTACCACAGAGACAAATGCTTATGATTATACATTTTATGTAGGAAAGTAATGTTGGATAGAGGAGCAATAAATAAACGTATGTATGCGATTGGATCCATTGGTCAGATATGCATTTAAGGACCAGCTTATAACAGATGGCATAGCTATCCAGCTTGACTGCAGTATTTCTAATGCAGATCGAGGAGCTGGAGGAGAAGCTGAATGATGCTCTTCACCAGAAGCAGCTGCTGGCGTTACGGCTGGACAGCCAACTCAAACTGCAGCAGGAGGAAACCAGGTGAGAGCCTGTTTGATGTCCATACTGTTGCTTGCATTGATAGTTACATGAAGGTAGAAGGTATGTGCATGCGCCAGTTCTCTTGCAGTCCATGAACACTGCTATGCAAGGTGTAATATTAATTTGTAGTTTCTTGGTAACATTAGTTAATGGAGGCCTTTGCTTCTCCAACAGGAAGCAACAAGCTTTCCGGAAACAGGAAATGGACACTATTCTGTTGCGGCAGAAGCAGCTGGAGGAGACCAACCTGCAGCTCCGTGAAAAGGCGGGGGATATACGACGCAGTCTGCGGGACTTGGAGCTCACTGAGGAAAGATACTCTGAGCTGAAAGAGCTCCCGGAGGACCAGCTCTCAATCCCAGAATACGTTTCTGTGAGTATTGGATCTCTCACTAAAAGCCAGCAGGTACATTTTTGTGAAAGTTGGTCCTGTGTAGGTGTAATTAGGGTAATATCGCATTGCTCAATGTAATAATACCAATGTTCAGTGAGTTCATTTGTGGTGTGTCTGTACCGTTATATTGCTTCCAGAGCTAGATAATAATAATATCAATAATATAATCATGGAGTGAGAGCTGCCCACTTCATGATGCATCTTAGTTTCGGTGATTTTGAGTCATGCATGTAGGTCCATTATGAGAAGCACGAGAATATTAGTCCAATTGGGTGTTGTACTGTGTGAAAAATAACTTCTTTTTTTTATAAACATTTTTCAAAAGCTAATTGATAGGTTTTGTGAACACATTTAATAACATATTATTATGCAAATCACATATTTAGCTGATATAATGTAAGCCTCCTGTCACTCTATTTAAAGTGTATTTGCAATTGAGAAATCATCAATACAGAGCCTTTTACAATACCACATTGAATTTTACAAACACTGTTACTGACTCACTGTTACTGACGCAGATCATAGAAAATGTCACCAGAGGGCAGTATCACATAAGTAGATGTGTAATATGTTGCTGCAGCAGGTATTTATGTCAAAATACTGGTATACATAACTATCACACATACCAAAGTTTGTGCAACACATACACCTGAAATGAAAGTGAAAATGCACCTGGTATAAACCACTAGTTTAATACTGCAGTCTATTTTTCAAACTCTGTACCTTTGTTTCTGGTAATATTGTTTAGTAATGTTACATTCTATAATTCACTGGGAGTTCTGACACTAGACTGTGAAAGTTTATGCTCCACAAAAAATAATTGCAATTTAAATTTTAAATTTAATATCTAAAGTTTTAAAGAATTTGATAGCATGAAGTTTAAATTATTGAGTGAATTCAATAAAGATTGTAATGGAAGAATGTCTGATACACTGAATTAACTTTGCAATATAGGTGTTTTACACAGGCAGGGTATCAATTCTAGCGGTCCTACTATATTTTACCAATTCATTTGTATTTATTTTTTTCCTTTCATGAAGGTCTGATAAAGTAAGCTCTTGTGTATTTTGATGCCTCAAAAGGGATATTGCTATGACTGTTAGGCCATTAATTTGACTGTGGCACTGTTGTGAAGCTCTTTGGTTACTTGAAGTGAAATGTAAGATTCTTGCAGCTATAGTGTGTGCATACTAACATGGTTTTAACTTGGTTAGGTGCGATTCTATGAAATGGTTAATCCATGGATAACAGAGGTGAAGGAACTGCGGGTAAAGAAGCGCAGCCTGTCTGAGGACTTGGAGAATCAAAGACGTCAGCTAAAATCAATAATGGAAGTAAGTATGAAAGAATAGTTATTCATTAAGTAGGAACAGAGGTTAATACAACTCTGAAGGCTTTATTATGGCTAATCACTTCTTTAGCTTGGCTTTGGCTGAACATAAGCATGGTACTCTATTTTAGTAAAGAAAATGAAAATGAAAGATATATTATTATCAACCGAAAGCAGGGCAAGAATGGTCTGGAGTACATTCAGATGAGTCCTGAAGGGCAAACTGCCTTTCTTAAAAATAAAATGTTTGACCAAGGTGTTGCTTCTAATGTATGTATCTGAAAGTAAGACTGAACATAGAAGTGATACAGAAATGTCTGTATGTTCCTATTTCTGATTTCAGGCCCTTTCGATTCCTCTGAATTACAAGTGTATGTGTTGTAATAACTAGCTGCTAGTTTAGTTATAATTCAATTGATTACGTAAGTTTCAACAATCCTGGAACAGTTTTTCGTGTTTTACCTTTAACATCACAGGAAGCGTGTCTGTGAATGTACACCTTTTAAGAATTGCTTCTCTACTGTTCTGTTACTAAAGTGAAATAAGACCTGTGGTATTATTTATGATGTACTTTTACTGAAATACAAATAGAATGTGTAAGAGACGTGTTTAAAGTGTGTGTGTTTGTGTATGTTTATATCATATCTGTGTGTGTATATATGATGCATAAATGTTTGCAGCAGAACACCTAGTTTTTCATTTTTATGAAATATGAATTTGTCCCACAAACGTAAAATAATGTGTGCTCAGAATAACAGACACAGTAAACATGTCTTAGAGAGCAAATAAGAATGTGACATCATTGTAAAATAACAATGGGTCAAGTGCCGAGCAGCAAGATTTTATCAACATTGGACCAAGGAAAACGTGGACTGGGTTTCAAAGAGGGCAAATTATGGAGAGACATCCATCTAGAAGTGGTTTGGCAGTAGTCAAAGCTGAGGGTGTTACAAATGATTGTACATAATCGGTAGAATTCACCAGTGAAAAGAAAAGTGCAGTTATCATTGTTAAACTCCAAATGGTGATGTACATTTATGAAAGCAAGAAAACCATGTTTAATACTTCCCAAATGATGATCACGACTACAGTTCTGATGAAGTATCCATCTTTCCATATGTGCAAAGTAGCTGCTGATTTTAGTTCCATTCCCCTCATTAAAACAAATGTGTTAATAGGTCAGCAAATACAATATAATGATTAATATTTCACAACCAACTAAACAACCAATTCTAGTGTTTATCGGGGCTATAACCCAGTCAAAGACCTGCAATTAATTTTCATTGCATTATGTCTTGGTTTTATACTTAAGGAAAGATGCCAGTGTCTTATTTTACAGTTAAAGACAACAACTGTTGATCCTGCTTTTCAGGGTTATGAAGAAGAAAGACGAATGCGTTCAGAATTAGAAATCAGGAGTCAGCGACTAACTCTGGAGTTAGCAGACACAAAACAGCTCATACAGGAAGGGGATTACAAACGAGAAAATTATGACAAAGTGAAACGGTAAGACTGCAGTTTCAGGAGTGTAAATAAATTACATCCCTGCTTTGATTTAATCTTCCTTAGTTTTAAGATTCAGTACATTTATTCAGTTTTTTTTTTATCATTCACTGTTTTTGTCCTGCTTTTCCATGATGTCTGAATTTTTTTTTTTTTTTTTTTTAGTTTTGCTGCTTGCTTTGTATGTTTGAAGGGTATAAGTTTTGGTGCATTTCTGCTAATGTTTTCCAGAGAAAGAGACAACCTTGAACATGAGATCTCTGACTTAAGAAAACGCTTTGAAATACTTGATGTTGCACACAAAGCACAAACAAAAGAGAGGAATGATCTGGGCAAAGAGGTATAATCGAGCTGTTGTCATTGTCCTGTACAATTAACAAAACATAAAATAAGAGACTGTTTATGCAGATGCAATATACTCTTCATGTAATTAAATGACATCAACTATACTTTTTAGATATATGATCAGGCTGTAGAGGTATAGTCCCTCTATATCAATGACAGATTTCTATGCATTCACTCTTTCTTGGATTTAACCATCAAGCAATATACCAACTCCCATCATACAATTAATCTTTTAATTTGATATCATATGTTTGTGTTCATTAAAATAAATGAAATTAAATTGTAATAACTGATCAATACAAAAGGTTGTTACTAATTATTTAGGAACCCTCTATGGTATCTGTAATGCATGCAGGAGTTGAGCCGTTAATGTGGGAAATTTCTTTTTCAGTAGAAGTGATTTTAAATGTTTTTTTTTTTTTGTTCCTTTGTGTAATTGTCACAAATGGGGAATAGGTGGCAGCGCTGCAACAGTCCTCCACGTTACTTCAGAAGGATAAAGAGTATTTAAATCGGCAGAACCTTGAGCTCAGTGTCCGCTGTGCCCACGAAGAAGATCGTATGGAGAGACTTCAAATTCAGCTTGAAGAAACAAAGAAAGCCCGTGAAGAAGCATATGAAAAATATGTTGCTTCAAGGTGATGACTTATTATTATTATGTATTTCTTGGCAGACACCCTTATCCAGGGCTACTTAAAAAACATAAGTGCAATACAAAGTGCAAAAATACAGTTCAGTACAAGGCATCAAACATTACAAATTCAGATTTACATAATACAAAGCAATTGAAAGCATAATACATTTTACAAATTCCAATTTACACAAGTGAATATAATAAATGAGGCCTTACATCCTGGATAGTAAAAGTGAAAGTGCGGACAAGATGTTAAGTCACAGTCAAGGGCTATGGGAAAGGGAGCAAAGGGGAAATCAAAATAATACGAGTACAAGTAATGCAAGAAGCATGTTAAAATGTTGTAAAGTACTATCCTACAGGAGATTAAAGGACTAAAATTACAAGTATTGTCTGAAAATAATTGAGTTCTGCCCCTTTAAATGTTGAGGCTCATATTTTAGTCATATGTAATCTTTTGCAATCTTTGGCACAATTAATGTAATGGATTACCTTACAGCTATTTTCACCACAGCGGATAAATTACTTCCTGTATACCTATATTACAATGTTTACAATATGTTGATTTGCATATTTTGTTTTTTGACCTGGGGTTTCATATATACATTGTTTTGTAACCTTAACCAACCAGTAAGACTGAAATTAGTCAGATATATAGAGTTAGGTCCATAAATATTTGGACAAGGACACAATTGTCATCATTTTGTCTCTCTACACCACCACAATGGATTTGAAAGGAAATAATCAATATGTTCTTTAGTTTAGACTTTCATCTTTAATTTGAGGGTAGTTCCATCCAAATTGGGTGAATGGTGTAGGAATTACACCAATTTTAATATGTGGTCCCCCCAATTTTAGGGTCTCAAAAGTAATTGGACAAACTAACATAATCATGAATTAAATTGTGAGTTTCAATACTTGGTTGCAAATCCTTTGCAGTCAATGACTGCCTGAAGTCTGGAACCCATAGACATCACCAGCTGCTGGGTTTCTTCCCTGGTGATGCTCTGCCAGGCCTGCACTGCAGCTGTCTTTAGTTCCTGCTTGTTCTTGGGGCGTTTGATGTCAGTATTTAACATTTTCCTGAAAAGTATTTCTGTTTTGTAGAGATCATTACAAGACAGAATATGAAAACAAGCTACGTGATGAGATAGAACAAATCAGAATGAAAACTAATCAAGAAATTGAGAGTCTTCGCAGAACTTCTAAGGAGATGTATGAACGGGAAAACAGGTAGGGGTTTAATTGGTAAATTGTGTTAAATCATCAGTATATCATTTTAATCTTTTCAAAGGCTTGATAGCTTAGTAATTCTCCAAAATATCAGGTCATGTCAGGGAAGCTAAAACAAAATTAATTATCAATTATCTCCACCTGAGAATTCACAGAATAAAACCAAAACCCTCACTTAGAGTTCAATGAAGGATTTCAGTCAAAGAGATCTGACTGTTGAAGTTTTCCATTTTAGAAGAATCCAAGTAGTTACATAGCCTCTCACTTGGACTGTCTTCCTAAAGAATTAACGTCACAGTGACAATACAGCTTCTGTTGTCAGTGGTGGGGAACCCTAGTCCCAGAGGTCCACAGTCCTGCAGTTTTTGTAGGTATTACAACTCCCCTGCCTGCTCATTACTGTCAAAAAAGTTGAATTGATTCAGATTGGTGAAGAAATGCTTCAATAAAGGCATTGAGTGTTCAGGTGAAATAAAAAACCCAAGGCCCTGCGACCTTCCAGGACCAAGGCTAGCCACCATCACTTCAGTGCTTTGCTTTAATGGTATGGTAATGTGAACGCAATGACTTTACTAGTTAAGACATGACTCAAGTAAATATTTCTCCATACATAACAATACAATAATCTACAGAACTCATTCTCAAGTTCCCTACAGCTGTATGTCCATATTTCTGATTTCAAGCCCTTCCAATTCCTCTGAATTATATGTGTATGTGTTGTAATAACCAGATGCTAGTTTGTTATAATTTGATTTATTATGTACGTTTCAGCAATCCTGGAACCAGTTTTTCATGTTTTAACATCACAGGAAGCACACCTTTACGCATTGCTTCTCTACTGTTCTGTTACTAAAGTGAAATAAAACCTGTGGTATTATTTATGATGTACTTTTACTGAAATACAAATAGAATGTGTAAGAGACGTGTCTAAAGTTTGGGTGATTGTGTGTGTGTGTGTGTGTATATATATATATATATATATATATATATATATATATATATATATATATATATATATATATATATATATATATATATAAATATTATATGATGCATGAATGTTTGCAGCAGAACACCTGTTTTGTTTTTCATTTTTATGAATCACTTCAGCTTGATACAGTATTAATAATTATAGATTCATAGTGCTATCAGTTTCATGATGCCCCATACCCTATTAAACTTCACTGTAACAACATCATGGATTTAAGAACTGAAGCTTTACTTATTTCTGCCAAATAACATTCTTTATTTAATATGGTGATTCACTTTTACTATTATCATTATACAATTTGTACAGTTGTCAAACAATATCCGGTAAAATGACACCAATGCCATGAATACAGCTGACAGAAATGTTTATTTCAGTGTCACACAGAGACTCTTACAGAACTAGACACTATTCTATAAAGCTTTTTGTTTTGTTATCAGGCTTTATTCTCCTTTTGAAGTAATTCTGTTTTTTTTTCCCGAGAAACCTTCGTGAAACAAGAGAGAATTCCATTGCCGAGAAAGAAAGAGCTGTTCAAGCAGAGAAGGATGCACTATCAAAATACGACCAGCTTTTGGAACAGTAGGTTTGAAAGATTTATTTATCTGTTTACTAACTGACTAATCATCCTTGCAATTTAATATGCAATTCATTTTTGGAAGTAGCAATTATAGGCCCTGCAGAGAAGAGTGTGTTGTTTTTGATGTAGCTCTAAAGTGATGGACTTTAATTTTCACGTTCTTTGCCGTCTACAGGATGTACAGACTTGGAATTGTCCCAAAAAGACAGTAATAAAATTAGGTTTTGTTAGTTTAATATGAATACATTTTTGTAAATTGTTCATCGTGTTACAGGCCCATAGGAAGAAATAATTAAAATGACCATCAATTACTAATTCTCCCGATAATTGATGTCTCGTTATTTTCCAAGAGCTTTTTCCTGTGGTTCCAGTAGCTCAGACTCTCTAGAGGAAATTAAATACCTATTTGAGCTCTGTAACATTCCTGCTGTTCTAGCTCCATCTACTTTAACGTAGCTCTGTAGAGGTGGATAAGATTTCTTTTAGTTAAGTCTAGAGACTGAGCTGTAGTGTAGTGCTTGAATGACAAAAGTGGCAAAATGTAAATCAGCTGATTAATTGAGAGGGGAAGGTAAAAAGGAGCAGTTATTTGGTTGTTATCAGCTATGATCCCAAGTTTAATTAAGACAACAAACCAGTTCCAATCAGTTTAATCAATGTCAGGCGATCACAAATAATCATTAGTAAAAGGGAGGTCCTAAAATTGATCAGTCTTAAAAAAAAAAAAAAAAAAGCAAAATATGAATGTCTATCACATTGCTATATTATGTAATCAATATAATTCAACAGTAATTAATCAGTTATATAATTTACATGGTTTCATTACTATTATGGAGGTGTGCCAAGCTGCAATTGCTGTGGTATAAGACATTGGGGTCATTTCATTACATTGCTTTGGTGTCAAGAAAAATTGCATTGGATGTAAATATGAGACATTATAGCTTTTGTGCTGCCTAAAAAAAATTGAAACAATAGGCTACATGGCAGAGCAATCAAAATTACTAACCCAACTACCCGGGAAAACGGGTAGGTTTTTTTATTTATTTTTTTAGCTGCTGACAACCAAATATCTACAATAGCCTGCCCAAAGGGAAGGAAAGAGGTACCACAATTTGCAAGGCCTGCATGGCATGTGATATGATACACTTGTGAAAGGTTCCTCATACTCTTGGCACTGATGATATAATAGCATTTACATGCATTCACATGGTTGGGAGAGTGAGCCTGCATCACACTTGCACAAATATTCCAAAAGGATAGAACAAGACATATATTCTGGAAGATTTAGTTTCCCATTTCCAGGGCATGATATAGTAGCTAGGATGTGTTTTCATAAAACAGGCTTTCCCTTGCCTGTGCCTTTATTTATTTACGTATTCATTTGTAACCTGGAAACTATATACTACCATTTCAACTAACAAATATCAACAGCATTTTGGATTATTGGTTTTGTTGATCCTTAAATAGTCCTAATGCTTGTATAATACTTGGTGGTAGCATTTTTTTTATTTTGGGAACATGAAGCTCCCGATTTCTTCTTTATTACCTCGTAGATTACATGGGGCCTCCTTTGGGAGTGAATGCATTATGTGGCTAGTTGCCTGCGTCATACTTTCAAAGGCCCTTTCATATTATTTCAAAATAACCCTTTTTGTTACTTACCTTGATAGTGAGTTTTAACTTTATTTTGAGGGCTTCTGCTCTTTACGTTACTCTCCTTGTTGGGCACACTGAATTTTTAAAAGGGTTTGTGTGTTCTTGCAAACTAATGTTTTTTAGTGGGATGTGTAAAACATTTTAATCAAATTAGCTGCCATTTCTTTTGAAATAGCTTGGTATTTTGGAGATTAGCATTCACCATACAAGCTAAGCAGGTTTCTGTTTGAGAGATTAGTTTAATGGGATGAACTGAACCATCCTTTGCAGCCTGTCATTTTAGGGTTATTAGGGTGTGTTAACATGTCATAGTCTGTAGCCTGTAAGAAGTGAGTTGCAACTAGAATGTGATGTTAAAGAATACTGTGATTTAATTGGTATTATATTGTATTTTAATTAATATTGCATGATAACTATATTTATTTTAGCTGTATAAATAAACTGTATATTGTTATTAGTAACAAAATAATATTTGAATATTTTAGTATCTAAAGGATCTTTGTGTTGATTAAAAGCTCTTGTCTCTTTAAATGAAACTTACATTTTAAAACAGAGTCAAAAAGATTATATAGAAGTAATACCAGTATTTATTGTAAGTGTCTTTCCTGGTCGAAACCACACACTTAAGAGCCATGTCCTGAGAACACTGATACAAAAATGGCAATGCACGCAACAAGTCCGTTCCCATGGTCTTCCACCATTTATTTACAACTGTATGCAGAATTACCTGGATTTATTTTTGATGTATCAGGCAATATAAGACTTGAAAGTTCACTTTTTAATGGCTCCATTATTAAGAATTGCTTTAATCCTAGAGGTATTAAGTAAAATACCACACCTTTCCAAACATTGTAGTTTCTCAGACAGGTTTTTTTTCATCAGATACTTAAAATAACACTGAGGGATTCTGACTATTGAAACAAATTTAACCATATTGAATGATATGTCAGTGGTTTTGTCGTACAGCAAACATTTTTGATTATTTAATTCAAATTCATCTGCTGAAGATTGAATGCTGTTAATATTAAGGTATCTGATGATAAAATTAAGATTTAAAAATGATTGGGGAAAATGGCGTTACACCTTGAGATTTGATCTGTTTTTTTCAATTGTAATTCAACTACTATCCCCTAGATGTTCCTGCAGCCATTCCAGTTATAATAATAAAATTCACAATTAATAAATCAATGCATTATGCTTTGACTAATTAGAAAAATAAAAATTACATGTAATGAGTATAAATGGTAATGGAATTAATTGATGTAGGAAAAGAAACATTAAGAGACCTAAACATGGATTCAAAGACCCCACAATCAAATAACATTTAATTGAGCAAACGCACACAACATTATACACTTGAATTTTATCTTTGGCCCACACTTGAAAATAAACAATAGATAGACATTAATCACCAATAAATGAAAAGCTGAGGTTGACAGCTATGACACCACTTCCTCCTGTAGAAACAAAAGGGGACAATTCTGAACACCAACGAGAAGTTATTTTTGATTTGACTTGCTCTAACATGCCCCTAGACAGTATGATAATGCCAAACTGGACATTTCTGAACAAATGTAATAAATGTGGGAGCAATTCCAATAGCTTGACTAACTGAGATGATTCAAGGAATTGGGAGTAATCAGTAAGTGGTTTAATTAAGCAGACTACATCACCACCTTGTTGGTGGAGGAATAAAGTACAGCCTAAGCTGGTTGTGTGAAATGCAGGACACTAAATATAATGTCTCTGTTGGTCACAGGGGTCAGTTATCATTTAACATAACTTTGGCATTGACATTTAAACATTTATGTTTTCACCACCAATTATATATGTGCTACAATCAAATAGTTAAAATATGCTGTGGATCCATTTATAATGACAACTTCAATTTAATTGTATGGATTATCTGGTCACGTGGATTTCTGTAGACTATGGGATTGTTGGAATAACAGATCTAGCAACTTTTGCACATGTTCTGACAGGCCTGCATTATTGTGGCCAGTGCTTACATACATGATAGATGTCTTTCTTTTTCATTTGCAGTTTATGTACCCATGTAGACTTGTTAATAAAGTTTGCCTCTATGACTGTCATATAAAATCTTTTGATATACAAAGCCAGTTATGAAAATATATTTGTATATCCACATATTTGTTTTACTCCTTCTATGCATTGCATGCCTTATTTGCTCATGTTAGTGGAGAGCTGGGCTACATTGCTGTAAGCGCATGCCGAAGATTCCAGCAGATCCTCAGTACAGTTGTTGAGCATACTCAGAGTTTTTATGCAAGGGAAAAAGATTGCTCACATTCACATAAGAGCTGGATTGTGAGCCAAAAATGACAGATGCTCAGCTGCAGCTGAGATGTTTAAAGATTTGAGGAATAGCTCACTATCCTCTATTCTTGGATAAAGAAAAGAAAAAATGTTCTCACATTATGCATGGTTAAGGCATGACCGCAATGTTTGTTGTGGTCACTTATATTATATTAACATTAGTTTTTGTTTTCCTATGTGTTTACTTTAAATGTTATCTTCTGTTTTTAATCATTTTGTGATTAACATAAGTTTACACATTTATAATAAGATTTCCTGCTTTTGTTTTTCTTCCCAAGTAATATTTTTGTGTTCATTTGTGGTTTAGTATGATTTTTTATATATATATATATATATATATATATACACACACTACTGGTCAAAAGTTTTAGAACACCCCATTTTTCCAGTTTTTATTGAAATTTAAGCAGTTCAAGTCCAGTGAATAACCTGAAATGGTACAAAGGTAAGCGGTAAACTTCCAGAGGAAAAAAAAAAAAAGTTTAGGTTACCAAAAAGTGAAAAATAATGTATATTTCTGAGATATATACTGTTACTACACCCTCTTAAGCACTATTTGGCAGTGTTACATGCAGCTCCTGTGCATAGAAGTTACACTGTGTTCCTACAATGCGTACATCGTTTGAAAGCTTATTCTCTTGGCTACCAGTGTGTTTCAATCTCAAACACATCCGATTTACAGTTTCTGTGTTGTCCGCCATTGTTTAGAGCCCGGGGGGGTAGACGCGCAGTCTGCTGGGGGGGGTGGGTTCCATTTTGAACGGATTTCTTTGAAAATAGGCTTTTTTTGTTCAGAACAACCTAACTATTAATACAGTATATATTATTTGATGTTCTAGTAAATGCAGAGAAGTTCAGATCCAATTATATAAAATTGTTGTGTATTAGTACACTGTAAACAGTTTTCCATCTTTACATTTTGAGCTCTCTACAGGTGTGTGTTGCTTCTACCAAAATGTGGATAGTCTTGTTTTGATCTGTAGACTGTCTATGAATGATAATCCATACCAAAAATAATAAAAATAAATACAGAGAGAAAAGAATAACTAAATAAATGAATAAATACATGTTGAAATAAATAAATATATTTACTGTGTGTAATGTGGATCGATTAAATTTGAGTGTAAATTTAGAGTTTGAAAGAAAGAAAGAAAGAGTCAAAATGTTTTTTTTTTTTTTTATTCCTGTAGATACGCTTCAGTTATTTACTAATGTAATTGCGTACAAAAACAAATTAAACCCCACAGGAAACCCACTACACAATAAACGCACTGGATAACGCCCACTAGCTGTGATTGACAGAATGGGCATTGTCACATTGAAAAAGAAATACAGATCCAGGTTACCAAATGTAAAAGCGCATTGAGAAATGTATATAGCAAAGCATCAAATGGGAAATAAATAAATGTAGAAATAAATAAATGAATCAATAAATGTTGAAATAAATACAGAAACAAGTGCATAAATATCCATTGTATGTATTTACTTATTTTGACATTTATTTATTTATTTATTTATTTATTCTTTTCTCTATATATTTATTTTTAATTTTGGCATGGATTGTCCATAACTGTATGGTTCCAGAATACGTCATGATTGTCAGCGTTTTCTAAGATTTTGTATTCCTACTCAGACCAAGTATCCCCCCCCATTTCACAATGCGGACAGGGGGGTGGGTGGGGGGCGGTATTAAAAACATTTTTTTCACATAAGACATAATTCACATCGTTAGAAAGCTGAGTGTCTCAGCTTTCATGGGATACCAAACACTGTGAAGAGTACACATGGGATTAAAGAGAAGCACACAGATTTGGTACCAGAAGGGTTTGTCAGTTTAAGGGGTTACATTTTGTTAAAACGATTCCATGATTTCTTTATCTCCAATTGTTTTTGTTCTATGCTTTATCTTCAGAGTACATTGAGACATTAAACTGTGTACATTTTAATAAATAATGGAAAAATTGAGGTGTTCTAAAACTTTTGACTGGTAGTGTACATACATTTGTTATTGAAAGATCACAAGATTGTTTATTACAGGATCTCAAGATTTTAAAATCAAAGGTTGTTTTTCAGACAATTTATTTAACTTAATTGTAGTGTAGAAATATTTTTTTATATGTCTTAAGTATTTTCTGCTCTTGACTTTTCTTCACTTTTGCTTGCAAGACTAACAAATTTACATGATTTTAGTATTTTTTCAAATTAAGCTTTCTGGTTTAAAGGGGTCAACTTATAATATATTTATTGGGACAAGCATATCATGGGAAAATACATCTTCAGATGTTCTAAAATTAGTTCTGTATGCATCATTTATAAGACGGCAGATATTTCATTGTGCAAACCCCTATGCATGAAATGATTTTCAAGGTAACCAATATTAAAATACACTAGAAAGTAGTAGTTCATCTGCTTCTGGCAATTTCTGTTCCATAGTTCTCAGCTTGTTTTGGCTCTGCCAGTAGTGCAGTCATAAAGTGTTGATGATGTTGTAGCCAATGTATCAGATCTAGGCTATGTTCTTACATTATCACTTTGCTGCATAAATACAATGCCCCAGTGTGTGAAGCATTTCAAATTTGTCATAATATTATTACCTACAGTATTCGGTATTGCTCGAGTGCAACAGGCTTTTGTTTAAGTTATTTAAGTATGATTTGATCTGTATGCAGATGAAAAAGCATACAGTGATGATAACAAAATGTAGGTTATAATCATAATACCAATAACTGATGTATTATTCAAAATGTATTACACACTCTATTGCATATTATTTTACTTTTGAACAGGTAAACAAACAGGACAATATGTAAACCAGTTTTTAATTTCCCTGCTTGGACTTGTCTAATCCTGAAACAGAAACTGCAATACAAGGGAACACAAAGTAATACACCCTAGGGTATTTTCACCTACGTCATTTAAGGTTTCTCTGCGAGTTTTCTGTCAGATATCTTTTATTTGAGAAACCATTTTGTATTCATAAGTTAGTCACAACATTCCAGAGGTGTTAGAAATCTAATGTGACAAGCTCTTTAATTTTAAAACAAATTTAAAATTGGATTATGTAAATATTTACT
Organism: Amia ocellicauda; assembly: GCF_036373705.1. NCBI lineage: Eukaryota > Metazoa > Chordata > Actinopteri > Amiiformes > Amiidae > Amia > Amia ocellicauda. The sequence continues at coordinate 20,008,413 of NC_089855.1, forward strand.
TGCTTTATATGCCACATTGTCCTTATTTTCATCCACAGTCTATGTACCTTGAATTGTTTACTTGAATTAATTGAATAAGTAAATTTAAAAACAATGAATATTTTCATTATAATTTAAAATCTTATGATATTAGGGTTGAGTCCATAAAAGACCTGCTTGCACTGACAAGCCATTCATTGTAATTGAAATGAATACCATTGGAAATCAATTTAAATTTATTGCCAGTCAAAACGGAACATTTAATTTAATTTCCACTGCTGATTGGGCCCGTTAATCAGAAGGTTATGTTTATTTTTTATTTTTTATTTTTTCATATTTTCTTGTTGGTTTGGACAACATGTACTCTTTTTGCACTTAATGGAAAATAGAATATGAGAGATATAAATAAATATTTGTAAATTATTTCTGAGTCTCAAGGGCCCTAATTCTGTAATGGGTATTAAAAAATGTATGGCACACCACTGGAAAGTGCCCAGTGGCAATTAATCTTTGTCAGTTTCTAGGCACTGAGGAGAAGCCATTAAAATGCAAATTTTATGTTTGGCTACATATGTAAAAGAATGGAATACAAGTTCAGACGGGTTATAGTGAAGCTGTAAAGATGCCCAGGCTAAACTACGCTGCAAATAATGCAAAACAAAGAGAAGCAACTAGTTTTACTTGCACATGTAAATGGCAGATGAGGGATTAGAAGGAATTGAACTGGGATTGTGCCAATATTTAAAGTGCAGCACTGATTTTAAAATACAATAATCCAGTATCGGTACAAATAGATGTTAATGTAAATGTGAATTTAAATGTATCACTTTTTTGTATTCCACAAGAAGTGATGTTTTCTTGGAATAGTATGCCATTTTATTTTGGTGATTTTTCTAAATGTAGCATTTTTTTGTGCTATTTACTTTAGCATTTAAGTTCAACTATGTTTTTTTATCTGCACCTAACTATAATTTAGTTAGATGGTAGGACATGTTAAATTACTGGTACATTTCACATAGATAAAATGCTAAAATATTCTGGCCAAGATATTTATATTTTTATATTTTCTCAGTATTCGATTTCACACTCTTGTTTAAACTCACCAAGTTAGTTAAGTGATGCCAGATATTAAGAGTAGATGAAAGTCAGGTACATGAGCAGTATGACTGTTGAGACAAGAGATTTAATCTAAGAATTTGAGAACTCATGATAGATGGCATGAACTCACCCAGCTGTCATAAACCTGTAAAATAATCACTTTTCTGTTTAACACTATCTGTCACAGTTTGAGAGTTTTTAAGTTAACCATGAAATCAGATGTACATTTTTTCAGTTTGTGTTTCAAGACAAATGGGAAGCAATCGGTTCTAAGAATCAGTCATAGAATTGGAATGTTTTTGCTTTACCTTTTTATGGTACTCCTTGGTAGGTGTAAAACATTTCACAACAATAATAGTGACCAATAGTGAAACATTTGCCTTTATTCTGGTGCTGTTTGATTTAGGTAGTCCTCATTTATCAAAAGATCAGTGCTTGCAGAGATGCTATTTAGCATGCAGTAGTAAAGTAAATAACAGTTTGTTGTGTTTTTTGTTTGTTTGTTTCAAAAAAATACTTTTCACGGTGCCAAAAAGCTATATTTGCTGTGTACGGTCCTGCTGAATTCATGAGTAAGACTGAACAACCTTACTGGTTTTCATCCCAAACCCTCAAGTTGTCAGTCCAATGCAATTAGTGTCTAAAGTTTAGGACTGGAAGACCGTTATATCGTCTTCCAAAATCACTTGTGAATTTCACACACTTACCTACAATTATTAATTCATAGCAACGTGATCCATTACTTACTGGCCAGGGTGGAATTCCAGTATTAATAACTGTGCTAATTGGAAAATTTTGACTCATGTTATACCAGTTATTATAATTATGCATTTTCTGTATGTTTTTCCAGCCCTTTCTCTGTGTATTCACAGCATTTGCATTATGCAGAGACATGTTCTTGTGTTTATTTTGTGACATTTTAAACAAGGCTTCACTGGTTGCTTTGTCTAAAACAGTGGTGGTCAAACAGTAGTTTCCTATACCAGTAGACAACTCGAAGATTTCATTTCCAATCCTCTTTGACCTGCCCAAGAACACCATTAAGGGGCAAGTGGAGTTCTCTTCATGGCACTAAAATGCTCGTTTTAAGACTTCAGGCTGGATTCGTGGCTATTTGATTCAAAAACATTTTTGTGTGCAGCGTTTGTACGTCTAAATAACTTCTTATCATTGTACATTTTTAAGCACAGAATCCACCCTGACAGTGGAAGTCAGCACACACTGCCAACTGTCTTGTTGTTCCAGGTTCAGGCAGCTCCAGCTTGGGATGGACAGCCGAGTGGCTGAGTTGCTAAATCAAGTGAAACTGAAATCCTTTGAAGTGGAGCGTGCTCAGATGATTCAGGAGGAAACTGCCAGGAATCTCAGCCAGTGCCAGATAGAATGTGAGAAGCATCAAAAAAAGCTAGAGGCAAGTCACCCATTTATAGTAGACCTCTCTTCTTGTACTATTATTCTTTATGTATATATACAAACCTATATTCTGTCATTGTTTTGTCTGTTTGATTTAGTTTTATTTTGTTTAATTCTGGAAGCATGAATATAATTTTATCTCCATTTTAAGAAACATTTTGGAGATGCCAAAAATTGATATAACAATGTTTAGATCAGTAAAATAGAATCCACGTGTAGACCATAAGGCCTAATTCTTTAAACTGTAAAATCAAAGACAAGTTGTTAAATGCAGCTATTTTAAACTATGCAAGGTTTGTTGATAGATTCCGTATGTTCTAACTTATAGATTCCAATCTGTAAACTTCACTCCAGAACTGAAAATACAAGGATTCATGCATGACATGTCCTGAGATGAACACATGAATCAAATACTTTATATTTCAAGTTCCTTTTCAGCTGACTTTCCTATTGTGTATGAAATTAAATGTATAATAGTATGATTCAATTATGTATTTACTGAAAGGCATTCTCGTTTATACTAGAGGAACTTGCTAATGTCTCTTGGAATGTTTTCATAGCCTGCACTTCTAATCATAATAATGCTACAGATTGCTTCTCTGTGATTTCTTTGGGGTTCCCCACAAGTACCAGCCTGACATTGCTTAAAATTTAACTTAACCTTGAAGTCCCTACCTGCTGATACCTGTAAAGAGCAGTGCTTGTTATGAAAGTGCTCTATTGATATAAGCCATGTTACACCTTGTTAGTTATTTGTTACATTTGTATCAGCTCTTACTAATTTGTTTTTATATTTGTTTGAGAAATACAGGTACATCTAAAGCCACTTTACTGTGTCATAGATGATACCCTGCTATACGTACCTACTATTGGAGAAAAGTGTTACATTCTTACATTAAGAGTACATACTCAGCAAAATGATGCATCATAGGATTTCTTTCTTTCTCTTGTTCTATTTTGTCATATATACATATAAATATATCTTTTTAGATGTAGGTTGATCAATGTTAGAAAACTGTGGCTTCGGAATAATCTGTAAGAGATCCCATCAGACAATCCCATCTTTATAACCAATTTGTTTATCCTCCAGGTCTTGACAAAGGAGTTTTATGGCCTTCAAACATCATCAGAGAAACGTATTACTGAGCTGCAAGCACAGAATTCAGAGTACCAAGCCCGCCTGGAAACCTATGAAAGATTAGAACAAGAGCTTGATGATGTCACCATGCAAGCTGCAGAAAGTAGGTCCCAAATATCCATATAGTACACATTTATTTATTGCCATAAATAACGTAACTTAATCACATTTGTATTTTCAATCTATCTAAATAAACATTCTTGGAATTAGTTTGATCACCAACACCCTCAAAAGCTTGAACTGATTCAGTTCAGCACATTCAGAGTTTAGTTATCAGCATTATTGTCATTAAGAGCTCAATGTCAACATGAACCAGAAAACATTGCACCTTTAGAGGAGTGAAGTTGGGTCTTTTGTGAGTACACCTCAGTAAAATAGGGCATTTTGTTTCTGAAAATGTACTCTGTAATGTCAAGTCATGTAAATGCAGTTTTAAATAAATGTAAAAAGCCCCAAATATACAATACTTTTCTGAATAAAAAAAGCATATTTTTTCTGATGCATATTCTGAAAGTGAGCTACACATGTGATAACTTTGGACTTTTTGCTTCGCCTTATACTGTCCATGCACAAGTGCTTTGTTTTCTGATTAGCATTATCTCCATGCATACGATGGAAATTTACCTGGAATATTGTGTAAATACAGAAAATTGATCTTTCTCAGACAATCTGTTTCCCTGGTGCATTTTCAGAATACTTAGTCTCATGTAAATGATGACAGGATCTTAACATGTACCATTCATTTGTTTTTTCTCCTTGGGATGAGGCAGATAATTTATAATTTCATATGAAAATTCAATCAAACCAGCAGAAATTTAAAAAACATAAGCTTAACATGTCTACTTGTCCTTTGTTATATTGTTGTTCATTTAATCTGAATCCTGTCAGACAAGATTTCTAAAACTGATTTTACTTACAGTGGAAAATGAAGATGAGGCAGAGAGAGTTCTTTTTTCATATGGCTATGGAGCAAATGTTCCTACAACAGCTAAACGACGCCTAAAACAAAGGTGATTTTTTTTTTCTTTCTTCTTTCTATTTTCTTTTCTTTCTTTTTTATGGTATTTATATTGTGTACATGTATAAAAGCCCTGCACTGAAATGTTTTGAATTCAGGCCAAGAAAGCATGATTAAACCTGTATTGTGTAAAAGACATTTATGTTTTTCTAATTCATCCATCAAGCTTGTTTTGAAATACTAAGACTAGATCTTCTGGTTTCAGTGAAGCACTGGGATTTTACTAAGAAAACACAATAAGCATCAAATTAGCAAAACTATCTTGGGACCAGGCATCATAACTCATATGCCTTTTCCTCCAAGAGAACAATGTGTGTGGTCAGTCAGACTAATGAAAATCTTAGATTTTAATTTAGATTTCTTTGATTTTATGCTTGAAAATGTTTATTCACCTGCCAAACCAATTTGACAATTGTTATTTATTTTATTTCAGTCATACCTAATTTGAAGTGGAAAAAAAAAAAAGGTTATGAGACAAATAGCATAATAGACTGGCAAGCAGACGTACAAAGCAATGCTTGAGCTTTTAGTACGTCTTTCATCAGTATGGATTTGAAACACAATGAAGAAACAAGCTACTGAAAGATGTTACAAATCCTTCTAGCTTTTTGCTTAAAGTAAACTAAATTTTAAGTTGTTTAAGGTTGTAAAGATCTTCCATTTGTGATAGCCTTCAATCGTATGTATTTGTCATATGTATGTTTGAGTTGTATAGTTGTATGTCTGATGTTTATCTAAATTCTTGTTTGTTTGTGTAAAGTCAATTAAAGAATTTGCTTTCAGACAAACACATCTGGGAAAGAGTGATTCAAGCAGTAGTCTTTTTGTTGTGTACAGTGTTCACCTGGCCAGGAGATTACTACAACTTGAGAAACAGAACACCTTACTGAGAAGAGACCTGGAACGAAAGTCGACTCACGTTGAACAGGTCTCCAAAGAGGTATCCCATTCATTATTTTTGTTGGAGCTATTCTACTCTCTACTTGACTCCCTCGACACGAACTCATGACAATTCATTGTAAGTGATTTCCTTTTAGGTCTGGTTTAGACAACCTTAGAACAACTGCTGTCATGGTGAAAATGTACTGCTCCACCCAGTGTATGAAAAAAAAGATCAAAGGCTCTAGTTAAAGGCTTAGGATGCCCAAAGGGTGAAATAAGACCTTACTTTCAGAATGCTGAAAAAAATATTTTTGTCATTTCTAAATGTTCCTAGTGTGTTTCTGTGGTTATATCCTAACATGCTTTTTTAAAGACCTACCGCGAGACTTCCTGAAATGTTGTTCTGATTAGACTCTATACTGTGTAGCTTTTTATATGTTTGCTTTAAAGAAGGATATATTGGAAGATGCAGTTGTCTTGGTGTAGAATACTTTTCCATGGCATTGACTTTTTAAAATTGTTTTTAAACAGTAATTCTGTGTTTGTCAATACAGAATCTAAATGTTTTCCCACAGGATGTGTGCATGTTTATGAAGGACTTTTTATGTTTTCAACAGTCAAACAAAAAATATAATGTAAATATATATATATATATATATATATATATATATATATATATATAATTTTTTTTTATCAGCAGGACTAGGTCAGTTGACACTGTTTAATTCCCTATAACCATTCCATTTGCTGTATTCTACATTGTTTCCCTAAACAATATACACTCTTACATTTTGCTGTAATTTTTATATACAGTTGTTGTTGAATGTGGCTGTCTGTGAATACAGGCTTTGGTAAAATAAATAAATTGTATAAAATTTTATTTTATTTGCACCAAAAAGAATCTGCATGGCAACATACGCTGCCTGGTGGAGGCGTTTTGTGCAGCGGACACTGCCGGCGCTCGTCTGACAGCACCCCGCTGGCAGCGCCTCAGTGCTCTGGAGGCACAGCACTATTTCAGTGCTATGATATGGAATATCTGCGGAAGCAATGTGTTGAAGTACCTAATGTCGCAGAATGTTTGTGTTGCTAACAAACACTGAATGTAAAATGTCGGCACAAGGTAGAGTAATCACTCTGGCCCTTGCTCTGGATGAAGGGAAGGCTAAAGCATGTAGAGAGAGAGGAGGTCGGTGTGGTATTTGTCTTGCCCCTCCTCTGCTGTGATTGGACAGCTGGGTAAAAAGTGACAGTGACGAGCACTGCGTTTTAACATTTTTCAACTCTCGGCGACCAGAAAAAAAAATGCTCAGCAGGAAATAGACGCGCAGCACCGCGTCACGCTGCCGGCTTTTTAAATACGCAGCACTCCCACTGTAAACAACTGAAAATATACGCTGGCCTCAGGAAAAAATGCTTTGATGGACACACGGCCTAATTGATGAGAGAAGCTGAAACCTGAGGTGGTGGAATTGTTGGTAAAGGCTGTGTCTCAGAAGAAGTCTAAAGTATTGCAACATTTCGATTTATTTATTAGTTGTTTAAAGATAAATAAAGAAGTAGGCCTATCCTGTTGTAAGAAGAGATGTCAGTTAGGCAATGTCTTGAATTAATTTTAAACAGTCATTTTTTTACTCATTTACTCAAATAAAACATTTGGGTTAGCTTAATTTAAAAAGAAATACATGTATGCTGCCTATCACATTATTCCGACAAATCCATATGGTAGCCTGACGTTGTCGGCAGTTGAAATAGACAACAATTCAAATCTTGCATCATATGCAGCTGTCTTCTATTGATTGCAAAATGCAAAAAAATATGTTCCCATGACTCTGTTGCATTTGCTTATGTTAATGTGGTCGAAATCATCACTGAAACTCATGCCAATGGATTTGCTGATTGCCAGATAGTCTATTATGAACAAGAACAAAAAAAGGAACGAATAGTCGAATCTCTGTATTGAACAGTCAAATCCAATTCGACTGACACAATTCTGAGTCGGGTACAGCCCTAGCTTTTAGAGCCATTTCACCCACTTAAGTAACAAGTAGTATAATACTAAAGCTGCTAAATTCGGCAGTAGGATAAATCAAATTATTCATTTTTTGAACAGTTTTTAGTTTACATATTGTTTCCCCTTAGATATAGTAAATAATGCTTCAAATGTTTAATACAACATATAAACATTATCTAAAAGTCTGTATTGGCAACTGGTAAAATAAACGTCTCTCCACACCACATGTATTTGTCTCTTATTAAAAACTGGTTAAATTCTACATTCCTCTACACATGAATACTGGAAATTGGAAATTGTTTTTATAATACAATAGTATGAATGGTATATTTTCTTTTAATTGTTAAAATCCTGATGAGCCTTTTCAAGCTGCTAGTAATGTCAGACAGAACATCTTTGGTGACACTGCTGTTGCACTGAATGCAAGCTGTCTTAGTGATTGAATTGTACTTCTAACTTAGGTTACTGTAAGTGAATAATAATAAAAACATTTACAGGGATGTACTGAAGCAAAATGTGATTACATGTATTTTCGAGTCACTGATAGACCTTGAACAGGTTTATGGTGATCAGCTATGAAAACAATGCATTCTACACCTTTTAACCCTTTCAAGTTTCTTATTAATCAATAGAGATGTGATAAGATAATTCTAGATTTAAATGTAACTGTGCATCCTGTGAAAGTCCTAACCATTCAGGTTTTTGTAAGGATTTTAAATGCAGAAATAAGAGCTTAGATTGCTTGTTTGCTAAGATTGAGTCCTAGATTAAGTTTTTGGCTTGATAGTAAGTCAAGATATGACACATGCGCAAGTTATGGCTGCAATTGTTAACAAAAGACAATGATGTTTAAACATTTTCCTGGTGATTTTCAAGTAGGCTTTACTACTGCAATGCAATACACATAAGCATACAAAATATTTTAAAGTTGAATATGAAGAAAATAAATGTGTTTATTTATTTGATGTTTCTTTCAGCTGGACAGAGCCAATTACCTCATTAACCAGGCACAGCAGCCATATAGCTACCTGATAGAGACAGTTCGCCAGAGGGACACACAAATCCTCTCGCTGAAAGAATGCGTCTCACAGCTGGAGGAGGATGTTCGGTATACAGCCCCATTTATTTTTTGTTAACTGTTCAGTTATCTTCAATGTACATTGTTTCAAACCAATTCTGATCTTGATAGTTTAATAATTTTCAAACATTAAGAAAATTACTATTACTATAAAAGAAGCAAATCATGTAGTCACTTAAAACTTAAACACTAACAAATGAATTTAACATTCCTGCCTTTTCTGACACAGAAATTATTGTTGCATATATTCAAAAAAGAAAAAGAAAAAAACTGTGTATAATTTGGGTCTGTTATCGTCTATTAATTATCTCTTTCACTCAAGAAACCAGAAGTGTGAACCCTTGAAAACTACTCCACTATTTAAAAAGCATGTACAGAATGCAAAGGAGGATGTCATTAATCTATAGAGACATTATTCCTAACACAAATTAATTAATTTCTAGCGAATGCAATTCTGTGTAAATCGTGGTTCTAATTGTAGTCTCTATATTAAAACATTTGTAGCTTTCTCTCATGGGCTTGGAGGGAAACACTGCATTGCAAGCAATTGAGTACATTTCATTATTTATTTTTATTTGTTGCCTCTTTTATACTTGCGAAACTGGATACAGTATGTCACTACAATACTTCCAGTTCCTAAAGGACACAACCTCTTACTCAAAAGCATATGTGATTATCATCAGTGTGAGTTGGAGTATAAAAATTCCTTTAAAATCACTGAGCAACCAAAAAGAAATCTTCCGACCTGAACACCACTGCACGCAAAGTTACTTCATAGGTTTATGTTGCAGCTTGCTGAATCACCCTCAAGGTAAAGTGAGCCGGTTTGTTCAAATTTCACAACAGACGATCTTAAATTATGTGGCCCTATAAAGTTAATTATAATAATTAGTATTCCTCTAAGTAAACCTGCCTTGGCAATTTATACTTTTATTGTGTTTGTGCAATAGTGATTGAATACTGGATATGTGGACTTTACACTCGGTTTACATTGTTTTCTTTAAAAAAGTTATTTGGGTTTTCATTTGCATTCTTTCATCTCTTTATAGTTCCACTAAGAATCTGTACTGCCGATGTGAAGATTTTGCTCTCAGGCTTTGAGATTTAAAATTGAAAAACAAGAGCATGTTTTTGTCTATTTCAGAACACTAAAGAAAGAGAAAACGGCTCTACAGCATGTCAAGAATAACATGGCGGCAGATTTAGAAAGACTTCTAAATCATCGTGAGGTAAGTGTTCTGTATTTGGATACGCTGCTCACCATGGCAGTGGTTTTGAGGGCCTCCATGCACACATGGCCTTTTGTTGTCACATTTTCTCTTCAATAACACGTATACGTTTGTTAGAAATGGTAGAAATTTGTTTGTTTACCATTCAGTTCTAGAGTATACTCACTTTTTTTTAACTTGTTTGGAAAGGTCAATAGAGCCAGTATTAACGACCAATTTGACATGTATTGCTTAAACAAATACTGGAAAATCGCATGTGCTTTGAGCAAACGTCAAAAATGTATGTTTATGACGTGGGGAAGAAAATGATTTTACTCTTCAAATAATTTAATAAATCATTGTATTCTAGATCTTGAAGAAGGTCAGACATTTTCCTGATTCAGATGCTTGATTCAGATGCTTAAACAATATGTGAAATGCCTGATATAATGTATGCATGCACTATCAATAGAATTTATTTGTATTATTATTATAACTATTATAGTGTTCGATTAACTGTTAGCTTCTGGGGTAGTAGCCTATATCTGGAATACACTTTTTATTTATTGCCTTTAGTGTCAGTAACAGTCTTTTTCTTCACAGCATACAGTACATTATGCAATAGATTACAAAATATTTAGGTGTAACTGAAACCATACTCTTGAAAAGATTTTTCAACTGACAGTGGGAGGTGCTCGCCATTCTGAATGCAATGAAACTAACTTTTAAATATAATTTGAGACACTCAAAGAATGTGCCATTATAATTACCTCTTAAGCAGGTTTGTCCCCAGTTTATGGCTGGACATGTGCAACTGCAGTTTGTCAAATCTTAGTCACTCAGTTTCTCTTAGTTATGTTACAACAACATGTGCTCCTATCAGAAGCCATGTTTTCAAACAACAATACAAAAATAAGAATAATTGCAGAATAAGAACAAATGGTTAGAACTAGAAACAAAGACAAATATGAGTGAGTTTTATTACCCCCAAAAGAAAATGTTTACCATTGTCATTCCAATCATGCTTTTAATGTTGAGCTAGTGAGACCCTTGGAACAGAAGCTCTGCCATTTCTATCTAACATGTATTTTCTGTTTTCATTATTAATTATTAAAACCTAGTTTATATTTCACTATTTATTCATTTTGCTGTGGGATTCATGTAAAATGTAATGGAAATTATAGCCCATTTGTTTTGTTTTGTTAGTTTACCCATTTATAGTTTGTGATTAATTTGGTGCACATATTTGATTCAAAAGTACATTACGATTTTTCAGCTTTTTTGGATTTTGAAATATGTATTTAAAATAACCCTTTTTTATTTGTCATATATATATATATATATATATATATATATATATATATAATATTTTTTTTATTGATTTGAAGAGTTTAAGGGCATTGAAAGGGTATAATTTTGACATTCACCTTGGGAGAAAAGTTGTCATTTAGCTAAGGTTGACTTTTGAGTCAAGTGTTTGAACTGTGCAAATATTACATGAATTGAAGATGCATAGTTCTTATATGATCTTATACAAGTTATTTTCATCAAAACATTCTCTCAATGCATCCCCTTGGCAACGTCTTTGCCGACTTCACAACTTTTAGCAGCATGTTGGCATAAAGTATGCAGCGCTCGTAGACAGCTGCTCTGCAGTTGAGCTTTTTTACATGCCAGCACATATGGCTGAGGAGTGATAAATAAAAATATTAAATGACCTCGGCTCATTCTGCTGAAGAGACATCCGAATTTGTATTGATGATTATATTATATTTAATATATTTTTAAAATTAGTTGAAGACAAATCTGTAAATCCCTATATTAATTTCGATTTAAATTAAGGATATCGAACCATTTGGACAGGGGCATTTATTTTATTTATTTATATAGTTATAATGATCAATTTCTGAGGTTCTATTTTATTCTCATGTACAAATAATGAAGACTTTAGCAATCAGAGCATTTCCCTTTTAAAACGAATCTCATTCACTTAAAGAGAGAAACTCCAAATAAAAGTAACTTGCATTTTATTAAACCGGCACTAACCTCAACAGACTGGAATTGAGGGTTAAGTTTGGGGTTTGGATTTCGGGTTGCATTGCTATTCCAGGAGCCACAGATAATCCTAGAGAAATCCTGAACAAATTGTGAATGTGTATTTTATTACCTATCAAATAGTTTAATGTATAAAGCCATACAGAGGTTTGCCGTGCAGGGACAAGTACATGTAAATCTGGACATGGATGTTTCATACTGTATAGGGAAATGTTCAGTTGAACAAAGTATGAGCTGCTTTCCTAGGTCTTCTGCAAGGTGTGTTCGAAAGCTATTGTGGACATCCAAGCTTCCAAGGTCCTCCTGCTTTAAGGCATCTAGTTGGCTTCTATATAAGATTACCTATTTAATTAACATAACCTTCTTAAGGACCACTTTGCCTTCAGTTGTACTGTTCCTTGGGCAATCGTGGAAATAACTTGTGAAGCTGAAGAAATTGAGTCCTTGAACAAGCCATCCTGTTTCTCTCACTAGTAGATGGTATGAGATGCATGCAGTCTAACATAAAAAATGCATACATTCAATTTTCTGGACCTATTTATTCTTGTCAGTTTAAATATATAATAGAATATATATTATAGTCATATTTATTGATCTGTATATTAATTTTATAATGTGTTATTATGTGGGTTTTGTCTTTGCACATTTAAGTATAAAATTGTAATATATATATTCACAGTACTCTGTATTAATCTACCATAAAATACTAAAAGGAAGCCCTTTGACATCAGTTGCAATGTTGATTTAAATGCATTGAGCAAATGTAAGTGTGAAATACATCACAGACAGCTAGGGGGGAAATTATCAAATTGTTCCGATTTAATGAATAGGACAATCCATGGCAAATATAAGTGTTAAGTAACTTAAAAGTTTGTCAATTGCTGTTAAGTGACATCTCTTATCATCTCCATTGTACTTTATAGGAGTTATCTGTAATGAAGCAAGTTCTGATTAATATGCACACAAGGCACTATGGTGATGGGTTACCTCACCCTCGAAATGAAGCACCGAGTGGAACAGCAGTGTACGGGCCGAGAGGCTCGACTAACACAGAGGAGGAGAATAATCCCAAACCCAAACCAACACTGTTTGTAAGTGGGGGAGGGCGGGGTTGGGGGGTGCTTTATGGTCTTCTATAGAAGATCAAAGCAGTCTTTGTGATGTTGAGATTTGTAATACATTTGTGGCTAAAAGGAAAATGGCTTAGAATAGTTCTAGACCTTTTGATAATTTATATTGTTTACTTTGACAGGTGAATAAAGTAACCCAGTTCAGTGTCGTTATGGTGTTGTCATACTCAGTAACTTCAGCTGGAATATTATTCTAAATGTTTGTATTTACTTTTGGAGGGTTATTATCTGATCTATAAAAAAATGATACATTTGTTTAATACTCTCTCTTCTTTGTTTTCAGACAAAAAAAGAGGCTCCTGAATGGTATAAGAAACTGAAGCATAAAAAATAAGTGACAAGTAAAAATGTATTTACTAATCATATAGACTTTTTTTTTGTAAGATAATGGTCTGAATTAATGTGCATAAATGTTTGTCAAACTTTTTATTTTGTGCTAAATATTTGTGAAAATAATCAAGTAAACAATAATTTATATTCACATGTTTTGGGGTCTTTATTTCCTAAACTACTGAAGACATTTCCTTCCTTAAATAGTTATTAGATACATTTATTCCACACTGAACACTGAAGCTTTAGCATTGAATATTTGTAGCCAGTACTACAGTTATGATCTGATATTTAGTGCCTCTATTCCATTTTTTAATTATTTGTTTTCAATGGATTTGTCTTCAGTGTATAATTGTCCTGCTTGTTCAATTGACCAGTTTATATCAAATTACATTTTAAGATTTATTTGAAATGTAGCTCAAAACTGATATTCCTGTACAAAATAGAAAATGATTCCAGGTAGTAATTCTTTATTATTGAGAACATTGAGGCAAACACAACAATGCATTAACATTAATTTAATACAAGTATTAGCATGGAGAAGCCAGCCTGCTTATTGACTTTGAAATTGCTTTCTTTGTTTTTGTTAGTTTGCATATTACTACACTTTGGGAAATGACTGGGATAAATGTGTTTTTTTGTTTTTAATATTTGTTTTAATACTCATATAGTATTTTCAATGGCCAAGCCAAGAATTCCACCTGTTCCAATAAATTAGCAAGTTTGGAAGAAATGTACTCCATCCCGAACTGACCTGCTGCCCATATAAATATACAAATAACATTAATTACATTCCTTAAATTTCTTGGCTCATTTGTAATTGCATTTTGAAGATAAGTCATATTTTCATGAATCCCATGTTAATAAGGGGTTTTGTAGCCCAGTCATACAAATTAGCTTCAATTCAAGATTAAGCTGCTGGCCATGCAAATTACCAGATGATGAAAAAGGATAGTAATCTATGCTTTTCCAATTCAGAGCATTATGGGTTGCCTGGATACTTCTATTAGGACAATTTACTGCTTATTGCAGTAATGTAATTCTTGTGAAATGTATATTTATGACCTTGTAGAATATGTTATATATTCCATTATATGTTCTACATTAAACTAGTGATTTACATACAATGTTAGTCAGTGTTTCACAAATAAACCTATACAGTGCCTATAGAAAGTCTACACCCCCTTTCAAAATTGTCACCTTCTATTTTATTTATCTACACATTGTAGACATCCAAGTGAAATAAAATATTCTAGACATATAAACATGTATTAAAAATAAAAAGCAATACTAAATTAGCTCCAGTGTAAGTAGTCACCTTCAAAAATGCTCTCCACCTGTGTTAAATTGTAGTGCTTCACATGATTTCAGGGTAATTTCAGCAGTTCCTGTAGGTTCCCTCTGCTGGGTTGTGCATTTCAAAGCTAAAACTCTACAATGAGCACCAATTTCAAAAGAACTCTGGGGACAAAGGCACAGATCAGTGGATGGGTATAAAAAAATATATTGAAGACCTTGCATATCCCTTTGAGCATAGTCAAGATAATTATTAAGAAGTGGAAGGTGTATGACACCACTAAGACCCTGCCTAGATCAGGCCATCGCTCTGCAAGAAAGCTGAAACTGGGACAAAAGTTCACCTTTCAGCATGACAATGACCCAAAGCACACAGCCAAAACTACACTGGAGCGGCTAAGGAACAAAAAATAAGTCCTTGAGTGGCTCAGTCAGAGCCCTGAAATCGAAAACTTGTGGCATGATTTAAAGTTTGCCGTCCATCAATGCTCTTTACAGAACTCAAGGCTGTAATTGCTGCCAAAGCTGCTTCCACCTAGTATTAACTCAGGGGGGTGGAGAATGGTGTGTAGATAAGAGAAAAAATACATAATTTAAATGCATGAAACTCCGAGGCACTGACACTGATATGTGAACAACGTTTGGGGGTGTGTAGACTTTCTATAGGCACACACACACACATATATAGATTGATATACAATTTTTCTATATATACATATATACATTCTAGAATCTAGAAAAAATATATATGTTTGATGGGTTTCTAACAAGTACATTTTGACAAGGGTTGTGCCCTATGTTCTTGCCGCTAAAAGACACTTGAAATCCATGTTTGATATAACTTAATTGAACAAATTATTCGTTTACTGTTTAAAATGGACACTTGGAAGGAGAGAGTAATTAGGTATCGGAATAAATTCTTTTTTTTTTTTCTGCACACGTTCTATTGATGCTCCTTTGGAAATAGTATGAAATACACCTGCTGTCAGATTCAATGGAAAGCAACCCTGTTTACAATCAAGCATCGGGTGGTATATTGTTATTTGTTAAGCTCTTCACAGGACAATGTAAATACCCTACTGTGTGTCAATTGCAGTAAGCACCGTTAAAGTCTAATGAGTGCTGTGCTGTGCCCAGTTCTGGCTGATGTGTGGCAGCACACGCACTGAACTGTGAATCCACTACATTTAATTGCACACAAAGACGTTTGCTTAATTGCTTCTATTTGCATTGCGTGATTCATTTTTTTCTTCTTCTTCCCTTTTTCGGATTGAAAAAAAAAAGAAAAAGAAAAGGTCAACACCTTAACGAATCTTATTTTGAGTAAATAATGTCCTTCTCCTCACGCAAGCGGAGCAGGTTAGATGGCAGTATATAATTGTCCTGGGCGTTGTTTTCAAATGCTCAATCTGGCTAAAACAACACACCCAAACAAACCGGCTTAGTCCTCAAAGCGTTGTGTGTTTTACATTTAAAGTCGTCAAGTGTTTCGGCTGCTGCTGGGGTTAGTGCATTGTCAATACAGTAGTCGGAAGGTATGTGAAAGGAAAAAAAACACTGTTCCCATCAACACAGATCTCGCATGTGTGGGACGTCCGCTCTTGAGTGGACTGCCTTGCCTCGGAAAAAGACGTGCGACATATTTCTCAAGCTCACAGGTCCCCCGGGTCTTGATTTGTTACACTGTTTAAAAATAGGGATGCATGCCTTCATCATTAGGAGTTATAGCTGAATCGTGGCTTCACCCTATGCATGGCCTGCTTAGTATAAAGCACCGCAACTGGAAGTCCCCCCTCACTCAATACGACTGCCTGCAAGCGCACAGCCTTAATATTTAGAGACTACACATATTGACACGTGTATAATGCATGCCATCGTGCGGGACCTTAACTAACCCTAGCTGAGCAAACTGCACGGTATGCTGCTAAGATGACCCGGTTTTCATTGCACACCGAGCCACGGGGCTCGCAGCAATAATGTGTGCATGCTCCCACTACACAATGCCAGCTGATGACACCGGTCTGCCCTGTCATCACCGAGCCGCACACGTTGAAACCCCGAGCCGGCTGTAAATCGCGTTGCGGGCTGTGTTGCGGTTATTGGCGTCTCACGGCGTCAGTCGACACCTCGGCCCCGCCCAGCGGCGGAGCAAAGAAAAGTGACCCGGGCGGCGCTGGAGCAGAGAGCGCGGCGCTTCGAGGCAGGAGGGCGTGTGAAGACAGAGCTCGCCACCATACCTGCGCTCAAGAGAAATAACCCTTCACTCGTAACTCGGACTTACACTGCGGGTTTTGACCCCCTTTTTAGTTGTCGCCGATGGCCACCACCACTCTGCTGCCGATGAACGCGGGGCTGGGTCCGGGGCAGGAGGAGCTCTTCTACACGCTGCTCAGACCGGCGGCGCACGGCGACGGCAGCCCGCACAGAGAGCCCGCCGGGGAGCTGAGGAGCGCCGCCTCGGCCAGGGCTTTGGGCGGCGATTTCGCACAGGTAAGGGCTGAGAGAGCCGAGGAGCGGACGCGTGTGAAAGTGTGTGCATGTGCTGGAGTTGAATGGGACGCAACTAGTGACTTCGCTCTTGAATCGGTTCAACTTTTTCCATTATGATTGTTATTATAGATGAGTGGCATGATCTGTAATTAGTGGCAGCGTGACTCGTTGTGTTGTTGGTTGTGACCGAGGGTTTTGTTGCTTTACATTGATGATATACATTTTATGACAAAGGCCACTGTTTATAATAATAATAATAATAATAATAATAGGGGATGACGTGGATAGATCGATAGGCTAAGCATGCATTCCCTGTTCTGTCAGGATAGACCTTAGCATTGGTATCTGCATACCTTAAGGAGAGAGAGAGAGAGCAGTGATAACCTGCCATTTTTTGAAGTGACTTTCCCGAGCCGCGCAGCAGGAGGTGGGAGGCATTGTGTGGGCGGAGGGCAGTTTTTAGCTCTGGCAGGCTCTGCTCAGGCGCAGTTGCTGCACATGCACTTGACCACCATCCCGTCAACAACTGCCTCCCCCACCCCCCCAGCAGCCCCTCGCCCCCGCACAGCCCTGCTTGGACACCGGGAGAGACTTCCCAGCAACGCCGACCTGAATCACAAAACCGGTCTGAAAGAGATACATGTGCGGCGAACAGCTGGAGGGGCTAAATTCAGAAAGAGCTAAACCGCAGCCTAAGCAGGACACTTCCCACTTAAAGGAGTTTCCCCCCCTCTCTGCTGGTACTCCATGATGTGTCAGTTACTCTAATCTACAGGTCCTCTTACTTTTATTTATTCATTAACTTGCCCATGCATGTGCTGCTGTGACACCCCACCCTTGCGTGTGCAGGAGAGACGGGGAAAAGTTGAGTGCTTTACCCTGTTTTTTCCCAGTGGTCAGCTGATTCTGTTTTGGGATTTGGTATGAGCTGAGTTTTTTACAGCAGAAGGGGGAATGTAGCATCAGCCCATTGAAGAGGACTTGATAAATGTTTTGCAGATGACTGTGCTAGTAACAGATCAGCCTCCGTCCACCCACATGCGCTTTAGCCGCGGCGCAGAATGGGTACAGTTTCGGCATCAAAATGTCAGGGCTAGGGTTACAGTTTAATAGCTGCACATGAAACGCTGGGACGGTTTCGAGCTGAAGAATATCTAATCTTGAACAGATATGTGAAATATACTTATTCAGACTATAGCTTGCATCCCTTTCTTTTACAGGGGGAGTTATTTTGTCACCTTTCTCATTTTCTGTGGGAAAACCCCTTAGGAAAAAGCTCTTCTAGTTTAATCAGCAAGGATAAAGTGCCTACTAAACACATACTAATAGTATCCTTTTTTTCATACAGGATATTTTAATATCAAAAATATGTTGTAGACTGATCATGTTTGTAAGGTGTACAAACCGCAAGAATGCATGGTGGTTGTGTATCTGAATAGCTCCCTTTTCTGTTTGTTTGTCTATTTATATTGAATTTCCCAGAAATCCAGCCAGCAGTTGATATTCATAAATCAGCTGTGAGTGATGGAAAGGGCATGCTGATTTATTAGACTAACATTATGCTACAGATCCTCGAGGCTGAAGTTGGAGATACCAATAAAGCAAAAACAAGTCAGAGTAGGCAGGCTGGTTAGGGGGAGGGGGAGGAGACTGAATACAGGTCTAACAGGTACGAAGGAAAAATTACGCATCCAGTGCTGGATTTTCTGGTTTCCTTTAAAAGCTCTTGAACAATATTGGTGCCTAATTACTTAATGTCAAGGCATGTTCTAGTTAAAAACAAGACGAAGAAAAGAATAAAGACTATAAATAGTTCAAATCGCTCGAGTGGATTTTTAGAATTGGCAACACCTATATAGTGTTTAGGAGGTGCTTGGGCTTCCAGGCAAACCTATAGCCAGATGTAAGGATGAGATTTTATATGTATGGTGTTAGTTTGGTAAAGTTACATTGACATGAGTGACTTCAGTTATGATGTATCTGCATGCATGGTTATTTATTTATTTAGAGAGATGATCTTTAGGCACTGTGGAAGTGTGTACCTCTTCCTTGAATTACTTTTAAGTAACTCTATTGCCTTTTCTGTCTTAGACGAGATCAGAGATGGATAAGTACCTGACGCCCCAGCCGCCGCCACCCCTGATCGTTCCAGATGCGAAGAAATTCCGCCGTGACAGTGCTTCTGTGGTGGACCAGTTCTTCGACGAGGATGAGGGGTCACCTTACAGTATCAACATGAATGTCTTCCTCCCTGACTTCACATACCTCCGGACCGGCCTGTGCAGACCGCAGAAGTCGCCCATGCCTCAGATCAAGACTGAACCCATGCCCTGTTATGTGCCTCAGAATGGCCCCAGTACTAGTGCAGCACAGGCCCTTCCCGATTTCACCAGCGTCTTCAGCTCCTCAGTGGGGACGGACATGAACAGCATCTTCATCAAACAAGAGATGCCTTCTCTTGATATCCCCCATGATGGGCCCTTGTTTCAGCTCCTGAATTCTCCAGATCTGGAAGGACCCCTGACTGGAAACCAGACCAGTGCGGACTCTCACGGCAGCGTTCAAATGACGGCCACGATGCCCGCTCTTAATGACCTGCACTTAGCCACCCAACAGACTTCAGTCAAATCATTTTGTCATATGCACAGTGGGGCATATTCCCTGCCCCCCCATTTTGTTCATAATCATCATCATCATCATCATCATCATCAGCAACCGCAGCAGCAGCAACAACAACAACAACAACAACAACAACAACAACAACATCCAAAACCCACCTATCTCCCACCCTCTCCTCCCAATTCCGAGCCTGGCAGCCCAGACAGACAAACAGAACTCTTGCAGAATTTGTCGCCCCCTCCCTCTTATGCGGCCAGCATTGCCTCCAAATTGGGAGTCCACAATCCAAACCTCACCCCGGCCTTGCAGGTAGCCCAGCAGTCTATGCCAGTTAGGTATAATCGCAGGACTAACCCCGACTTGGAGAAAAGAAGAATACACCACTGTGACTTTCCAGGTAAGGAGTGTGTTGCTTTCAACTTTCTGATATATACGAACATCGAAGGTAAAGGAACAATTAAGTTAAGAGAACGCATTATTTTTTTTGCTTAAATATTCCGACTTACTTTAGTATGACTGCAGGTCTTGCTTTGAATTATTTAGTTGAGGTACAGAGCCTTTTACCAACTCTCAACATGTGAAAGGAAATTGCTGTCAAATGATTCAATACTGTTACCTCAAAAAGGTTTTCAACAAATAAAAAATGATTGAGGGATAAAGACATTAAAAGTCCATTTAAGCAGAATACTTTATTTCTAAAGCTACACTAGTGCGTGCTACTTAAAAGAGCAGATTAGATTTTTGTTTCTTGTTTCAAGTACTGAAACGTATGAAGAAGCATAATGATAAAATCCATTTGGTGCTTTATTTTTGTGTCTTTAAAAACACAATACTAATTTGTTAATTGTGTTTATTTTAATCTATAAAAGCTGTTATCCAGACTAAATCACAAGCTATTCAGTGGCAATGGAAAAATTGAACAAACTCAACATATAAAAACTATTTTGTAGAATAATTACTGTACCTAGCATGCCTTTTAAGTTGTATTCTATTTCATTTCCAATTCAGGGTGCAAGAAAGTCTACACCAAATCTTCTCACCTGAAAGCCCACTTAAGGACTCATACTGGTAAGCACTTTGATTATCCCTGTATGTTAGGGGGGCTGTTTTAAGAGGCAGTCAATTTATTTTTGGGTTGTTCCATGTCATGTTGCCAGGCAGCAGAATTTTACTTTTGGCATCAACATGGATTTTATGTGTTGCCAGAAAATAAAACAATCGCATACAAACCCCAATGTAGCCATCCTCCTCTTTTCCACACATTCTTGGTGTTTTATTTAGTGGAAAAATGGAAAGTGTTTTCGGAGGGAGGGGAAAGGAAGCATCTAAAGAACTGTATTTCTGTGAGAACTTTGCCTCCTGTGAAAAAATGATTTCTATAAAATGTTTTTTTGTTCTGAGGTACGGAAATATGTAAAAATACATAAAAGCTATTCAAATAAAATGCGTTTTATGGTGAAGGGTCATATATTTCCTTTTGGATGTGGTTATAAAATATCTTCCTACATGTCTGTTCCTGCAACAAGAAAAGACGCACCGTTATGGACTAATGTTTGCCCGCCCCTTTATAGAACATTGTTTGTACTTTAAAAAATCAAAATGCTAGTTTAATAAGCATACTTTTTAAAATTATTTCTTTTATATAAATTAGTGTTGAAAGATTGACCATCAGTACATTTTCTTTTTTTTTTTTTCGTAGAGTGTACAAACATTCGTGGAAGTCTGTATGTTGTTAAGCGTGTGTTAGAGCTGCATACAGTCAGAGACGTGGGAATGCCAAGCAATGTTTGAACTGACTTGAACTGGCCTTTTCCTTCCACATCAAACAAGCTGAACGGAGTATGTTGACATTCGGTGGGTTTGGTCTTGGCAAGGCACGGTGTATGGAAAAAAAACTTTATCAGTCGGCTTAATCAGTGCGTACCAGTTTTTGTTTTGGTTTGTTTGCTTCTCAAAATTGACATACTTATATATGATATTGAGTTGCTGAAAAGTTATATTTAACCTCAACAATACTCCAGCTTATTTTTTTGGGCGCGGGGGGCATTGCTCTGCACATATGCACCTGATAAGGCAAGGTGCTTTTTATACATCCAATAACCTGATAAGAGCGAGATTATCAGCGGTTAGTGTTTTACATTCTTGGGCTACAGGGGACAGGACTTGGGATTTCATAAATATTATCTTTCTGGTTGTTGTTAACCAATTATTGCCATAACTGAGGTGATAGTACAGGTATTTCACAGTTACCGTAGGACTCCGTGAATCTAAATGTTTTGTTTACGGTCAAGAGACCCTTTAGATAAGGTGTTACTATGGAAATGCAGTTTAAGATAATGGTGAAGTTATCTCTTGCATTACTTTAAGCCTCTATAAATCTAAAATGATGTTTTTGCAATGTTTATCTATCAGCATAAAGGTCATGTTACTAAACTGGCTGTTTTTGTTATTTATTTAATCAATTTCAAGGATTAGCTGGAGGTTTTGTTCACATCCAACAGAAGGATATATAAGGTTATAATGGATCTGATGTGAACCTGTACATTTCCACATGATTATTTAAACCCTCTTAACATAATCAGTCTTAAAAGTTTTTTTTGATGTTACATTCTGCCTATTCAATGTTCCTTTCAAAACTTGCTGGGAGGCCCTGCATCATTTCTTTCAGCATTCATTATCTTAAGAAATCCCATATTGTTTGAAGAAGGGGGCTTTTTCTCTAATCTGAAAGGGTCTACACAAAAGCGCTATAATCACCTGCAATGAAGACAATCTTGTCTGTCTTTTAAGGTGAAAAGTGCTTTAGGCAAAGTTTGTCTACCATTAGTCTAAACAGGTTAATGCACATCCCCTTTGCAGCAGCGTGTTTACCTAGGCTTCGGGTCTCTGTTGAGCTGTTCTTGGGGATTTTACTCTTTCTGTCCGTAGAATGGCTGTAGTTTATTTGTGGATTGTCAATGGTCTGTGCAAAGCCTGTCCCTGGATTTTAGTTATTCCATACATTGTGAGAAGTATTATCATTGTTACTGACCAGTTGGGGAGAAGCTAATGTGTAAACCACAGTATATTGGATGAATGTTAAAGAACTTTTAAATGTGTTAGCATTTCTCATATTCTGTGCTTGTGTAGCCACTGTCTGCATTTACCACACAGACTGTTCA
Organism: Amia ocellicauda; assembly: GCF_036373705.1. Classification (NCBI taxonomy): domain Eukaryota; kingdom Metazoa; phylum Chordata; class Actinopteri; order Amiiformes; family Amiidae; genus Amia; species Amia ocellicauda. The sequence continues at coordinate 20,031,322 of NC_089855.1, forward strand.
TGAAAAACAGATGTGCTTTAAGAAAATGTTATGAACAAATCAGTTATGCCATTTTTAACGAAAGACAGGGTTTAGCTATTATAAAAACTGTTCGGTGAGATGCTGTGTCAGCTAGAATCCCAGAACCAAAAATATACATTTTAAATGCCTCTTTTAAATTTACATTTTAAAAGAGGTGCATTCTGCACAATATTTTTGTTGTGGTTGTACTGTATTTTAATGGATGTCTAGGCCTACCTCATGTTTTTTGTGGTCCATGATTCCTATAATTATTTATGGTTCAAATGCATTCGCGTAATTCATAAAACATTACATTTTTATAAGTACATTTCAATACTGCTTCATTGTGTATTTAAGGTGGTAATTAAAAAAAACTGTTTAGTATTATATTGCTTGTGGCTTATAATTTTGAGTTGACTGTAATGAAAACTGAATGTAAAAGCTTAAGTGTCATGTTTTCTTTAAAGACATACATTTTTCTAAAAACCTGTCATGTCTTTGTGAAACAATTAAGATCTAGAGAGCTGAGGTGGAATTCCTTAGAAACGTGTACCAGACTTCTCAGAAATGCAAAGAAGGGAGTGTGCCTGGAGAAAAATAAAGCTGGTTTATTTCTGAGCTGCTTTCTTGTACTTGTTCTACTTGTTTAAAATCACAGTAGTTTTCTGGAAATATTCTTTTCCAATAATTGAATGCAAATTTGTAAAAAGCTCTATTCAAAATAACCCTCAGTTGTGCATTTGTTTGTAATCTCATGACTTTAATGTTCTACATTTTAGAAGCACCAGCTGAAGCAAAGTTTAAAATTCGCTTAGGATTCCTACCATACATGTGCCTGAAAACTGCTATAATAATCTTAGGTCATAGCAGTCCTGGTTTAAGATGTATTCTGATCTATTCATTTATAGTTGGCTTATGTAGTTTTGTAAGGGAATGTTTTCAGATAAATGTACTTTAACATTTTATTTGACATTTGTGTCTTTGAATTACCAAGTACCTCACTGTAGCATTAGAATAGTCACAAATTGAGTAACATTGGGAGTTACTTTTCTGAATTCTGTACTCAACAAAAACGGGTTATTAAGAAATCTCTGAAAGCCAAATATTGTTAGGCCTTTTCAAGCTTCAGCATGTTTAATCTTTCAAATTGAAATGGCAGAACTAGCTTTGACTTTTTTTTTTTTTTTTTGAAGATGGATTCAAAAGCAGATATAATTCTTAATACTAAGTAAACGTCAGTGCAAATCCTAAAGCAGCTTGGAGATTCCCTGTGTAACATCCCTGATACAGTGTTTATTATGAAACCGTCAGAAATAAACCAGAAAGATATATGACCAGTCAGAAATCAAGAACATTAAATGGAAAACTCTGAGCTTATCGAAAGTTTCTTACTTAACACATCATGGCTACTGTAGTGAAATTCTTTACTTTAAATAATAAAACAAGAGTGTGGGTGAATTTAGAATTTTAAATTGAATGTGTGTGTGTACAAGTAAAGCCTTTGCTGTTCAAAAAGTGTTTTTTCTTCTCTCTGCTTATTTTAACAGCCCAATGCTGCATTAAAGCACTTGGTCTTTTATTAAATAAAAGTAATGATAATCACACTACTACTCACAAGCCTATCATTTACACAAAGCCATCAATTTTTGATGAGGTAACATTTTCATTGCACGCATCTTAACAATACACAGCTTAAATGTTTAAAATGAGTTTACAGTAAGACGTTTTAAAGGTTGAAGGTGGGCATAAGGCGAGAAACCATTTCTGATCATTTTTCTCTCCACGTTTCAGGTGAGAAACCCTACAAATGCACCTGGGAGGGATGTGACTGGCGGTTTGCCCGGTCAGATGAGCTGACACGTCACTTCAGGAAGCACACGGGAGCAAAACCCTTCCAGTGTGCCGTATGCAGCCGCAGCTTCTCGCGCTCAGACCACCTGGCTCTGCACATGAAGCGCCACCAGAATTAGCCTGCCACCGACAGCAGCACGAAACCTTGGAGGTTGCTGCCTGAACTATTTTCACAGTAAACTTTGGGGGGTGGGGGGGGACAGGAACTTTTTACTTGTATAGATTTAATGCAACATGGCTGAAGAGGAAGTCGGAAGAATTTGTTTATCATTATTATTATGATTGTTACTTTTCTTTTTAAGCTTGGATCCATGCATTATTTTTCGAAAACCAAAAATATAATGTTTCTTCTCAAATAAATTAAAGAGACCTTTATCATTCACATTATGACAAGAAACCAAAGTTTCTACATTTCTATCTTTTAGTTTTTTGACCAAAGCATGTTTCAATGAAGAGAAGCTGATGCAGAGATCCGAGACAAAATAATCTTTTAAATGAAGAAAACCAAAAAACACACAAACAAACAAAAAAAAACCTTCAGGCCTTATATGAAAATGAATTTCAAACCAAAGAACAAAACTTGGAATCTACTTGAAATTTTATGGAATATTTTACTTTGAATTAGACATTTTTATTATGACAAATATTTACATAATATAATATTATGTGATAGCACACATATTGTACAGCATATATTTGTAAAGGGCTTGAACTACATTTATTTGTTTACCACAACTAGTGTTAGAAGCTTTAAAATCACTGTTAATTCCTGCCTACAAGAGATAAACACCATACTACTGCCGATGTCAGAATCGCCAAAAGGCCTGCTGTGATTTTATGGTATAACACACACACACACACACACACAGGATAATGCAAAACCATTGAAACTGGTGAAATAAAAATGTGGCCTTTATTAACAATGGGTATAAATGCCGGATTGATCTCATAAAAAAGACTAATAAGGTTTACAATCCATTGGACACTATTTTTCAGTAACCATACTGGAGAAAATATCAGAGACTTTTTGATATTTAGTTTCAATCGCACTGGAAGAAAAATGTAGGACTGGAGTTTTATTTTATTACTTCTAAATTAAAACTTGCATTTCAAACTGGATTTCAGTTTGAGTTTTATCGCCTTAACAAAAATTGAATGTATTACTACTGATTTTGTTTTTAAACATAAGGGAGTGATTAATTAACTACTAATTAATTAATTTTATATAGCGTAAAAAAGGGATTACCCAACATGGGATCAAACTGGTTCAAATAGAGGTACCATTTGTACAAGCATTTAGTTGTTTCTACTGATGTGCATGTTTCATTTTCTTATTTCTAATCTTGTTTGAAGCCAAATGAATGTATAAAACCACACAAACAATTGTCTATAAGAAGCTCTAAAAATGAAATTCAGTCAAATGCCTTTCAAGGCCCTTTCAGAAAACAAAAAATGTGTTTCTGGTTAAATTAATGATCTTTTAGGCACTTGTGAAAAAGATTGCTTGGTTCATCGGTACATAAGTTCCTTTTTTCATTTTTATTTATTTATATAGCCTGGTATACATTGGAAGCAAATAATTTATCATTTGTATGTGAGATGCCTTAATGTAAATACTTGGCATGTGCTGTACATATTGTTTTTTTGTAACATTTGTCAGTTGTTTTTGGAAACAAAGGGGCAGAGGCACTACCCTCCTGCGTCCGCACCGCGTGTTGGTTTCATGTTGTTGTGAGTGTTCCACTTCTGTTTTTATATTGTTTTAAATTGATGTGTAAAATGTATGATGAAGTTCTCAAAGCAGTCGCGTGTTTATTGTTTTGGAACCGAACAAAAAGCCTAATAAAATGTAGCTGTTGCTTTCCAGTGTTTACTTTGTGTCGGCAGTGTTTCCATGTGGTGTTCGATTTCTTCTCCTGCCCTCCCTGTACCTTCATGTATTTCTCAGTGGTGTTAAAAGCAATGCTTGACAAAGGCTTTCTGTGCACTAAAATGTATTCTCGGCATGATTCTCAGGCCATAAAATATTTATACGAACACTAAACATACTTTCTTAATACATTACTTTCTTAATATATTGCTTCACATTCATTTTTATTGTGATACATCGCTCTAATTAAGCTACATCTTTTTAATGTGTTTGAAAAATGTCACAATGTCATCCCAGCATTTATTTCACTCCCAGAAGGAGCCTGGTAATAGGAAATAGATTACCGTATTGCAAAAAAAGTCAGAAATTCCTTTTTGAGAATAGATTCCCAGGGGATCAGTAGTTAGAGGGCTCCTACACGAATGTAGTCTTATAAAGTCCAACACGAAGATCACTCACAGGAAAACTACATTTCCTTACAATACCCAAAGGTAATCTGTTTCATATAAAAAACTGTGTGGGTGCTTTGTGTAAGAAATCAAATATATGATTTTCATCTGTTTAAAGGAAGTTAGTTAGGTGCTGGAAGTTTATTAAGCTTTGGGGGCTTCAACAGGTCTATGGCTTCACTTGATAGAACCAACATAATACATGTTCATTAACTGGGACGAAACAATAAGCAGCAGCTGTTGCAACAGGGAGTTCTCCGTCAGCTGTACTTACACAGGAGTGTGGTTACTAAAATGAGCTGGGGGGCGGATGGGGGTTGAAGTGAAAGATGCACTTAAACTAAATATCGGACTACTTAGACTGCAGCAAGTCTCATACTAGCATAATGTAACCACACTTCATGCTTGTACTTTTCCTGTGTATGTTTAATAAAGAACTATTCCAAATAACAATCACTTTAGGGGCCGATCTTGAAATAAATACATGAATGAACATCAGCTCCAGGGCAGCAGCTATGCAGTGACGCAGAGATTAAATCTAATCAATAATATTGATCTAACATTGTCAAACTACCAGAGTTCATCACCGGCACCATAATTAATGAGTACCGCAGCTCTTGCTGACCAGTGTTAACAAGGCTGGTAACAGTGGTAATGAAAGGTGAGGCTGTTTTTCATTTCCAAACAGTGACGTAAGGCTTCGCTGTGATCTATGACCAAGCCAACTGAAACCAAAGACCAACTAAACCCGAGTGCCTGCCACCATTGGTAACGCCTGCTTATCCAGGCCGCAGATCAGTTTCTTACATATGTCTATTTGTCTTTCCAAAAGCACGACGTCATAACCGTGTGATGGTATGATGCTGGACTTTTTTTTTTCTTTTTTTACCGCAATCTAGTATATAAAAACTTCAGCCCCATTAATGAGTTTGACCAATAATAGATCTTATGAAAACTTTTAAGTGCATGGGCTGAAGTCCAATCCTTTTGTTGCCCTTAACAGCTTTTTAAACATAATAGCAAGGAGATTATTCACACCCCAGCTGCCAATTTTCTGTTAGTGATTAAATATTAAATAGAAGTTCATGTTTGTGCTTGGAATTAGCTGCTGCAAAGCAAACTACTCCTGTTATCATACACACCATGATTGATGAATGCACTGTGTGGCAGGACATGAATGGTTGCTAGGTTTTAAGCAAGCCATAGCTAGTGGCTTATTGGCATGTATTAAGTAATACAAGGAAAACTTGTAGATAAATCCATCAAAGATCATTTGTTTCTGATTTATTTTGATTGGGCAAACTGAAAAATACTGTTAACAAAAAATACAAGGACCTATTTTTTGTTCTCTTGGAGACTTCCCTAAATATTATCTAAATATTACTCAAGGACTTCTACTTTAACGTACTTACTCCAGAAAGCAATACAAATACATACAAGTTGAGAAAAATGGTAATAAAACATTAAAATATTGCAACCGGTGTGTGCATTTATACACTCCTCTAATGTTAATCTCAGTTGGCATTATAATACTACTTTCAATACTAATATCACTAATGGTATTGGAGTGCGAAACACAGAACTCCACCCAACACACCACACTATATGCAACAAATGAAAGAACAATTACAGGAAATAGTAGATCCTATTTTAAAATGGTATACTTAATTGAGTATGAATAACTTAAAACCACTGTAAAATATGTGACAGCTGGAGCTTCAGACAAAGCTGTCTGAGTAATCCTTACCAACAGCATGATGCAATTCTGCATATGAGAACTGCAATAAGCAATTTTCGCTTCTTGTCAGTAGCTTGAAATAATCCTTTCAATGCTCTTAATCATTTTACATGACATTTTCATTTGGCTTAGTAAGGTGATTGATTGTTTCTTTTCACATATATTTAGTCATTATTGTCATACTAAAGCAATCCTTTGAAAAATGCCTATCATATCCATATAAAATACAATGTGAGGTATTTCATTTTACAAAAAGGATGTAACTGTATCTCAGGAGTTGCATCTTAGAACCAAGAGGAGCTCAGCTGTTATGTTCTAGTGTAACCTGAACTGCCTCGATTATGTTACAGCTTTGAAATGCTTTCCAAAATCAAACTGTAAATATTATTGTTAGAATAATCATGCATTATATATACTGATTAACAGGTTGTACTTTTGGTTCATTAAATAAATGGCAGGCCCAAAACATATAGGTGGTTTTATTTGGGCAGTCTTGCTTCTGCACTTGTCCTAGCCATCAGATATAAACGACACTGTAGCAAACATATTGCTGTATTGATTAAGACTGGAAAAATACATAAAAGATAACCATTTCATTTATGGGGTGGAAACAAGCTCTTTCATGTGGTCTCTTCATAAGCAGCTCAAACATGTGTAACCTGTAGTGCAGGTTGTTTTGTCATGTGTTGCTTTTTCGGTGTTGGGATATCTTGATGAATATCTCTGGTAGATCGAAATATTGCTAAAAACCTGTGAAGCATGGGCTAAATAAATACTTTTTATTACTTCTTGTGTGGGTATTTCTTTCTTTTTACACTTGCTTAAGTACAATTTTTTTTGCGTAAATGAACAGTAAAATACAATATTTACATTTATCATAGACTTTGATTGGTTTAGATTTAGAAATCATTCTTTGAACTGTTTTACAATTTGACACTTCCAGGTTAGTCAACCAGCAAAATGATTGTCATTATGATCTGCAAAGCTCCCTCACCCCTAAGAGCTCAAGCATGGATATCTAAAGAGCTGTTTGCTGGTGCACTTTTATTTTCTTTTTTCTCTCTCCTCTCCCTTCCTGTCTTGCTCTGCCTTTCTTTCGCTCTATCTCAGTTACATTGCAATGAACATGAACTGAACTGTAATAATGAGCCCACAAAGTAGCAGGCCCTTGAAGATCCTTCAAAATAAACACTCTAGTACATGTCTTTACACGTCTCAAAATTAGCACCATTTAGCAAACGTCTAAAATACCTTTAAGTTGACCAATTATGTCTACAGTTTGTACGTTTAAGTATCCATATAGTTTTGTTCCTATTGAACTTGATCTGTTAATATGAATATTTTATAACTTCCCTCCATGATTCATTGTAAAATAAAATAAGTTAAAAAAACAAGAACAATGTAGTTCATTGTTATAGAATTTAGAACCATAAAGAGAACAAATGCTTTATGATCCTCATGTCATTTTTCTTCTCGTGCGGTTCTTGGAAAATACACAATATTACAGGACAACCTCAGACCTGAAATAATGGGCTTCAGATGTGTAAGACAAAAACAAAAAGCTCTCTACAGAGTCTCAATAGATCACATCTTATTCTGCACATACTTTCCTTGGAGGCTTCCTCCCACAAAGTCATTCTTTTATTTTACTCCTTCTCTTCTTACCTGGGGATTTATCTGCTTAAAATCTATTGTTTGATTACAGAGAGAGGGAATCTCCTGGGCATGGGAGGATATAGTCTTATAATCTACCCTGTTTAACCAGTGCAGGATTTTGTCCCTGGCCAGACTCTAAACAAAAGAGTGAGACATCTGAGGTAATCCCAGGAAGGAAGTACAACTTTAAGCAAAGCATGATGAATTTGGATTTTGTATATGAATGTGGACATACAGGTTATGGTGTTTAACTATATAAGGTTTTAATATGCTGATTTGGCTATATGAAAAACTTCCCTTTTCCCCCATTGTAGGATTTGCTAAAGAAATCTATTTTGTCCTCTGTTGACTATAATACAGAGGTGGACTGCTGTGCTTTTGTTTTACAGTTTCTTTTGACATCAAGTTTTTCTCCTGTGGTAGGCATGTCCTCTAGACCTATGGTGTCTGTCTGCTGTTTTCTACAAGGTTAAATATAGTTGTTCAGATCCCCTCTACTAGGCAGTTTTGTACCTTTATCTTTGTCATATATCTGCAAAGCTCACATTGTTTGCCTTTCTCAGCATTTACTGGAATTGTAATCTGCAAGCGTTACCATTTTAAGTATTTGTCTGAAATCTTGGTCATGTCCTCAGTATTGTTCCCTCTTCTTCATTTTCCCTGAACAGAGAAAGCAAATTAAGTCACTAAACCAAGAAACTGTTTGACTTGAATCCTTGTTATATTTGCTTAAGATCTTAATTCTCTATAATGCATTTTTCCATTTTGTGTGACAGCTTTGTGATTTCAGAAGCTGTTTTGTAAAGTAAATAAATCAAATATATCTTTAGCCAGGCTGCCTTTGTTTTGCACGTATGTCTTTGGGCTTGACTTGACAGCGTTAACTGTAATTGATTAATCATCTTCTTGTTTTCCCTTTCAAAGTTTATGATTACTCTACTCAGGATGAACAGATTAGGAGTTTATCTTCTCTTAAGCTGTTAACGTTCACATCAATTAGCTATTAATTAAATTAAATTAAATTAAATTAAATAGTTTTAATCCAAATGCCAACACTGTCTCACATCACTTAATTCAGTAAACAAAGGAAAGAGACATATCTTTAGAGTCGCATTGATACACAGTTATATTAGTATGAAAGGAAGCTTTAGTAAATTTGGCCCTTTATTCGAGTCTTAGCCCATTGGTGTTATTCATCAACAGGTGTGTTCAAACCATAAGTGTAATATGGCCCACAAATGTAATAACCCCATCCCCCACAAATGTAATAACTCCTAATAATGAATAACCTCTTCTCCACAAATGTAATACCCACCTGCCCACATATTTAACAAATAGCATTTCACAATATTTGGTACATATACCATTGCTTATGACTAGGGCCCTATGTTTTGCACGACTTGATATTTTAAGGTGTATTTCAGGCCTCCAATATGGCCTCCCATTAATCAACATTTTGAGCAATCCTTAACTGCCATCACATTGAATTACTTCAGTTATTTCAATGTAATAATTCTGTTACTACACATACCTGTATTAAAACGCTGATTAACAGAATGGTGTATTTGGCTTACATGCATCATGTATTTGTTCTTAGTAATATGTCATATATAATAAGGTGACACACAAAGGGGAAGCACCTGATTGTCCGGCTCCTGCATAAAAGCAGGAAGCTGGTGTCCCTTTCATGAGGAGGACAGCCTGGGAGTGAGAGGAGAAAAGAACAAAGAAAACAGAAGAAGGAATACGGATAACAAACTTTGCCTTTTGGACTTGACCCTGGTTACGGATTGTATACTTGGATTGGTTGCTGCTTGTAGTGCTTGTCTTTATTAGTTACTTCTGTAGAGAGTGACCTGTTCTGTGTGTTTAGTTAGACTGAAATAAGAGATAGATGGGTATTTATTACATTTGTGACCTTGAAGTCATTACATTTGTGTGCAATATTACATTTTTGGGTAGTTATTACATTATAGGTTTGTACAGGTGGAAAACAATTAGTTAATTGTTACTGTAAGAGGTCAAATGTGTTAGAGAGTTGACAAGTATAAAGTTTTATACCAGATAAAACACCATGATTTAAAAGGTACTGACAGAAACTTTGAAAAGGCCAAAGCTTCATTTAACTCTTCTTTAACAAAGTCTAATATTAAAATAAATTACTTTTGTTAACTTTATTCCACTTTAAACCCATGCACCCCCATGTGCAAGTATATAATGTGTAACCAAGCCATGACGTAGAGGTGTCATTCAATAATATTCATCAAGCAACAGTTAATGAGATAATGTTTGTCTGTTAATTCCCTTTTTTGCAATGATGTGATATCCTCTGAACTTTGACTAAATACTGTCTTCTGCACAAGATTAATTTTTTCAGTTTTCAGTCTCTGTCCCACTTGTCTCTCATTTATCAACGTTTTGATTTGGTCTAGGCCTAAATCTAAAAGAGAAAGACAGAAAGAAAAGGAATACAAGAAAGGAAGAATGAAATACATAAAAGAACAACAGGTGTTGAAATGAATAAACTGGTCTCCCCCGGCATATAAAGTTAACCTCATTGAAATGATTAGAAAAGCAAAACACTAGGTAGTAAAATGTTAGCAAAATAATCAATTTTGCGTTTTATTTGGAGAAAGATCATCCGTTTTCACCTAAATCAATAGTTTATTCTGTTTTTTCTTTTTTACAAAAGGTAATTTTAGGTATAGTATTGGTATAGTTATGAATGTAACCACAAAATATATATTATTCTTACTATAATTTCGTTCAAAAGACTGAATTGTTCTTCACCAAAGGAATAATAATAATAATAATAATAATAATAATAATAATAATAATAATAATAATAATAATAATAATAATAATGCTTTATATGATCCCTTTGGTTTAGAACAATGCAGTCTTTTGAAGGTAATAATCCTAAAAACAATCCGTTTCCAATAAAGTACTCCATGTGTTTTAAATTTGCATCTGGCATTAAATCTGAAACATGCTGTTTTAACACAACTTTCCAGTTTCACTTTACAGACCACCCAGTCTCTAACAAAGCAGGCAATGTTGTGGGAGGGAATGATATTTGAATAGGGATTATCTTTTGGCAACAAACAGCAGTGAATGCATGGAATCTTGTCTTTTTCTGTATTTTTAAATTACAGGACTGAGGCTCCCACACCTGTCAAGGGAGTCTATTTGTGCGAAAGAAGGCAGCTTTGACAATGATTAAATATGTTTAAATAATTCTGATCTCTGGTGCAACACCTGGAGAAAAAATAGTAATGAATGAGGAGACATTAACTTTAAGGACCAAAATGAACAATCACAAAAAATGCATCCTGCTTACATCTGCAGACCACACTGACTGACAATACTGTCTGCACACTTTCAAGGTGAATGTTTGTGTCTTTACATGAAGTTGCCTTCAAATATATTCATAGACATTAAAATGTTTAATTAAAGGTCGACTAAGCAAACATTATCCAACCTAAAAATAAATAGATTTCTAACTGTGCAATGTTCAAACGTATCTATTCCCTGTAAAAATGTCATATAATACAGTAATGTCAATGTAAATATGTTCAGCACATAAATTCCTTTGAAGGTTTCTGGAAGGTATCTAGATTTTAAAAACAGGATTCCCACAGAAACAATCCACTCACTACCATTCCAAGTATACCAAGATATGCCAAAAACCTGTCTCAAGCTTGATCACAAATGAAGTTTCAAGTGGGATAACTATATGTATAAGCATACATTCAAGGATACAATCAAATGTTTAACAGGGGATAAAATAAACCATCATATTCTCCAGGCCTCAATCCAACAAAAAAGATGTAGTGCTGTAGCCAGTTAAAATTAAACTAGAAGGTACACAGAGGATGATAGCCAGTGGAAAAATGTTTATGACACTGAGACTCAAGATATGAAGTGTCTGGATTCCTACCTTTCTCTGTGCACATGGCAGGACCTGTATGAAGAATGTCAAAACCTTAATTCATGAATTTTGCTGCTACACCACAAGTATCAAGAAACCTGTCAGTGGTAAACAAGGTAAACAAGAAGCTGATTTTTTAAGGGAAAATATTCAGGAACATAGCTGATCTCAAGAGAAGAACTGTTCAGACAGTTGTGAGAGCAGGATGGGATAGATAAATAAATAAATGAGCACATATTTCTTCTACCGGTCAATCACCTGCATGGAGGGTTCATAGGAAGTCTTACCCATGCAAACATACTCCTCTGAAAGTATGATCATTCGCAGACATGGCCCACCAAAAGCGATGTCATTAATTAATAAAACTTGATTGTGAGTTTGTTAGACAACCCCGTCTTCTACTTTGGGCCATTTCTGTACTGAATAAAATATAAACAGATCCCATTCACAATGTTTTTTGATTCATATTTTGTAATGCAGTTACTGATTTGTTATATCAACTCAATTATTCAGTAGTTTTCTACAGATGTATGAATTCAGTGCCTTTTTGAACATTTTGAAAAAAAGGCAAATTATTTTCACTGCACAATTAGAATAATGTTTCTCTTTATTGAAAAGGAGCAACATATTCCTGAAAGCAAGCTTCTTTACAATGACGTAATGTCTGTCATTAGAAAAATGACTTCATTTAAACTAAATCATTGTTTTCTACACATACAAATGTGATTATTATGGCTTGGATGCATAAGTAAAATGCCTTTAAACATACACACGGTATCCTTATAGAGCTTTAAGAGTATTCCAGTGGATCTGAAAACACTTATTAAATGGTCAGAGGGTTTTTATCTATAGCTGTAAAAGTAAATAAATTGTCTGCATGTTCAAAGCATAATTCAGTCATTCTCCTCCTCCTCCTCCTCCATTGCATCAACATCATATTATCATCAGCATGATTATTCACACCATAAACCATGAAACTATTACTCTAGATCGCCTACTACTAGCACCACTACTACTATTACCACTATTACTACTAATATACTACTAACAGTAATACTACAACTACTGATAGTGATCATAATAGAGATGATGATGATTACGCACAGAAGAAGTGGAAAATTATATCACACAAATAATGCTGTTTCTTAAAGCCTTATATATATATATAAATATTCACACACATAATTTGATGCAAGGCGTCCTCTAGGAGTGAAAATTTGTAAATACATATTCTACATGTAAAGTCCAAAAGTGGGTAATAACTTTCCTAATGTGAAGACTTTTTTAAATAAACCAAATTAAAAAAGAAAAACAAATAGCATGTACATTTACACCTTACATCCAAACTTGTATTAAAGGACAGACATTAATACATACTGTTCTGTGGTCTGTACTCTTCTAAATAAAAACAAAAAAAGATTTGTGAGATTTTGAGAAGAAAAAACTAAAATCTCTTCATGGCTGTAGAACAGGTTAGTGAGCATTCTAACTGAAGCATTTCAACCATAAAGATTGTAACTAAATTTAGAAACAATGGAGCCTGTATTTCATTTTTTCCATTGTCAGAAGACATTCTGTACGTGTTATGTCACTATTTAAAATATACAGCTCTGGAAAGAATTAAGAGACCACTGCAATTTTTTCTTAAATCAGCATCTCTACATGGATGGCAGCCGTTCCATTCCATTCATATTTTTATTTGGAATCTGGGAGAAATGTCGTCAGTAGTTTTATAGAATAAACATGTTACCCAATATCAGAGAAACTGATACTTTTGCAGTGGTCTCTTATTTTTGTCCAGAGCTGTATTTATCAATATTACCCAGTAGCTTTTTAAATCCTGAAAAATGCCATTCTTGTCATAATTTGATAACTCATCAAGGTTCCCCCTCAACTTTTATGATAAAATGAATACATACATTAATAATCAGATTAAAAAACACCACAACAATGACATATATTTGCATAATGTAACCAGGAAAACTATTAACATATAGTACTGAAAAAAATATTTGTTCTATGGAAGTTATTTGTATAATTCAATAGTGAATACAACTTCCCCGTGTTTTACTTTACTGGAGAGTCCTCTGCTTATTTGATCCATCTGTCTCTAAACTGAAACAGAATGTTATAATTCATTTCCATTAACAATATCTCAATATATTTTCTGCTTTCTTGTTTTACTGCTTCAAAACAAGTAGAAGTAAACAGAGGGCAATGCTGCAAGATATTCAGTCAAATGCAAAGAGAGAGCATAAAATGGAGACTCAGAGAAAATCAAAGCACTCTACAATCAGACAGGGATGCATAACCTGTGACACAATTCAATTCAACCCCAGCTATTTACACTAAAGTCTTCATCTGGTAGCCTCCCACAGTTTTTCTTTTTGTTTTTTGTTTTTTGCATTTGAAGTAAAACGTGACATATTGTGTAAGAGCATTTTATCACTCCCTGTCAACTCCTTCACAAAGCTAAGTGCAGAAAAAACTAAATACAAAGGTAGGCACTCTCATTCACAGCAGATATTTACCTAATCACCTATTTATTGTACTTCAAGCAATTAATCAGCCCATTGGTAAACAATGATTACTTTTCAGCCCACTCAAAGGGCAGATTAATGGCCATGATTTAGATATTACAGCTCAGAGTGGGTAGAGTTCTTTGGAAGGATATGGAATACCTCAGAGTGCTTGTGGATGAAGCCCCAGAGGAAACCAGCATCTATCCATAACTTTTCATTAAATCTGTTTTAACAAATGTTGTGCTGGATATGAATAAACAAATCTTGTTTCTTCTGGACATTCCTGTCATTTTTTCTCCCTTTCCAAATAAAAAATATGTAAGGAGGCCAAGTGGTAGAGAGGACTTTATGTCACTCTGGAAATTAAATTAATGACAAAAAGGTGTGTGTATGTATGGCTGCACTTTCCACTAATTCTGTTATATCTAAATATAAATAAAGTATTATTGCTCTTTATGAAATCCCAATATTACATGATACATCTGGTCTGGGTAGACATTCAGTTTGCACTATTTAGAAAAGTAACTCACACAAACAGCACACATAGATAATAAGCTAAATGTTGAATCATACAAGACTACTGCCCAGTTTCCCGTTGTGCGAGTGACTTTTTCACAACAGTTTTGATGTGACCATGACTTTAAAGACTTCAATATGTGTAGATGTGGATATTGATTCAGAAGAGCAGTTGGCGCAAATAAATGAGGTGTAACACATGTGAAAACCTTCACAGACAAAGAAACAGAGCCAAAAGAGCAGAAGAAGAAGGAATTAAATAATTTTGACAGCAGTGCCTTGAACAAGAGTTCACCATGGCAAGATACAACTAGATAGGGGACGTACCAGGAGTAACCGGGGTCAAAGGAAAAAATAGAGACTGACATGCCCCTTAGACCCAGTAGTATGTCAAAGGAATTATGCATTTTCCAGCAACTCTAGGAAATTCAAATTCATTACAGCAAGGGAAGTGCAAGGGAAAAAACTGTTGATTGCGCCTTTTGGGGTTTGTCTATTCCCCATAATATCCACAGGATATAGAAGTATAAACACACATTTGGAACGTTGAACTCTACATGAGAAAAAATAAAAGAAGCAGCTGGCAACATATTAACCTGGGCGAAACCACTTTATGTACGTTTGTAGTGTATGGTGTTATTACTACTTAATTAATTAGAACCACATATCAGAGTCTCCACCCCTACACTTTTCAGAAACAATCACACTTAAATGAGTTGAATCGTTATGCCCTTTGGCCCTGACTAAGCGTTTTAAGAAAATCTTTAATGCACACAGTGAACCAAAGATAAACAGACACAGGTCAAACCTCAATTTCAAGATCATTCCTCAATCCAGTTAGCTAAACAGAGTAAATATGAAGTAGGTTTTGATTATTAAAATATATATTTATTTATATGTGGCACAAGCTTTTAATTCTGCGTCCAAAGTATAGACATAAAAATAAATTACACAACAAGAACTGTATACTCTGTAACCATAATTATGAAAAAGCTCAAAAACTATGATCAGTAAGAGATTTTTTGTTGCACTTTTGCACAGGTGTGTAACAGATTGTGTGAGAAACAAAGACCACATGTCCTCCACTGCCCGGGAACACTTGAAATTGTATTTGTCCATAAAAAACAACCCCTTGATTTTTAATGATGTGCTTTTGTGTACTTAGATTTAATGTACACTGACTCACTGTTTAATGAGTGATGAGTGCACTGTATAATACAACACTGGAACTGGTAATACAAGATGTTTGTATTTTAAACAAACACGAGTAATATTCAGCTCTTTTGATAAATCGCATCTACTTTGTCATGCAGCCTTAATGAAAAAGTATGTAAAAAAGGCAACACGCCTAATCCATAGCTATTAGTGGTAAATCATCATGAGAAGGTCTAATCTCTATTGGCTTTATGCCTAAACTCATAATAAATACATGTTCCCACTGGTGGGAACACAACCTCATGACATTTTATATTCTCAATGAAGGAGACAAAAGTGCAACAGCATTCTTTTCATGGTTAATAGGAAGAGACAAAACCACACTGACATTCTTATATTGTTTTATCTTAAAAAAAACACACAACCAAACAAGACAAAAAACCTTACTGGCGATGGGCACCCAATCAGTCTAACAAATGGATGTTTTCCTTTAAGATTCTAAAGTTAAAGAATAAATATAAAAGATGTGAAAGGTCTTGTTTTGCTTTACGTAATTACTTCATTATCTATAGAGAAGGGAAAAGTCACGTTTGCTTGATGTATTGGCTGCTATTGTGAGTGAAATGTTTTTTTTAGACACTGCTACATTCTAGATTGATGGTAGTATATTGTCAGTAATCAGCATTTCTCAGGCCTTGCCAAAAGTAGTGGTAATGCCCAGCCAGAAGGCCGAGAACTGCTTAAATAGCTTTTGAGAAACTTTCTGACAAAGCCTGTTAAATGCATGAAAAGAAAAGAAAGGTAAGGCTAAACCAGTCAGGTGAAAGGTCAAAGGGTTTTATTGAGTATACCTGGTGAGGCATGCAGAAAAACATCTACAGGAGTCAATGAACAAGCCTGGCTCACAAAAACAGAGTATTGTGTTTCTCTGTCTTTCTGGATTTCAATTACCAGTGCAGCCCGGGCAGTCCGATGTATGCTACCGGTCTCAGAAGTGTCATTAGTGTGTTAGAATGGATGTGCACAACAACAACAACAACAACCCAAACCCTACAGACAACACTTCCTGCCACCTCCACATTCTCCAAGACAATACATTCCTATGAATTCATGATTTTATTGGTTACCCAGTTGTACATAAAGCAGAAAGTGGAGAGCAGCTAATCATTAGAACATCAAAACAAATCTATTGAAAAGCTCTTACAGGGGGCTGTCTGAGTGATAAGTCATTCTGACCAAGCATTTAAATGTGCACCACTACTTGACATAAGCACTGTTATATAGCAGTTGTTTGTAGAGTAATGGGACCAACAATGTCTCTAAAACTACACTGCATCCTTTTAATGTATGCATCTTCAATCCCCATTATCACATGCTTTGTAATATTAAACTCTACCATGGTTCACAATATTAAACTCTCACAAAACAGCATCCTATCAATGACACCAGTCTGTGAGCCAAGAAACCCATCTTCTTCAGAACATATGCATTTTTTCCTCCATGTGAGACAATCAAATGACATACATACATCAGAAATATTAAATGTATAACAAAATGCATGTACTTGCAGCAAAATTTAAAATATCAGTAACCAGTTATAGTGTCTGAATAGCAATCTATTAATATACGCTTTGCAAGAAAAATTGCATTTTAATAATTGTGTTTTGGGGATATCATCAGGCTTTCCACCTGATGTTGGAAGATTGCTGCCGGGATTTGCTACCATTCAGCAAGAGCATTAGTGATATCGGTCACTGATGTTGGGCGAATAGGCCTGGCTCACGTTCCAGTTCATCCCATGGCATTTTGCATGGCGATCTTAGGCTTGTGTGTGACCCATTTCATGAAGCTCCTGACAAACAGTTCTTGTGCTGATGTTGCTTCCAGAGGCAGTTTGGATCTCGGTAGTGACTGTTGCAGCCGAGGACAGATTACTTTTATGCGCTACATGATCAGCACTCAGTGGTCCTGTTCTATGAGTTGTGTTGCCGACCACTTCATGGCTGGGCTCTTGTTGCTCCCAGATGTTTCAACATCACAATAACAGCACTTACAGTTGACCGGGGCAGCTCTTTTCAGGGCAGAAATTTGACTGACTGACCTGTTGGAAAGGTGACATCTTATGACGGTGCCACGTTAAAGTCACTGAGCTCTTCAGTACGGTCCACTCTACTGCCAATGCCAATGGAGATTGCATGGTTGTGTGCTTGATTGTATATACCTGTCAGCAATGGGTGTGGCTGAAATAACCAAATCCACTGAGGGGTGACCACAAACCTTTGGCCATGCTGTGTAATTAAACAGCTGACGGCTATCACCAAAACAGGTACAGAAGCTTGTTTCTGATTTTCACATGAGGAGAGATATTTTTTGTACAGCCCCAGGTATGATATTATGACAAACCGGAAGCCTAGTAAAAAGGTGAGGCTATAGAAAGAGAACCTGGTGATCTTCTTAAAGGAGTCCTTTCAACTTTTTAAGGAGCTGGCTTTTGACATATCTGCTGGCTGAAAAGTGTAAATTAGCACTTATATTGAAACTAAAGCTACTTCATATCAGCTAAAGTGGTTGGTTCTTATGGAGGGTAATCTGTGCCAAAATTAAAATATACATACATTAAAACACATTATAGGAAATAAATAAATACTATATATATATATATATAAATTAATACAGTTAAAAGGGAAATTAATCGAAATATAAATATATTTCCTATTTGATTTCTTTCATTATATATTTAGTGTCAATCATTCTTGGAGGGCGGGACAAGACGTGGATCGACGTTTCAAACCCACAGTGCATTGGCGCTACAGAATTACAAAATATTATGTTTTGTCGAAATGAATGCCCTGACACAAGACGACTTTGTCGGCTTCTTCCAGTGTGCTTCAGTGTTCCAGATTCAATTTTTCTTTCTTCAGTGACGTTCTAAACACGCGCACGTGGGGAGCATGACAATTCGTCCCCGTGCACGAACTCGCAGTGTTGTGAATCAGTTACAGCCGCGACTGGCACAGTAAGTGGAAACATAAAATTCTTCTCTGATTTAGGATTGTTTACACTTTAGTTACAATAACTATGGAATTGCTCACCTTTGTGCTGAACAGCAGCTACTTTGTACGGAAGCGTATTGCTGCCACACGGGAAAAAAAAAAATCAGTTTGCGACAAAAAAAGTTTTGTGTTTTTTTTTTTTGGGGGGGGGGTGTTGTTTGCCATGAAAAAATAATAATCCAAGACCATTTGTAGTTCTTATGGGTAACCTCGTGATACGACAGAACTGGATAGAAAGGGTAGAATCTTAATAAACTTGCTAACATATTACTTGTGTGAGACATTGTAACACACTCCTTCAGGATCCAGTGTGTGAAGAAGCCTCACAAAGCCCTGTTGAATGCATTTAAGGTGCACCATATTATACCCATGTAGCTTCCCGTGTTTACCTATTTCTGCCATCACAAACAATGCCACTTCAAGTAAGGTTTTCCATCAAAACCCCTCTGAATATTCTCATACTGAGCACAGTTCCATTTGCGTGGCTCAAACATTGTAATATTTGTTTTTGCTGAAGACCAAGGTTAAAGTAAAAGTGGACAATGTCTGACACCTGCAATTTCTGTTTAGCGGGCTTTAACACTCTACTGTGCTGGAGTGGGTGGGGTTTGGACCCCGAGCAGGGGTTAAACACTAATCTTTAATTTAATGTCAGCTTATTTGCATGTCGACTGTTTGCGCTGTGCAAAGAAACAGGGACAGAGACCTGTGCCAAGACAACAAGGCCACTGCGGGACATGCTGATCAGCAGCACATGAACAACTGCTGGTGAAGGGGTGCTGTTGAAACTATCTGAGAAAAAGTTTGTGAACCCCACTGAGTTTTGTTGGGGGTTAATGCTTTAATTGAAAACATAGGTTGTTTAGTTTATGTATGGTTATCAGTGTAATGGTTGGTATTTTAAAGAGAGATGATAACAGATTTATTAATGTATTTATGCCCATACTCGTTTCTTGAAGGATAACGTAATTACGAAGAAGATGATTAAACTTTTTTTTTTTTGCAACCCCCCCCAGGAGTGCAAACATTGTGAAGGAGTGTAAGGGTACAACAATTCAGAAATGTAATTGTGAGCTAATCCATGCAATGATTTAAAAGTTAGAAGTATCTTAAATTTGACTCACCAACACACAGGTAGCCAATGCAAAGAGGCCAACACAGGAGTAATATGATCATATTTCTTGTTCCTGTTAAGACTCGAGCAGTTGCAAAGGTGAACAAAAGACACTTTTGAGACATTGCGTGCATGTGCCTCAATCATAATTAAAGGGACCAAAAATAACTAATATCTATCAATAGGCAGACTAAGATTTACACATTTTCATAATTGGTTACGAGAACCTCAGAAAAGCATAACTTCTGTTTTTTTTTATATCAGAAGTAGAAAAGTTTTGTTCATCCATGTCTTGATATCTGCTAGACAGAATGAAAGATTGACAACAGTCTGTTTTAGATTGGATGTAAATCTATGTGTCATCTGTATACAAATGAAACCCAGTGTTATGTCTACAGAGTATTTGACCAAGTCAGCATATAGATAGTAAATAAAATCGGGCATATATATATATGCCCGATTTTATTAATGCCACAGTTATTGTGTAATAAATAAAAATGCGGTGTAGAAAGAGACAAAAAATAAATACCAAATTAATATATGCTGTAAATGGTAAACTTTGGCAACCCCCACTAGACATAATGTCAACTTTGTGGCAAAAAATAATAAAGGTAGTAAAATGAAAAGCAACAGAAAATAAATTATGAAACGAATAAAATCTCATGAAATCACTTAAACTACCAAAACCACAATTCTATATATTAGCTTGCACCTGGAATTTGTTTCTTAATAAAATGAAGCATTATTCTAAATTATGATAATGCTATGGAGGAATTGTGTATCATTTCAAAAGATATAATTGATACCATTTTGCTTTTTTTTTTTTGTTCTCAGTTGGGACTAAGTGGGTGGGAGCCCACTCCCTGCTTTTATGAAAAATTTTGCAGATGTTGATGTTTACTCCCCCGAAGAAATGATTAACTCATCTTGACCAAGCAGGTTCTATTATGTCCAATACCCATCATCTTATCATTGTGGGCTTCCATAAATCTCCAAGATCTCTCTGTGTATTAAAGGGAATATGGGCTAATGGTCTGTCCAGAACTGGATGTGGTTTGTTTTCTCTAAATGGGAAGACAGAGAGCTCGATTTACACAACTTCTAAAGTGCAGTGGAAAACATAACAACTTAGTAACTTCAGTGAGTCATTACAAATGGAAGGAATTACACACAGACGCTTGCAGTGTGGTGCAAAGTAGCCGTGTAGCAGCAGTGGGTGGTATTACAGAGGACTCAGAATAGCCTGTGAAACAGTGACTCCATTCAGCTGTATTACCAGCGGAGCATTATGAACATACCTGTATGATGAAATTCCTTCCTACAGAGCTCCTGCTAACAAGTCAGTGGTGAACTGAATGGTGAAAATATACCAGTCTTATACTGCTATTGGATAAAGGTGCCAAATAAATGAATGAGTGAATTATGATTAAATTCTTCTCACACTGGCACTGAGATTTTCAACTATTCTGAAAAAAATAGACTTACATTCTTACTGAAATGTTTAGAGGATACTTATTTATATCTATTTATATGTATTTGTATATTTATGTATTTATATGTTACCGGTTGTTTGTAAAATTTGCTCTTGGAACAAATTGCAAATCACTATTGTGCACTGTACATTTTGTGCAGGTCCAAAGCCATGTTCTTTTAGTTTACAGTGTAATAAAAATTGAGGACAATGTATGCTGTAGTGTTGCAATTCTCCCAAGTACAAACTGCTGGTTGAAATTATCTTAGTGTTTATTTTTGCCCACTGAGGGACTGCATTAAAATCTCACACCTAGTGAAATATAGTGAAATATAGAATGTGTCATTCATTATTCTGCTGGTCATCATAAACATTTGTGATTAATGCAGTAAAATGCTCCTTTTAGTTCCTTCAACCAGTTTTGAAACAATGATGTATTGACATGCAGTTTAAATTGACTTATCTTCAAATAGTTTTTAGTTTTTTTGGGATATCCATGACCCATTTAGAGAGTGTTCACTAATAACAATAGGTTGCAAATGCAACCCCAGTTATCTGAAAAAGGAAGCACTTCCCAAGGGGGAGGGGTTTCTGTGCACCTCCATAGGAACCCGATCGAAAAGGTCACTCTATCAAAGCTGCCATTGGCCCCTGTGCGCGTCACTCAGAACAGGTCCCTTCCACTTCCTATTCTATAAAACTTGATGTCAGCGCAGGTTCGTCCTCTTTTGCTGGGCGCAGGACCGACCTTGCAACCCTTGGGCAGTGCTTCCTTTTTCAGATAACTGGGGTTGCATTCGCAACCTATCATTATCTTTCACGTCGGACACACTGCCCAAAGGGGGGCAAAACCATCGCAAGGGAGGAGGCAATGAGCTGATAAGGGAGCCTGCACCGAGGTGTACCGCTAGGGTTCTTGGCAACACAACTCCAGACAGTAATCCCAGGGGCCCCATAGGGCCACACCTTGGCCCCCAAGGAGCGAGGACCGCAGTCATGCTCTTACCAGGAATCAGCATATACAAGGCGGGGATACACAGGTTAACTCTTACGCCCTCCGCTTATAGCAAGGCTGGCTGCTCTACTAGTGCAGCTAGGTGTGAGGCCGTAATCTACTTGCACAATATCTGGCGCGGGCAATCAAGCAACTTGTGTGGCCTCTGCGCATTATCATGGCAGTGGACCCCTGAGCCAACAGCAGTGGGGCTACAGACCCACTGAAAAACAACAATAATACACAGCCGGCTAGTCAACAGAGTTGCCGAGCTGAAAACCAACAATATGTATCGTGTGGCAGCAGGAACCTCCACGCAGCACAGGAGCATCCTACTCAACCAAACAGTACAGAGCGGAGAGCTACACTTTGCTGACAACTTAAAATGTCGTACAAAAGAACAATATACACCATGAGTTAGAAACTACTGTAACTTATGCGCCACCCATGGAACACAGGATCTGTTGACGCCTGCTGATTAGACTAGCTAACGCAGGGCAACATTAACTCTACTGTGTTGACAAATGAACTATATACACAGTGGAACATGAGAGCCTGCCCAAGTGCTCACCACTGAGGGCAGCAGCAGCGGACTCTTGTTCTATGGCACACAAGAAACTATGTTTACAGCGAGGCAGCGAACAACACAAGCGCCATCAGCTGGGAACAGCGGCAGTGAGCTCCATTCTACACAGGATAGAGCAGAGCCCCAGTCCTGCTGTTTACACATGTTATATATACATAGCTGGGTACAGACCTGACGCCTGCACCACCACAACACAATGCAATATTGAACTAACTATATACAGGGCAGCCTCATAAGGCAATGTACCTGGAGGACACGTGACAAACCCTGGGAACACATCGACAGGGCTGCCAGCAAGTCCAGGAGCAGTTCACATGGGTGCTCAACTGGAAGGCATATTCTGGTGGAAGGGGAAACACGGTTCACTAGCTCCCTCAGGATGCACTTAACAGGGGCAGACTGGGATAGGAAATCAGGAGCCACAGCCAGTGGGCTACTGGGGCTCGACTTCAGCCAACACCGGGTTTCCAATGGAAGGGACTGGTCCCGTCACATCCAACCTGTAGAACCGGGCAAATGTAAGCGGCGAGGCCCAAGCTGCAGCTGCACAAATGTCTGCCAAGGAGGCGCCTTGAAAAAGGGCCCATGATGTGGTAACGCCTCGAGTCAAGTGGGCCACCATGTGTGCAGGCACTGGGGTCCCGGTGGACTCATAGACCATGTTAATAGTGTTCACAATCCAATGCGAGAGGTGCTGCTTTGAAAGCGCCTAGCCCTGTGTCCGCGCTCCATAAGACACAAACAATTGGTCTGAGCACCGAATGTCCTTAGTGCGTTCCAAATAGCATCTGAGCGCCCGCACAGGCAGAGTAGGTGAAGCCGACTCTCTTGCTCCGAAGAGGAGGGAGGAGGATGAAAAGCCATGAACTCAATAGGCCTGTTGACATGAAATGCAGACAGCACTTTCAGGAGGAACACAGGGTCAGGCAGTAAAAAAAAAGACGATGGGTGTCCAGCACTACATCAAAATGCCATCCGAGCAGTGAAGGGGTGTGAGGAGGCTGCAGCCGTCAAGCTCCCTTTAGAAACTGCGCAGCCAGGAAATGAGACCCAGGGGGCTCGCCATCAATCCGAACATGACATGCAGAGATGGCCGCCAGATACACTTTGAGCATGGACGGGGACTTGCCCTGGTCTGACAGCTCTTGTAAAAATTGTAATATGACTCCAATGGAGCAATTAATCACGTTTTGACAGCCGTCTTGGCACCAGGTGCTAAACGTCCGCCAGTGGTAGGAATACTGCGACCTCATAGAGGGAGCACTCGCCAGACTGAATAGTGGCAACTACCACGTCCGACAGACCCCAGGCAATCAGTCGCTCCCGCTCAGGGGCCAGGGCCAAAGCTGGAGGAGGCCCGGATTGGGGTGCCAAAGCATGCCCTGCACCTGGGACAACAAGTCCGCTCTCACTGGGAGATGCCAAGGCTCTCCGTGGACGAGGGCAATCAGGTCTGCAAACCAGAATCTACGAGGCCACTGTGGGGCTATCAGCAGAACTGTCACTCGTTCTCTCCTGACCTTCTCCAGGACCACCGGAGAAGCTTGGGGAGAAGCTTGGAAGCTTGGGCTAGCGTGTCGATCCCTAGGGTTCTTGAGCGGTCTCGGATGGAGAACCACAGTGGGCAGTGGGTGGACTATGCCGAGGCAAAGAGATCCACTTCCGCTCTGCCAAACCGGCATACGTCAGGAAGCAGCGGGAGGGCTGCTGCGAACGCTCACCTCTCTCGAACCTGGAGCATGGCGGGGGGCTGGAGACACTCCACAGCCCTCTGAATAACTGCCCAGAACTCCCAGTCCTGTCTCGCAGGAGGGATGTCCTCGCTCAATGGAGGAGGAGGGGTGGGTAAGACCAGGCGAAATGGCAAAAGAGGACGAACCTGCACAGACGTCACCTTTTATAGAACAGGAAGTGGAAGGGACCTGTTCTGAGTGACGAGCGCAGGGGCCAATGGCAGCTTTGATAGAGTGACGTTTCGATCGGGTTCCTACGGAGGTGCGCAAAAACCCCTCCCCCTTGGGCAGTGCTTCCGACTTGAAAGATAACATGTTGTAACCAGCTTCTCTCACAAGCTGAAGTAGTTGTTTTAGTTGAATGTGACTTATGTGCATTACAAACATCTACATATTGTAGATATGACCCTTTTCAGTGTAAGATAAAGAAGATGTTGTTAAAAGACCATAGAACAAAAGAACCAACAGGAAATCCACCTGTCATTGTGCTAAATCAATGCAAAGGCTTATGCAGAAAGAAGAAACCAGCAGTACAGGGCCTAGCTTGATGATGTGGTTAATGCCAGTGGGGATAGATGGAAAGGGTTGGTGCAGAGATTAGAGATTAATATCAAGCTGTTGTTGTTGTTGTTGTTGTTGTTGTTGTTGCTGCTGTTTTAATATGGAGGCTAGTTAGGTAGTTCAGCAGTTCATTTACAGCTGACATAACAATAAACATGCATTTAAGAGTTTAGTCTTGGGCAAAAGCTGGGACACACTTTGCAGAACATTTTTGTAGAATTACTGTATTAAAAACGACAGATGAAAAAGTATATACCACATGAACCAAACCTAACTTGTGAAATGGCACATAAAATTAACACATTTTCCTTGATTCATTTTCATCTGTATGTCACTTAAAGATACACATCACCTGAGCAGTTCCTGTAACTACAGGGTTTGAAGTTCTTGGGTCTCTCTGATCTGTGATTTAATAAGATGAGTAAGAGTAAATAGTGACTCTTACCTACAATAATCTTGCAACACTTCCTTCATTACCAAACACAGTATAACCATCTCAGAGGTCACCATTACTACCTCCCCATTACTAAAACTACACTGCCCACAAGGAAATTAGCTTTTCATGTGTCATTGTTTTACTTCTCATTGATTTCCACAGAGTATAACAAAGAACCTTTGACTAAGGTATGATAATAAAATAAACCTTTGTAGAACAGTTACATACATAATGCAGCATACGTACAATATTAGGTACACTTTATGTACAATGTTTCTATGTACTTTTATAGGTATGTAATAAACAATCAGATGAACAAAGTTCAAATCATGATCACAGGTTTATTGTGCTCACAGAATTAAAGTGGAGCTCAAATTAGTGACCTTACAAATCATATGTATGCTTTAAATGGTTTTCGGCTCAAATAAATAGGATTTGTATTTGTCCACCATTAAGTGGAAACTCCTTATCTTTGCAAACTGTTCACTTCACTTAAATGGAAATTAGAATAAGTTATTAATACACAAAAATAATATGATGAAGAGTAAGGGAATTCTGAACTAATTATTAATTCTACATAACAGTATAACAGGGCTCACCCTGTATGGGCTCGTTCAAGTGAGATCATCCCTCTCTGAACTTGTTAAAGTGTTCAAAACCCCCACGCTCAGGGGAGTGGCTTTTAGTGTAGCGGCTTGTCGCTAAGGTGCTCAGAGGTGTGTCTGAGACTGCAGTTTGAATCTGAGCAGTGGTCTGACACAAGGTACACTAGCTGTGAAGCAACAGCGAGAGCAGTAAAACAAGTCTGTCACTGCATTACAAGACGTGTTTGAACTGAGGTACAATTACAGTTAACAACAATCAAACAAAATTAAAGAAATTAAGCTAGCAAGCATCCAAAATGTATTTACCTAAACCCAGCCTATACATTTTATGTGGTGGTTCAAAATCTCATCAATATTTGTATAGGTAGGCTACGTGTAACATTAGTTTTAGCAGTTATATTATAGGTTGTATTGTTCTTCCATTAATTGAGTATTCACAGTCTTGCATTGTAGAAGTGGAAATCCATAGCCAATTTTCCTCAGCTACATTCATTGACTGTAAGACTAAAAGGCTTTTTATGTTTTGCCTTCTGTTTTTTCCTCCTCAGAATGCTATGTGTGGCTAACATTTAAGTGTGGAAGTAATGAGTGGTTGTTTATGCCTCACCACAGAAAGCAGTTATAAAAATAAAATTTACTTTTCCCCCTCTTCTCAGTGATGTCATTACTTGATTCTTATTAGGCAAAATCAATCATTCAAGACAAAATTAACATTGTCCTACCATAATGCTGTTGCTGATACTGCCCACAACATTATCTTTAAGAAATTATTTTTCTAAGAAAGGAAACAAAAATAAGTTGCTTATTGACACTATGCACTTCCTGGAAACAATATAGTGCATTACTCTATGATTATATACATTCTTTTAATAATTTTAATAGTACCTTAATACTAAACTAACTGTGCAAAAACTTTACCCTATCATTCTTTCTTTCTTTCTTTCTTTCTTTCT
This sequence comes from Amia ocellicauda, assembly GCF_036373705.1. Classification (NCBI taxonomy): domain Eukaryota; kingdom Metazoa; phylum Chordata; class Actinopteri; order Amiiformes; family Amiidae; genus Amia; species Amia ocellicauda. Next base: position 20,058,516 of record NC_089855.1, read on the forward strand.
TTCTTTCTTTCTTTCTTTCTTTCTTTCTTTGTTAATGAAAAAATAAGAATATATTTAAAATATTGTATTACATAGCACAAAAAAGTTGATATATTGAATAGATTTTGAAATAAATAGGTTTTCTGGCTTTATTTTTATAAGACACAACCAGTCTGATGTGAACTTTGCATCCATCCCAGTTGTCACATGACAACTCTAGCCTCTGACATTCCACAGCACCATGTACCTACCCTCGTCTCTCATTGGTCCAGCTCTCCAAGCCACAGGTGCCTGCTTCCTCTCAACCCAGTGTATTTATACCCCTTTGTTCGGCCTTTGTCTTGTTTGCTCCTGAGTAACAATTCCAAGCCTTATTTCCTAAAGACTGTCCTGACTATTCCTCTTGACCTATTTGTCTGTTTTATTGTTTACAATTCTTGGCTCCTCTTCTTTGCCCTGGTTGCCTGATCTCTTACCTATTGCCTACAATACGATTCTCCTTTTTGACTGGTTTGCCTGTTCTTGAACCCCTGTTTATTCTCCAACCTTGTCTATCTGCTTTATATTTCGCCCCATGCTTGGATCTAGACCATTGAGCTTCAAAGGGCTTCTGCTAGGACCATGACACCAATATAGTTTCGGTGAAATATTGACAGTGCAATAGATTAGCTTAACGGCAGCAATATTGCTGAATAATAACTTGGAGAAAGAGACATGCCATTCACACAGTCACACTCCCCTTCTGGGAATACACTGTAATAATTGCTCCATACTGTGAATAATTTCAAGAAAATCTTCTACAGTAGTGAATGATTCCATCAGAAACCCAAATACTGTTAAAAGCACATGTGTGGTTTGCACTTGAAACATGCAAAGTATGTGTGGACCACTGTAGTTGAAAATGCAATCAGGCTGTAATCTCCACCCTTGCATTCTTTTCTTAAACACAATACTGTACTTACTAATGTGAGTTCAAATGGTCTTGACAGGGCACCAGTCTGGTATAGCCTATAAAACGAGCCTACAATATGGGGTCACTCATGACTGCCCGTACCTTTCTTTGTATCCCAACATCCAAGCTGTAAAGTTATACCACCAGAATTATCCCTCTCACCAGACCTAGATACTGTACAAACTCCATCCCTCATTCTTATGAATTGAACTTCAAAAACATTCTTCTACTCACTGGCCTACCCTAGCAGATTGCCTACCCTCTCACAACCCTTCTGTTTGTACACATCCACGCCTTCACCCGCTATGTCTACAACTCAAATGCAATATTAAGAATTTTAGAAACAGCAGCTATTTCCTGATAGGTAATAACTCATAGTGATCTGTTAACATCAACAGTGGTGTTGTTACATGTCCATTCTTTATTCTATCAAGTGTCATCTTACACTGAACATCTAAATTATATTATTATATTATCTATATGACTGCATTGATGATCCAATTTAAATGATAAAGCAAATGCTGCACTTTTGGCCCAGTTAAACAATGGAACACTTGTTCCATTTAAACTTTGTTCAACTGTTGTATCATGAGAGGAAAAAGAAGGATATGTGCCAAAGAAAATATGAACAACAGTTTATTCTGACTTGGGAATGTTTTGTCAACATACTTTCTTCATATTTGCAGCAAGAGGTCTTATTGTAAGACTCAAAACTTTGTTTGGATAATGCCTCAAAGGTCATATTAATCACACATTGTATTATTTCATATAAATGCACCAGTATTTTCTTTCCAGTTTCCCATCCTTAACTCCCACTAGTTGTGATGGATTAATGGAGCTACACTGGTTTTCTGTGATAATTTTTCTCATTTGTTAAAAAGGCAAGTGTACAGGTTAGCACTCTGTATTTATGTACTATTCAAAATATTCATTATCTACACACACATTTATCTATATATTTATTTACAAATAATGTTTATCAAACTCAAGAATGATTTGATATCAATATATTAAGTAAACACTTGCTTTTCGAGATGAATGTGAGTTACTGGTTGAACTTGTGAACAGCGCTAGATTAAATCAAGACTCTGATCTGCCTGCTAATAGCTCACTACACTCATGTACTTGACAGTGGTTTTATTTATGAGAAGAGGAAAGCAGCATCTGACCAAAAAATAGCCACCACTCAGTATAGGTTTGTAGTTTTCTATTAGCAGGCCTGTTCTGTTTACATCTTTATTGGAAATAGATCTACAAGAGTGCCATGATTATTATTAATTTTACCTCTAAATGGGACTGATTACAGTTCACAATAGTAAAACAAAACCAAAAAGGATAACTTACTAAATCAGGAGTAATACATGGATTATTGTTGAAATCGGAGTTTTAACTTATCGTTGGAATTGAGATATTCAATATCGTCAATCAATTTCATTTCATTATCAATGGAAACTCACTAAAGATTGTTTGCTGTTAGTTCAAGGATGTTTATTTTTCTAAAAAGAGGAACACCTGTAACAGTAATCAAATAACAATGCACTCCAGACCCCATTAACTGGGTACTGCTTTCTGCCAGTGATTCAACTTGTCTGTGATTGGTCGTTAATTGCGCAACCTTAAGTCGCAGCTCAGTGCGGTGATGTTGTTTCAGGAACAGATCACTGCCAAGTCATTGATGTCTTTAAATTGTATAATTGGACACAATCCATCACAGCTATCGGCACCATGTGTTTTCACAAAGACACCACTCTTACACAAATCTCCGTGATTCTGAATCTGGCACTTTCTACAGCAATTTAAAGAAGCAAACAAACTAAACAGACTACACACACCGACTCTCAAAGGTCAGGTCTCTCGAATGTCTGAACGGCCCTTGTGCTACAGCAGTGAATTACACTTTACAATAAAATGTTTGCCCTCTTGAAGATGCAGCTGCAAAAGCAGAAAGACTTGTTGCCTGTCAGACTACGACTACCATGTCTTTGTCAGCAACTGCCATGAGAGCTAGTGACTAGTTGGATTCTTTCCCCTATACAATGTAAAGGTTTGCTTGAGAGGCCATGCCACAAAACAGCACTGTTTGCTGATCTAAAATGTTTCCATGCAGTAGTACTAAGGAGTATTAATAGTTTGTCAAGGAATTACTCACATTTGTACACTGTCGAATAGTGTTGTGCCATCCATGGTGCCAGGGGGTGCGCATCTCTTGCACACTTTGAAATGGAGAGAAGGGGCATAGAAGAGCACTTCATTAGTTGGTGTAAGCTTAGCACTGCCTACAACCTTGAAACTGTACATTGAATCACCCTATCCATAACTTCAGCATCTAAAACATTAAATAAAAATTTGAGCCTATTGTGCAAAACATTAAAATAATATTGCGGTAGAGACAGTATGTTTTCATAAAATCAAGATACTACACTGTTAAGCAAGGGCACTTTTCCTTTCAAGGTTACCTTTTCAGTTTCTCTGTGAGGTGACAACTTGACAGGAAAATGTTTTAAGACTAGCATTTTCTTTTGCCTAACCCCCCCGGGTGACTATGTTAGCAAGCTCAGACATGGTCTGGCAGCACAATTACCGTTTTCACAGTGAGAAGGTGTGTAATGACCATAAAGTAAACACGGTAATTTCATTTATCAAACTAATTCCCTAAAATGTGATATTGTATGTTTGTAACCATTGTTGAGAATTCTGAAAATGTGCGTCTCTGTTGCCCTCTAGTGCGAGGTTTCAAACCACATCAATCGTTGCTACTGACAACGCCATTCAAAATAGAAGCTTCTGTACTGGTGATGACGGTAAAAGAATGATACAAGTGTACAAACCTGTCTTTATAGTAATAATAAACAGTGTTTGTATATCTGACCATTTTCAAGGAAACTGAAAACCGAAGTCCACATTCTTACATTTTGTCAAATCCTTTAAAAAATGTTAGGCATCTTCCAAGAAATGGGCAAAAAACACAACTCAAGTTACCTCAGTTTCAAGCCAGTCCTTAAAGTTAATCATCAAATCATAAGGATAACAAGAAGAGGAACTATAAATATTATTTAAAAAAAGAATATCGAAAACAATTACACCACCACTTCCGAGAGCAGTGATCCAAATACTGATTTATAGGATTGGAAACTGCCTGAACTTGATTTGAACGTTGTTTTGCACTTAAATGGCAGCAAAGTCTGTAGTAAAATCCTGAGTTAGATCTAGATGTTAAAGATATAGAAGAGCTCATGGTTTGGTAAAAGGTACTTACAAGACCGTTGAGTGTAGGAGAAGCTCTCACCCCAGTCTTGTTACCAAAATAAAACAGCGCCTACAGAAAAGCAACCAAATAAACATGATGCTACAATCCAGGCCTTTCTGTTTATGTTCTAGCAGTCCAGAATCAACCTAAAATATACATATGAATAACTGAAAACTGACTCAAAGAATGTCATACTTTCCTGGGAGACAGTATGAATATATACATACAACAGTGGCTATAAAATAACACTACACAAATCAAGTTTTGTTTTAAAAAGGTATATGATGATAAACCACAGATATACAGATGGTTGACAAATTAGAGATAAAACCTGAATAAATGAGTGGAGGACCATAATGAATACAGATGCCACATTGAAGCTGTTCTGGCGGCCCAACACCTTACTGAGACACTTTATGTTGGTTTTTCCTTTAATTTGTCACCCGTCTGTATAATTAATAAATAAATGGATAAAGTTCAATGCTTACATATTGTTTAAGAGTTAGGAATTCTAAACCTCCTTAAAAAATAATTAAAATATGAATTCGTTTTCAGGTCCTGAGGATTATTCTATTCACATTCACAGGTGTTAATGGTTACATGGGCGTTTCTAGACTTCCAAGTTTTAGGGGGGCTTCGAAACGGGGGGGATGTTTTGTGGAGTGACTTCTTAATTCTTGGATTCTCTTGTTGTATTTTTTTTAGGGGGGCTGAGAGAAAATACAAGGGGCAGCTGACGGTATTTTGTCTGACCGGTTGACCACAGCGTTACTTGATAATCGTATTATTTTTAGGGGGGCTGAGAGAAAATACAGGGGGGCTGAAACCCCCTAAATAGGGTCTAGCGACGCCCCTGGTGGTTCCAGATTGTAAGATCTGATTTTGTTTTTCCTATGTAGGTTAGCATATGATTTTTACATTTACAAATAGCCCCCTCTAGTGGCAAAATGTTATCATGTGTAGCAATTAGACCCTCAAGTAATTCTTGTATCTTTTGTAAAAGAACTGCATACATATAATAAATATTAGAAATTGTCATCCTCTTTTACAATAAAAGAGACATAACCTTTCATGCAAAATATTTACCCTGAGTTTTCATTTCAACCCATCTCGTAGGTTGTAAATATTACATGGAAGGGTCACATTAAGTAAAAAAAACTTAAAAGTATGACTTAGGCATTAGAAATGTAGTATTATGTTGTTTTAAAAATCTATTTTTTTAAATATGTATTAAAATGTATTTAAATATATGAATATCTGATAACTACTTAATGGCACTTACCACCTGTTTTTAATGTATTGGATGACTATGATTATGACTGACTTTTGTATCCTTCAATAGGATTGAAAGCTGCTTTTAATTTCATTTTCTAATTCTTATTTTGTGCAAGCTCTGTAGCCAGTTTTCAAGCGTATTCAGACAAGACTCATTTGTTACATACAAAATGCAACTTTATTTACCTTCATGCCTCCATTCAGATAATTATACAAATGCATACATTTATAAGTTTAAACTCTATTTCAATTCACAGCTCAATTCATATGAAAGTTGAGTACAGAAAAGAAGCGATGCACTGACAGAATGTTTAGACACCATTGGAAGAAAAGAAAAAAAAAACAGAAGAAAAAATATAACACTTGTTCTTTTCAATCTCTTAGAAGAGATCAGGAATTATAATCCTCTGACAGAATTTATTACCAGGGACTCCCTTTAAATCATTGTAGGGCAATATCACCATTTTACAGTAAGATGAAAAGCTCTGAATATATTTACAATACATACACTATACATAAATACAAGAACAACACTTACATAATATCAGTAAACTTGTAACATAGGCATTGTCTAAACTACATAGTGTACAATGCAGAGAAAAATAATCAGAACTGATATTAAATGAAAAATTCTGTTGTTGCTGAATAAACACATTAATAAAAACCAGGATTTGTTCACAGAAATCTAACAACGGTTGGTATCCCAGTCTTTGCACATTCTACAGAGAAAGGTTCCATGTGAACTGTCGCACAACACCGATTTGTATAGATTTGCGTTGTTCAAATAAGGGTCTGCATGTGTTTGTTGCTTGTAAGAACTTGATTCCAGCGTGTGTGGCATAATACAAAATAAAATAAAATAAAATAAACTGAAATGCAGAAATGGGAAAGGTCAGAGAAAACCTAACATAGTCACATGTTCAAAACTTCATGTGAGGTTATACTGTACATACTTGCATTTAATTTATATGTAACTTCCACGGGAGACACATAAACAATACAAGGTGGGGAAGGTAGTGTTGACTGTTGGGTCTGTACATTTATGGTTTCAAAAATCGTGTAAGGCTCAGTGCATTAAAACAAAAACTGTGCAAACTCTGGGATTTCTTCAACTGAGCATTGTATATTGATTATACAATGTCTGTGCTTCTATTTGGAGACTATCTAACCACGTTAATGTTTCAATTTAGCAATGGGAAGTTGAGGGTTCACTTTAATATTAAAACATCTTTCTTTTTCTTTCTTTTTCATTCAAATATGTACACTGCAGTGAGATACTTTAGGAGGCACTATTTGTTATTGCATAACTTTGACCCTGCTCGACCTTACAAAATTATGCACCAAAAAGAGGTGAACGTTTGGATGAAATAAGATGCTGCTTCCAAAACTGAACATGCCATACCTTGCCCGAAAGAGTCAGAAAGAAACAGAAATGCATGCACACAGAATACCGTACTTCTAAAGTCTTATGTACATGCACTTCCTGCTAAATCAACGCTTAGACTTCATAATAACACTGGAGAGAAAAGGACCTATTGCTATATGGCATGTCAATTTCTGTAACAGTAAATTTAAGAAGAAGCAAAAAAAACTAAGAAAAAACTATAAAAAAAGAGAGGTCTGACTTTTCTGTTTCAATAGGATAAACACCAAGTATCTAAATTTAAAATATTAAGTGTATAAATATTTATACTTATAAAATGTAGTTTGTTTTTGTTTTGTTGTTTCCATCACACGTGTTTCTTAAAAGTGATAAGCAATAACAGCTCATTCTGTGTATGAAAAAAGTGCTATTTGAACATGAACACATACATACTGTTTAGATCCAGGGACATCTGGATGTTTACATACCAAAATAATACTTTTAAACATGTTTGAGTGGATATTGTTAAATAATCCAATTTTCGTTTTCAAATTCAATGTTCATATTCAAATCACTTCGTATCAAACGGTAATCAATTGGTTAAATTCAGAGGAAGGAATTGACTGTGTTTTCACTCAGTAACCTAACAAAAATATTTAACTTTGACTAGAACCTCTCAATCATTTCATAACGCATCCAAAATGTATCATATTTGGTCCATTTAATTAATGATCTCAGAATTTGATTGGGTGGTTGTGGATTATTAGTATGAAGACTGGAATACTAAGCCATACATATTTCTATAAATGATTAGTTGTAAAAATTATTGAATTATTGGAAAAAAAAATATCCAAGCTATTTCTTTTTGTTTAAAATTACAAACCTCTCCAATTTACTTTTAAAGTATTTACAGCCTATGTAAAACTATGAATTTCAAAATACTTTTTCACTATCACATATATTACATTATATTTAAACACCTGTTGTACAGTAAAATATGAATGTGTAAAGATGAAGTGCCCCTTGCTAAACACATTTCAGAAAAATATGAAAACTTCTGATGGTATGAAAAAATATGAAGCCTATCATTACTGTGTTAAATGTAACAAATACTTATTCTTTCTTATTGATTTCACTTTCAGTTTGCAAGTATTATTCTTTAAAACAATCTAGAAACTTAAGATATGTTCAAAGCCTGCAGAAAAGGTCAGGTAAGCAAATTCCTTTGAATGATACAAATTTGACATTTCCTGTGTACATACAAAATTATATTTAACTTCATTAAGATTTCTTAAGCATAACGAACGTCCCCCTCAGAAATCGATTAGAATAAAATAAACACTGATAATTGTATGTCCAGATCTGTTATACAAAAAACAGGATTTGCTTCTGAACACTATGCAATGTCTTCAAGTATACTTTTATTAATGGTATTACTCCAGAAAAGGGACACTGCATCTTCAACTTTTTTTTCTCATTTTCCTCTTTAAAAATTCAATGCCTTTCTCTTGAAATGATCTGAAAGTGCAGGTATGCATTTGTCTTAACAAAAATGAATGTTTTCCTTACGATTGGCCCATTCAACACACAACTGTCTTCACACACAGTGCAAAGCTAATCCCAGCCACATTCCGACATGGCGAGCAGTACTGCTTTTACAAAGGCCAATCACTGAATTCATGTTTCAAAGAAAGCAGACTGACCTCCTTCTCCAGGGAGGACAGGTATAATGAACAGGAGCCAAAGACAAAGGGTTTGTTCGTAAACCTTTGTAAACCTTTGCAGTGTTTACAGGCTCTATTTGATGCATTGCCTTATGGTCCACATGTTTCTGTAAATAAATATTTGTTCTTAGAGTGGGATTCTCAATATTCAAACACTTCTCAATATGCATACTGTCTGATTATATAGAACTGTAAGTCAATGTTAATGATTCCTTTCCTTACACAAACAGTGGATGGTATGGGGTAGGTTGTCACACCCTCTATTTTTAAAGCGGTGACCAAGCCTAATGGCATGTCAGGAGGGATCAGTTTTAAGATTTTTCTGTTAATGTCATCTTTAGAAGACACTGAAAATAATACTGGGACTGTAAGGCATTGGGGTCTCAAAGGTCCAAGGACGTTGAAGAGAAAAGATTTGGAACATTTTGGTCACCTGACCTTACATATTAACATCACAGAAGAATCAAATATTTCGCATCATAGGATGGACATAATTATTTGGGCTCTATTGCCAGAAACTGCTTGGAATTCAAATAAAATTGTACTATCAGGGTATACCAGACATGATATATATTTTAAGCTTTCAAGACACTCTTTCTAAACTCTGAATACACCTCATAATTACATGTTCAGAGTTCAGAGCAATAACCAGTGGTACATGAGAGCATTTGCTTTCCCTTTCAAAATGAGTATTAAACATACATCTCTGTGATATAAGTGAAGTTAAGTAAACCCATAAAGTATGTTGTGTGTTCCATTAACCTGCCTCCCTGCTTTTTATCAGCATTGCACATTTCGTTTTCACACAGGCATGTTTATAATGACCTTTTCCTTGAAGCTACTTAAAATCGCAAATTAAAGGCTGCTAAATTAAACGTTATTAGGGGTTAACATGCTTTGTGTCGGTATAATTGAAGATGCCAGCACAGCTACAAACGTATCAGTTAAAAATATAGAAACCTCTGTAGTATAGAAAATAATAACTGGCATTGACAGAAGCATAGCTAGCTTTGAAAGCTCCAGGTTCTGTTGAGTGCTTTAGTGAAATAGACACTGGAAATCACTGTGAAAAGCTGGGTGCTTAATCACTTAGGTTTCTTTTAAGAAAGTATTGCTCTCCTTATTATTTCATGACATAAGAACACACCAATCCCTTTTGTAATTGAAGCTTAAATAAATATGTTTCTGGGATTTCAGGAATTAATATAATGACCACATAAAATATGAATGTCAGTTTCTTAAAAGTATGATTTAATTATAAATAATTACAATTGTTTACTATTTTAAACATATATAATTTATTGCTATTCTTCAGATGGGATGTGGTGTTTTAGTTTTTTATGCACTGTATCAGTGCTGGCAGATTAACATTTATTAAAATTTAGCAACATATAAATTATATATATGCACCTCACTGATTGCTTCTCACAGCATAAAATGTACCAGGTACATTTGTTTTAAATGAAACCCACAAAATAAATGGTCTGAAAGTAGAATATAACCACTGGGGACAGATGTGGCTGACTGGCAACTTCTTTTAACTTTTTAAGCTAATCTCTCTCTCACTTTATATATATATATATATATATATATATATATATATATATATATATATATATATTTGTGGTTGTTCATTTTAAAACTTCATGTGCTTTCAAAAACTACTTTTATTAAAACATAAACTCTGAATTATATATATATATATATCGGCCATCAACGAAAGCATCCAATGATGCTTGTGAGGGCTATTTACCTCTGGCTATTAAGCTCCATAGGTACCAACTCATTCCTATATTATACTACATGGTACTGCACAGTGTGTACAGATTTACAACAGCCTTGCCTTACTTAGGATAACGATTGTTTACTTGAAGGATCTAGAAGTAGGTGGTAACAGTGTGCTAAGTCTTTATTTCCACTTTGTCTTATATTTACTTATCCTCAGCAACACTAAATCTGGGGCACATATACTTTTTAATATTTTTGGGGGGAATTCACATGTCCCTCTCCTTATTTACAATGAAAAGTAAATATCCAACAATATCCCGTGGGGTGCAGTACAAGCCAGGGTGCTGCAGTACTGAAATGTAGTGAACTGCAAGTGAGCGCACAACACAAAATACTGTCCATCGAGTAAACTGCTCCACAGCCCAGCTGAACCCACAGAAGGCCCACTTTTCAAAGTCTCAGCCTGGTCTTCTGTTGTGGATTTGGTTTTTCACATTATAGATGCAGAAAAGCAGCCATTCGGAGTAATAAAAAAGATAAAGAAAAACAGAACCGAAGAGGTTTGTTGACGGTAATGATGTTAATACTTGTTTGTTCATAAAGAAAAGCTTTGAAATATTGACAGAAAGAGAGGACATTAAAAACAGTGCTCAAAAGATGGTTTGTTTAACTCCAAACACAAAAGGAATGCGGCACCAGGGCCGAGAGCCTTTGTTAAAAATCTTTTCTTGTCCTCTTCCATGAAGAAGTGCCAGGACCTGTTCTGTTCTTCAGGACATCCTCTTGTCCTTTTCGAAACTCTGGGGCAGGAACAATGGGGGAGAACTCAGCCCAGCTGAACGTGAGTTATAAGAGACCCAGCTCTTACAGTGTCTATATCAGGGGTTTTTGCTGCTCACACCAGCATGTGTCGGCGGCGGTGCAGGGCCAGGTGGTCGGAGCGCGAGAAGCTGCGGTCACAGTCCGCACACTTGAAGGGCTTCACCCCTGTGTGCTTGCGGTAATGCCTGGTGAGCTCGTCAGAGCGGGCGAACTTCCATGTGCATCCTTCCCAGGTACACTTGTATGGCTTCTCACCTGGAATATATAGACCAAGACAGAAATAAATCAACACATTTCTGTTTTGAACTTAACATGTACAGTTACAGTTTTGGACAGTAACATGCTCTTTACATCCCAAGGGTGGTGATGTAGATGCTTCAAGGTGTTGTTTTAGGTTTAGGGAAAGTCATTTCTGTCATTGATATCATTTCATAATAGCCTTTCCATGAATGTCAGGGTTACACCTCTTTTCTACTCCTACAAGCCCTTCATATCATAGTAGTGTATGGCAGTTTATGTTTTGCAGACATAGGTTAATGGAATGTGGTACTGCAGTATCTCGGAATGGAAACCAAAAAGACCATAAAAAGTAATGAGTGACACCCAGGAATGTATTTGACTGATGAATAAAAGTTGAGAGGCTCTGTATAATACACCATAATTACCATGACACACACAGATAATAGTGAATGAATGCCTCACATAGAATTCCATAGAATAGAACAGAACAGAATAGTCAAGTTTTTGCAACTGAGATGTATATTAATATATCAAAAGCTTCTCTTTAAATACTTATTTTCCTGAGTGACTGCATGTCAACAATAGCAAGGTTGTAACAGTTTTCTTTGAAAAAAGAACAAACTGTCTCCCTATAAAACATCAGTCTAAGAGAGAACATGAACAGTCCCTAAGGCTCCCTAAGGTTGCTATGGTGATTAACAATTGTATTGCAGAGTCAGAAGATGGCTAGGCTACACCCCTGCCTTCAGCTCAGATGACCATAACAAAACCAATTTTCTTCCAAAGAGTGTTTTAATTATCTTGCTTTTACAAAACTTAAACAAATGCACACAAATGAAAAACAAGTAGTAACAAGAGGCATCGAACTATATCATTATATTAATTTACTTCAGCAGAACAATGGCATTTGATGTCACAGGCTGAGTTTCCTTCTAGATGTGTTTAATTATCCTTCACCTCTGATTCATTCCCTGGCAGAGGTGGAGTAGGGGAATTGCTGTCGCTAGGTAACGCCACCTAATAGAACCCAAACTCGCCTCTATTGTCTGACTCACATCTTGTCCTTGACTTGCTCCTACTGAACATAGGAAGGAGGAAGGGGGTCACTGCTTCACAAAACGCAGTGTGCAGCAAGAGTGGCATTGCTAATTTCACACCCAACTTACTGTGACTGAGACATTGTCATCTTGATTGTGTAAGTGTACGAACCATGAAGTCAACATAATTATTGCAGAGGTGCAGTTCCTCTATTGATGCACCACAATCCTATATGCTCATGTTAAGAGCAGTTAATTATTTTAAGTTCTCCTTTTTAATTTTAATATGTCAAACTCATTAATGGTAGTGCACACATCTGGCAAAATTATTGAGCATAAATTGTTTGTGAGGGTTGGGTACATTTTCCCATATAGCCATCATTTTTTTAATTGAAGTATTTTAATGTAGTAGAAGAAACTGTAGGAAGGAACGGCTGTGGCTCACCTGTGTGTGTCCTCCGATGTGCTTTCAGATGGGAGCTCTTTGTGTAAACCTTATTGCAGCCCTCAAAGTCACACCTGTGAATACGGCGCTTCTTGGAGTCGGGGGATTCAGACCTCCTTGGGCGCCTCGTGCCCTCAATACTGAATGGTGAAATAGAACTGAAACAAAAAGAACAAGGATCCTCAGCATGGGGAAGCCATGGAAATAATTAAGGCAGAAATCTGAATACGGTCCATCTTCCTTACCCCTGCATACCTACCAAACACATTGCACACAGTAGTGTGCACACTTATTAGAACATACCATTTATTCTTGTTGTTCGAGTTTGATTTTGTTGTTGTGCATATTAAGTCAAACGACTGAAACCTATTCATCTGGATAATTCACAATATATGGTAATTATGTATTGTCGAATTTGATTACTATAATTACTTCTATACATGCAATTAATCTATAATAGTAAGTGAAATCATCAAGAAACAAATGTTAAATCACATTTAAGTTGATGAAATAGATCAGCAGCAATACTAAAGTAGTCTTTTATGCTACTTTTTCTGGAAGTTGATGAGAAGATAAATGAACCCACAGACTGTTCCAAGACAATCTGAAGCATGACTTTGGGTTTTGAATTGGCTCCAACTAAAATAACTTTTTAACAACAAGTAAAGGCCAGATTACGAAGAGGTCTGAGGCTATTTTCTCGCATGTAAGTGTTTGCAGTGCCACCTGCTGATTGGTAACAAACACTGCATACCCAAAACCATATAACAAATCAGGAGATAGTGAACAAATTATACACCAGAAAAAAACATTGCTCCTGGTTATTTGAAAGCTCAATTTCAAAGTAAGATCATAGAAAGAGATAACATAGGTGGAGAAAACAATAATATTATATTTGATGCATTTTTTTGTTGGATATTATTTGGACGCTGCAAAATACAATTATGCACTGGAGCTGACTGGAGTAAAACAAAATAAAATAGTAATTTAAACATTCTCAATTCTATGTTAATGTTCAATTATATGCCTTGACTTATTCAGTATATAATTATACTGTGTATTAAGCACATGGGTACATTATTAAGCCAGTTAATTGTGGTTAAAACTATACATGAGATCAATTATTTTAAAATATTGTTGTTTATTGCTCATGCTAGTATTTGGGGAATTGGCAGATATTGATGATGGAGAGTGACCTAATGTTTGACCTTCACTGCATAAAGCCCATGCTGAGATAATACAACATTTAATGTAGCATTTCCACGAGAGGGAAACATCTGTACACATCTGGCTTTGTAATTCCTTTTTAAAGGCCTTTTCTAGCATATGTGGTATTCTTAGATGTATGTTTCAGGGAAACCACAAGTCGCATACTTTAATTTAACATTGTAGTGAGCAAAAAAGAAGCAAAATGATTTAAATATTGATGATTTTTCTTGTTTAATGCAATATATTTTATACTAGAGCCCGACACTTAGATCGATGTCTTAATTTGTTTAAGCAGTCAATGCATTCTAAAGAAGTAAATTAAGCAGCAGCTGAGAAAAGTCAATCAAAAGGTAAATATTTACTTTCCATTTCATAGTTTCATACTTTTGTATCAAAGGAAAGGCTACACTTACACAATGGTTATGGAATGGAAATGGAAAACTCTGCCAATTCGATCTAACCTGTTCTTACAGTTATCCAGGTGGTGGCTTCTCCTTTTCTAATTCACTAAAATTCCAATAAAATATAATATTTTGACAAAACAATACTTTCACAAAATCGAATCTTTAAACACAATTAATTTGCTGCATAACAGGTTAGTTTAATGATGTAAATAAGGTGTAGACAAGTGTATTTCAATATGAAAAATAGCTGTTTAAGTATAGTACAATTAAAAGGACAAATTACATAATTTAATTAATATAACAGTGTTAGAGTATGTTGTCCAAGGTTCCACAGCAAGAGAAAGAAAAGAAAAGAACAGAAAAAGAATCACAGCACATAAACAGTACAGAACTATTTAATTTGACATTTCCTTTGAATTTGCCCCCTACAAAGCATTGACTGGTATCTAGACATAAGCCATATGTCTTTAACACAATGTACAATGTTAAATGCGGCAACAACCACATTAAAATCTCAAATACATTTTTTTATTTTTTCTGTCTCCAAATTTAATGTAACATCCAGGACTCAAACCCAAACCATGTGCCTTTTATCAAGGTGTGTTTTTAATATCATTGGATATGGTTTTGACAGTTGTATCCATTTGAAATGTTAGTGTAATTTTTCAGCATTGACTAAACATTTTTATTAAACACAAAATTAAATAATGTTGAAATTGTCCATAGTAAATAAAAATTGACTTTATAGACAATTTCGTCTTAAGGAGAAGTTCTAACATTCTGGCCTTATTTAATCAATACACTGTCTTTGCTATTATATGAATTAGACATACATTTAACCAAGATGTATTGAAACCTGACATGCACTGAATAATGAACAAATAATAATGTAACACTCGATGTATAATTTATCATATGGAATTAGTTTGCCTCTTATATGATTGGAAGGGACAGACTGTATGCACTGTATGTGTGAGTGTGTGTGTGTGTGTGTGTTTGTCTGTGTGAATTGAACTCATTCCAATGGCTACTTGCATGTGAACATGACAGGCCTGCAGTTGAATAAAATTACATCAGTGAATAGGAATGAAAAACATGTCACCTATCCCACAAACCATTCCCAGGCCACATCTGCAATTCCACGTCTTAAACGCAGCCTTTTTCCAAAGCTCAAATTCAGAACTGTTCCCCAAAACAATACAAAATTAAACATAACCCTTTTACGCACTGGTTACACAGAAGCTCCTGTATTAACCTCTAATATAACTGCACTCCATACTTAATCACTTTTCTGTTAATTAGAGACAAATCATACATAGAATACTGTTTGTGATTGTTATACAAAATACTCTGTTCATCTACTTTTTTTTTTTCCTGTTTGTAAAGCACCCTAGCATGAAATTCTCCGAAATATCAAGACACTCCTGAGGCAATTTTATCCTCCTCATGTTCAGATCTCTAGGAATTGGAAACCATCTCCCCTGGCTCATCTGAACTTGAGTCCTCCCCTTCAACTTCATATGTCAGTATAACTGGGAAACCCAATTTTACACTTATGGGAGAGGCATTCCTTATTTATTCACATTTATCCTATACACTCCCTCCAAAACATATTGAATTTCAGCTTTTGTAGCTTATACTGTATTATCCCAGACTGCTTCAGATTTGTTAATATAAACTATGAAATAATAGATTTAGAAATGTAACTAAACATTTTTCAGAAAGCACTTGTCCATGGAGTTCTGATTTAAGCCATAAAACAAGTTCAAGTGGATGGCATGGTATTTTGTAATGCTCACACAAAAAGGAACAAAGAAAAGTGTCACTGCTCATTAAATAAACATGCTAGATTAATTTGTGTAGCACACATTTATTTGAGGAGACACTGCAGCATCACAGTACTTTCCCTTTGTAAAAGGGGGGTCTAGCCCTATCCTATCATTTTTTACTAAATATGTAAGACAAATTGATGGGATTCATTATTTTACTGGATTTAATTTGTTATAGATCTCTATTCATGTTAGGTTCCCCCAAAATATGTACAAAAAGCCAATATACAAAAAAAAAGGAAAAAACTACCTGAAACAATTGAAATTCACATCTTCGTATAATCTCTACAGCCTCAATAGAATTAATTTACATGGGGATGGTACTTTAATTGGAGTTTATTATTAAGTATAGACAATATCAGTTGAACACAACTGATTTGTGAATAAGGCTGTTTCAAATGAAGGGTGCCAGAACCCTTGACTAGGACAATAAATATTCCTAGTTATGTGTGTTCCTGCCTCCTAACACTAGAGGGAACCCCTTCACTTAATTTCATTCAGATGCACCCAAGACTGCTTTTGTCAGATATGTGTGATCAAGAAAATAAATACTCTTTTGGCTCTTCATGAGGTTCAAGAGCAAGCACGAGTAATCATTTAAAAATACTCTTTTAATTTTATAATGCTGAAGTCAGAGTGACATTACTGCAAGATTCCTTGATGTTAGCATCATAGTTTCCAGTTCTATTATTTCCATATAACTATTTGTATTCCTCTTTCTTACAGGTATATACAACTAAGTGCTAAGTGCCCACATGTCAGTTTCTTACTCTACCCTTCCTTTCAATCATTAATATTGTATGTTATGCAGGGGGAATCTAATCAGAATACATTCCTGCTTAATTTCTGCCATGTCTAACAGTAGCTACATGTTTAATCATTTCACACTGTTTACTTCAAAATCTGATCTACAGATAAGTGATCAGTATACAAATGGTTGCTTCAGTTTACAAAATGATATGCCAAATTAATTATGCTGAATCGAGATGAAGAGTAAAACCACAAATGAGAACACTGGTCTGCTCAGTTCAGAGCCATGCCTGTTCTCAGCACGTTTGTTCTCAGGACAAGCCTGAGAAGATTATGAATATTATTCCACATTAGTCCAAGTGACGTGAAGCATGAGGACACATCTCCACACAGTGAGTCGAACCACCCATGCATTTTAATTGAAATATTAGATTAAAAAGCTTAAGTTGTTGCCCTCAAATTTCAGCGCTTCTTTCTATACCAGGAAGTTGCTCAATGCTCATATCTGTCCTGCGTGTCGCTGAATGACAAGCTAGTCCCTGTTCTCTGGTCCCAGAAGGAATACACAGTCCTTCCAAGCCCTGATTAACATGCTCAGAGTACAACGACTGCAGCAGCTGAAATGGTCCCTGCCATACATAAGGGGAGGGGGCACGGAGATGGAGACTGGCCAGACAGCCCCTCTGGTGAACTGTCTCATACACACGCAGCCCACTTCCTGCTGTTCTGTAGCTACAGGGATCACCTGTTGCTCTTGGCAGGCTGCCAAGCTGGGGCCTAGCGGAAATGACAGAATCTGTTAGAAATGAGGCTGAACTCCCAGTCCCCTGTCCCAGAGTGAGAGGAAACATCAAAACAAAGCAAATGCAGAACTTGAGCTAGCTCTTTCACATGGGATACCAACAATTCAAAGGAGTTCTGCGAGGAGAAAGCTCTAGAGGTGACTGCCAGGCTTTGGTAAATTACTCTACTGGTCCCACAACTGCCTTAAGCTCACACATCTGAAATCACATGCTGCAGTACAGCTTTAGCTGTCTGGCTTCAGAAGGCCAACTGGGGAAGTAACACGTCAGCCTACTCAGAGCAGCACAGTCTCAACAGTAAAGCATGGCCAAGCTTTTAAACACAGCAGTAAACCCAAAATGTAGTCTGTGGTGGCAAGTGTGTAGAGGCTTTGTAAAGAAAAAGCTCTCTTCAGAATATTTCGTAGTAACTGTGCATGAACAATCTGTCCAGAATGGATACCAAAGCTGAGCTCTATTTATTTTTAATTCCATTTTTGATTCTCAAAGTTGTGCTGTGACATGTTCATTTTTACGTACCTATAGTTTTTCCATCTTGCAAAATGAACTGCAAGAATGATGTTCATAAAGTCGGTGGTAATTTAATTGTCATACAAAGCAAAACAATTATTGCACCTGGAAACATTATAAATGAGTCAATTAAAATGAGATTAAACTGACATATAAAACTTGGTAACATTCCGTGGTTGCTGGTATTTTCTTTACTGGGCTGTGATGTGGTAGCCCTCCCCGTCAACCTGCAGGACCATAGAAAGAGCAAAGCAGTGCCTGCTCTCCCTACAGGCTTTCCACATAGCCTCAGTACAAAAAATAAGGGAAGAATCAAGGTATTGGTAATGTTGGGAGTAGTGTTGGAAGAAGAATATTTTTCTCATACAAAAGGTGACAAAAAACAGCATTGACTTTGCCTGCTTATAGGTCTCATAAATGCATTGAATTGGCACTTCTCTTCAATATTGTACTGTAATATAGTTATTGTGTGCTTTGAACACAGCTACTGGTTCTTTTGGAAAAATACAGTAGTGAGAGTACAGTACTGCTACAGCAGAATTATGTCCAAAAGCAAGAACTGGAACTAATGCACAAATTCACATGCACAATATTTTACTTTGTAATGTTACTATTCCAGTATTACCAGTCTAAATGTTTATATTTTATAACATTAAAAGGACAATGTATTCAAGGGCTTGCTTCTGTTAAGGTTCCATTGAGAAAGTAATCATATTTAAAATAAAAAATATAAATGCAATATCATTGCACAATTATCGGCTGGATTATGTGTTTATGAGATTGAATGTATTCTGGTCAGAGCAGACCCTCAGAAGAGTGTTTCACAACCACTGGCTTGGACCCAGCTTTACCCTGGCAGGCTCAGTAAACTTTCCTGTGTTTGTTAAGAACAAATCTGAGCTTAGAGGAAGTGCAGCTGAAGCTAACTTCAGATGGGTTTTTTTTTCTATAAAGAATCTGCTTTTTTCCTTTTCTTTTTTCAGTTTCATTTGCATCACCTGCTGATTTTCGTATATATCTCTGAGCATCTCTCCCCACGCACATACAGTATGTACTTCTTTGACGTAGCTTGCACAAGTGTGTCACAACACGTCACTTGACTGCCTAGCTTGAGGCTCCCTGAGTACAGGCAGTGTGCTATTAACAGTACTACATTCAACATTTTCTGCTTTTAGCATATACTGCAGCAGATCTCTCAGGGCTAGCTGTTACAATCACAGATTAGGAACATCATAAGTTAAATACCTTTGAACCACTACAGTCTCATTAGTGAGTTCACTAACATTGTCACATTCACCACTCCAATTTTCCACCTCGAAGAACATTTCAACAATGACTTTATCTTTACATATTCCACTTGCAAGCATAACAAATACACATGAATTGTAGCAGTTATTGATAGTTTTGATACTGACCACTGGTAAATAATAATTTTCTCTTAATATAAATTATACTTAATACAGGAGAGCTGTGAGAATTGTTTTTTTGTTTTGTGGTCTTCTGGGGGGTGTAGACCACATTGAGGGCTAAGGTGCTAAAATGAACGGATGGCACAAGAAACTGAACACCACTAAACTCACAGAAGCCTGTCTATCACAAAAATGAAACCAAAAAACACCTTAAAAAGCAGCGGGTTGGTCAAAGTGATAGACTGATGGATACGAGCAGTCAAGCAGACCAACAGATACCCTGGTTATAAATAAATGGATGAGCTTATAAATAGATAAACAGACAGACAGCAGTAGTTACCTTTCACTCTCCAGGCATTCTTGCACAACCAAGCAATCTATGAACTCACTCCCTATTCCCCCACCTGTTCAGTTCACTGGGCCCGGGCCCCAGGAGGCCACACAGACACCAGCAGTGTTGTTCTAACAATAGCTCTGCCAACATCTCTGCACTCCCTGGAGCTCATGAATATGCTAATGCTGCGCAGAAGTGCTGGTGTCAGACACGTGCTTTCAGGAATAACTTTACTTATTAATGAGCTTACCTTGGGAAGAGCTGGA
This sequence comes from Amia ocellicauda, assembly GCF_036373705.1. Lineage (NCBI taxonomy): Eukaryota > Metazoa > Chordata > Actinopteri > Amiiformes > Amiidae > Amia > Amia ocellicauda. Next base: position 20,078,842 of record NC_089855.1, read on the forward strand.
GACATCAAGTTTCCCTCCCTGCCAATGCCGTTTGTTATCATTTACCTGCAGACTTCAGTCATGGTGTTTGTGATTCTGAACTGGAAAGGGAATTTACTTTTGAACACAAACATCTTGCTTACAGTTTGTGCTATATAGTTTATACTGCTTCAATGGAGAATTTGAGGGACACAAACTGAGATAAAACTAGGTTTTTCCATTAAGGATCCTTCCAGCTCAATAAACTCTTCCTCCTTTTATGGTTTTTATTTTTCAATGAACGGGCCAATTAGCCAAACATTTGCTTTAGTGTTTTAGATTTTTTTTATATTTATATGTATTTAGTGTAGAAATATGTGTCTCTGGTTTAGTACAACACATGTATATTCCAATTAAATACTAACAAAAGCCATCCACTACACTGCAATATCACAATATATGTAATCTATAAAATCACATCCCAGAATATTTTGACATTTAGTACTTGTTTTACAATGCTTTCCTCTTAATATTGCAGATAAGGCTCTGCAAATGAGAAGCCATAGATTTCTTTATTTTATTTTTTTAACTTGAACTACATGTGAGGATAATGTCCCTTTTATGAGTTATCCAGGTCAATATGTCAACCTAATGAATAAGACCTATATTATGTTGGTTAATAGAAGATTATATCTACACATCTTGGGTCAGTAAAGGTTCACAGACAAGAAACATTCCTCTTTTATTTGCAATTGCTAATGGGGAACTCAGAATCAAAGACTCTATATGGTGATGAAATTACTGGAATAGTTTAAAGATTGCCTTGGGTGTTTTATATTTTATTAATCAATGTCAATATTTTCCTGCTTGAAGCACGTGTGTGTGAGTGAGCTGTGGATGCGCCTGCAGCTGAGACCTATATCCCTTTCCTTATGCTTCCTGTACTGTATATACTTCAAAGCTCATTTCAGCACTGACATACAGTGCTTCCCGTCCAGCCATGGCTGAACTGATCCTACTCCTCATTTACTCCTGGGTTCCTACTCCTGCATTCTTTGCAAAAAGTGTGGGGAATTAGAAGAGCCCATTGTGTGCTGGACTGGGACAACCTGCCAGAATGATAGATGGTCAGGCCAAGGCAATAGATGTAGAATGGGGTGACACAGCCAATGGGGGAACCCTGAGCAGTGCTGGTGTAAATCATTGTCACATTTCCTTGAATCATCATGGAGAAGTCAACAATCAACCCTTGGTCTTGCATCTATGCCACTGCAAGTCTTTTTCCCAGTGAATCCTTGACTATATAAGTGATCTTCAGCAGCAGGGTCAATTAAGTAATTCAAGTTGTGGTCGAATGGAGGTTTGCCTATCCCTGATGTATATCATACATAATGTGTTGGAAACACATGCAATATATACTATACATTCAAGGGCACAGTATAGAGTATAAATACTACAAGATTTCTCTTCAAGGTAGTAGTTGTAATTTATAGAACATCTCAATTAAGTTCCCAAGCTATTGGAGAAGAAATATTGGAAGCTGAAGAATAAAATACAAAAAGAATTAAGAATACAGTTCCCCCTCCTCGGTTTTGTCTTTTTCTACCATTTCACGATATAGCTAGATTCTGTCTGCGTCCTGTAAACCAATGAACTGATGAACCTAATCCATGCATTTTACAAAGCTGTACCCCGGAGAACGAGGCTCAGCTTGGTTGTTTCGGGTGAACCAACCACAGACAATTTTTCTCTGCCCTTGGGATCACCAGGGCCCACATGGTGAGGCATATAGGACCCCAGCCAAGATTAGAAGGCTGGATTTAAATCAGTGACCTCCCGACTGCATGGCTCCTCTTACACACAGCACTGTCTTTTACCCCACAGCCATTCGGGACACCCATAGCATTCTGTTAAAGTAATCCGAACACTTTTGAATTTAAGAAGTCAGGCTCACAACGTTACCTGTCAGTTCACCTTTCTTACTTAAAATCTCAGGATACATTTTTGATATATTTACAAGCTCTTTAAAGAAGGTACAATGCAAAAGGCCCCTGTGATGTTCAGAATCCTTTACATTAGTATAATAGTTATCAGTTGCATAGAGCAGAGTGGATATTCTTGAATCTATGATTTTTGTACTTAATCAAGATGTCATGTGACACAGGTAGAAAATGATGAATGATGGCAAGGAAGCTTATTTTTAGTACATGGGAAAGGTCATGGTTTGGATGAAGTCATTAGGCATGGTGAAAAGATTGACTTTGATTTTAGTTATGTGGCATCAGAAAGGTAGTGATAGGATGAAGAAGGAATTTGTGACGACCAACCCTTTGTGGCATCAAGTTGTTTAAAGTAATTGTATTACAATATCTTGGCACTATGCTTCCCCCATTAAAACAGGCAATTGAAAAAAGTGATTTTTTTGTTTTATGCATTAACACTGGTACCTTTCTTGAGCAAGTTAAATCTGCAGAGTAAGTGGATAATTGTCAAGTTTTTTCTGTGTATTTCTACTACAAAACACAATCCCAGAAGGAGGCACAGGGTTAAACAAAGCTGCCACCAAATGCAACCACAATAATGCAGGGAGAAATTAAATACTGGCTGCAGAGTCCCTTATCTGCTGTTGCAACTTTTGGGAAGTGACCTGGACACTGGAGTTCTCAGCCATCTAATATAAATCCCTCAATAAACACTCCTGTTTCTGGAGTTGAAAAAACATTAAATTCAGTTAAAACCACTCACTGATCCAACAGGATATTAAAAGCTATGGACCTTTCTTTGCTCTGGGTGGATTAGCTGCAGGAGTTTACTAGATTTATTCACACACGTGTCAGTGTTTGTCCATCCTGTAATTAGTAAGGTCAGGGAGGACAGATATTCAGCACAATATGTGCACTGACTGCCAAGGGGCCATGTGCGCTCCTAAGTAAGACTCTGATGTGAGGTTGGATTGACAGTGTGGTGGCGGTGACTCAGGTTGGAAGTGGTATAGAGTATGGAAGTGGGCTTTCGCTGGAAATGAAACTCAGCAAATCAGAATATTCTCACTCAAATCATGCCCTGATAGGAGTCAGAGTGACATGAAAGTTATTTGGTGAAGAACAAGAGATCAATATTGTTTTCTGGAATAGCAAAGGCTGTTTTAAAGCACACAAAAAGAGGCAATACTCACTCCTGCACCGCCCTTGCAATAGAAAGAGCTGTGGATCCAGTTTCATTAACACTGTCCAAGGTCACATTTGGCAGGTCGTCATCATCACTGTCACTTTTGATTTGTCTCGGAGACAAGCCGTTGGGGTCTGTTTGTGCTGTGATAAAAGAGACATAACAAGAAGAAATTAGTATAATAATGTTAGGGGTATACTTCAGAAAAGTAATGAGTCAGCTAATGAAGAAGAAGAGAGTTATATTTCCTGTAGCTTCCCACTCGTATCAGACAAAAATACTATTGCAGCAATAAATAGATGTGAACTAGAAGATAATTATGCCTGGATATTACTCAGCATTATCCAAAGTGTTGTGAGTTGGTCTACAGAATGAAAGAGTAAGTGTTATTCAAACACAGAAGATTATCCTGTAGAAGGGAATATCTGGGATCTTGACTGAATAGATAGATAGAAGTATAAAGACCTTGCTTAAGCTTTATCATGGCTTTAGGGCACACATAAGGTTACAAGCTGAACCTGCAAATACCACAATAACAGATTCATATTTTTATTTTGAATGTAAGCACCATGTAATTGTTTGTATCCTTATTCTGTCTAGATGATGTCTTCTTGTTAGTCATCAACAACTCTTAAAAGTTGAACTTAAAGATAATAACACAGTATACAGGGCCGGCCCTGGAAATCTGCCACCCTAGGCAAGACAAAACAATGCTGCCCCGCCACCATTGTCATCGGGGATGGGGAGTGACGAATCTGAGTCATTCTTCTCCACACCGGCTGATGGACATTGCTGCACGCTGATAAATTCCAGCAGCGAATTGATGTGGTTTAGAGATTGTGCCTCTTTTCTCATTAGTTTTTGTCTCTTAGACATGGTAGCAAATTGTTTCAAATCTCTATAGCTTACTTTTAGCAAACATTATATCCACTAGTAGTAGCTAGCTAACGTTAGCAGGCTAGGTTAGGCTACTGCCTTAATCACTAATCATCTTCATCACACACAAACATAAAAAACAAAACATCACATCACCATAGCTATCAAGGATAGTGGGAGTGAACTACGGGAGAACCGGGAATGGGGTGAGGCAAAAACTGCAGCAACGCTTTGAGTTGGTGGCTGGGGTGCCGCCGATCAGGGGCGCCAGAGGGTGGTAGCCAATTGTCAAAATGCCACCTCAAATTTAAGTGCCGCCATAGCCAGCTGCCTAATCTTGCCTAATAGGAGGGCCAGCCCTGATAGTATACATCCATACTATTTAGCATTACCAACTGGTCCCATGTAAACATGACAACTGTAAATCAGAGTGAAAGCGCTCATTCATTTAATGGAAATATGTCCTATTGAAATGGCCATACAAAACACAGATGTACAGAACAATGTTTTTGCAGGGCTTTAATTCTTTATGGGTCAATTAAGACATCTTTAAGAATTCATATCCATTCAAGTCTGTAGAAAAACTAAACACAAATGTTTAAATGTCAGAGAAAATTAAACAAACTGTGATTTTTAAGTGCTTCATTAAGTAATTAAATAAATACATAGATAGAATTGATAGATTTCACTTTATTACAGGGGAAAATCTAGTGTTTTCAAGACTTTGTTTCCATTTCATCCCAGTTTATTCATCACATATGAGTAGTGGAGTTAACTTCCTGAAGAAGGTGTTTACTTAATCCTGTGCTAATTGACAGGTTGTACTCTGCGAATTTCCATACAATTCTCTAAAACAAAGGTATTTCTCCCCCACTGTATAATTGGCAGCCTCCACAGACCTGTTTTGCACCCAGCGATATCTAATGTTTTTACCAGATTCTGTCCTAATTTTGCACATAGTTATTCCTGTGTAATATTTTTCCAGTTTTAAAAAGTGGTTTCTCAGTAATTTCCAGACCCTGAGTCAACAGCAGACTCTCAGTGGACACTGTCTTGCAGCAGCCCCCCAGGCCTCCCTCTGTCAGAGCCTGTCAATTTCTCCTCATTATCAGCCTGGGGCTGGTGTGTCCTTAGGGTCTGGCATGACAGAGCCAGATTTCCTGGAGTCAGACCCACTCCACCGCTATCAAGGACTACCCCCACCCAAAGCAAAAAAATAACAGCGCTAGATCACTTGAAACTTTATGGCCAGTTGAGTTTTATATGGGTATGCAGAAGACTGAGATTAGTTTACATTTAAGAACAGATATATATTCATGAAAATTGCCAATTACATTTTCATTTACACTATAATATTTATGGAATCCCCAGCTGTTAATAAATTCACATTACTGCTATTCACATGGAGTAAAACAGGAGAGATAAGCACAATGCATCCTCCACAACATGTTCCGTGAGGTCATTGACTTATTTTCACATTGTGACAGAGACAGGGCATTGTCAGCAGGACTAATGCTGCCGTCTCTGATAATGCTGCAGTCTCACAGGGGTTCTGCAAATCACAGGGGCTAAGCTGAGGAAAACTGGACTGCCTCTGAGCCCAACCAAATCATGGGAAGAGCATAGTCTGTTGTGTGCCATAATTAGGACCCTGTAATTTACACAACCTGCTTTCTCCGGCTGGACTCCATTCCTCGCAACAAAGGTGGTCATGCAGTCTGCTTAATTAAACCACTTATTGATTAATAATCTCCCGATTCCTTATATCCTCTCAATTAGTCATTCTATTAAAGCACGTTGGCGCATTGATTAAGTGGCAGCAGCTACACACTGTTATTTAGTATCCCTTTATTACTAATACATCTTATTCAAAATTATTTATTAGAAAATGGAAATAAATAGTTTAATTGTTTCAGTTTACTAGTAGGAACACATAATTTGTCAACAAAAGAATAAAAACAACAGCACTGATTCCTGGAAGATGTTTTGCAAAATACTGAAATCATAACATCAATGCTGTAACATATAGGCTATACTACATTATAAATATAACATTATAATGTAGCGAAGAATGAGTCTCACACACACCCACTCGTAACGTGAAGAAAACACTCAGCAATACTACATTAAAGGAGGAAGCTTCACTTTTCTGGGGCACCGACTCACCTTTGTAACAGCCCTGACTTTATCGACTACTCTGCAGGTACAACCTCACTTATCCCCGCTTGTTCACCCTACGTGATATACAACCCAACCCAATCAAATATCAACATACATGCATGATAGGGATCACTTAATCTCTTAAATCTTGTTATTTAGCAGGGACCCTCCCACAATTACAGCACAATGTGCCCTAGCGTCCCTCCATGCCATGTTACCATGATAATAATGCAAGGTTGGTCCCAAGCAGCACATTAAGTGTCACTCGCAGTTTCATGAAACAAAATATCCTGTGCATTAAGAATTTGATATTAAATTTAAGCATCCTCAGTTCATTAGACCTGCCTATAGATTGGCATTGGCATATACAGAAACTTGGCCATAAGAATGAAGAACTTCAGTATTAACAGAATTGGTAACCTGTTTCTTTTAATTTACTCAATTACCTTTCATACTCATCATAATTAGTTTTTGTTATTCTAGTTAGTCAATGTGTTAATTTCTTAATTGTGATTTCGATTCATATAAATGGTGTGGCTGCAAGGACATCTAGGGGATAGCAGTTGAATTACTATTGAGAAAACAAGTCGCATAAAACGGGGGACTGTAGTCTTAACTGGTACAGTTGGCTACATATAGCGTGTCCCATATGCTTGGTTATTTACTTAATTGGTAAACAAATGGAGATTTTCATCACTTAATAAGTGGAAACAGAAAACCCATCCCATTGCACCCTAGAGAACACATGATGTGCTAAAGTACTTCTGTTGAGTGGCAATAGAACATAGATAATTTAATGTGAGTGGCACATAGAAGCCTAACTAAATTACTGGAGGACTAATCTAATTACTGTATATTTGTTGTATTTTGGCTCTGTTTATTTCATGTTTCCCAACCTTAAATATATATATATATTTTTTTTAACCCAAACATTAAGTTAACTGGACTGGATACTGTGATTATTTATTTGCTGGTGTAATGATGACATATTGCAAAATTAAATACCTATATTCTTATGCTCTCATCTGCTGTATCTCTGCTAAAAATAAATCTGATCATAATAACATGCACTGATTTACCGTTTGTAACAGATAATGTGTGTGACAGGAGAGAAAATCATTGTTTCTAGAAGGTCCATTTAATCTTTTAAGCAAACAGATCCCATTTCAATAGTTGAAATTATCTAAAATAGTATAAAGGGTTCTTTCTCTATGTTTGTGTTGTGTTATCTGAAAGCACCACATAAAGTGTGAATTTTGCAGGAAGACAAAATGTGTGAGAAAAACAGCAATGGATATTGTTTAACGTACTCCTTCAGACAAGCATAGTGTTTAAATAATCAAATTATTTAATTTGAATACTACACCTGAAAGACTGAATGTGCTGTACATAACAGTTGTATTATCAGTATCAGCCATTCATATTCTGCAGTTAAAATGCTTTTTTCTTTTTTTTTCAGCAACAGAGAGACATATTTTGGGCCATTGTGTGCAGCAGGGTTCAGGTTTTTAAGTAACACGACAATCTTGCAGTCATGTGCTAGAAATAAGTCTGCTGATGGAACTACCAGTTTTTTATGGTAGTACTGATGGTGTCAATCTATGTAAATCCAAATAGTTTACAAAATATATATTGTTCTCGTATAAGTTATATTCTCTCTTCTCTCTTTTTTTATCTTTTAACTTAAATGTTAACACAGCTATGGTCCAATGCATGAAGCATCCATGTTCACTTGTACTAGAGCTTACTCTGTACAGTAATGCAGGCTGTGAAGTATTTCATCATTAGGAAAACAAGGGCAGTGTCCCCGAACCCAGTTTGTAAGCTTATGAACTTATTTTGCATCATATTAGTCATCCACTGCATTAATACTTCATGCTGTGTGTTTGGAGAAATGTCGCTTTGTATTGGCCAGGCTGAATATGAAGTGTATTGACCTGTCGTGCCACTGACATCCACTGCAAACCAGTTCAAGTGCTCTGCACAATTTTTGACAAGTTCTCTTATGAAAGATTAATCTGATGCATAAAAAGGACCTCTGGCAATTCTCTACCAATGAGGTCCCTAGGCACTGTTTAAGCAGTCGCCAAAACATTGTGCAATAAAAGGAAACTACTATATACAATTTACAGTGTATGTATGTATATACATTAAAATCTCAAACATAAAGCTACAAAATTAACACACAATGTGTACAAACATTCAGTTATGAAGATGGAATTCAATTCTGTACAATATAAATACAAAAGGCATGCACTGATAAGGTTCAAATGTTAATCATCTGCAAAGCATTATCAGTCTCTAAATTGAAAATGCAAAAGCAACACATACAATATACTATATCATGTACCAAACGATGTCACACAATTTTACAATGAAAAAGAGCAAGAAAAAAAAGCTATTTAATCCTCATGATTTAATCTTCCTGTTGTTTTAAATCTATGCCTGTTTCCTTGGAAACCTGGCAAGAGTCAGAGATAAAGGAAAGGAGGCAAACCTTCCGGAATCAGAATGCTAGTCAGCAGCTTTTCACTGAGCATGCGTGGCATCTAACAGCATTTAATTTAATTTAATTTAAATTAAGGCCCAGGAGAGATTCCTACACACCATAAGCAATAGGTGTTAGGATGCATGTATGGTAAATAGCAACAATACAACTTTAAAATAAAACCAAACAAAGCAAATGTATATGAAAAAGGTAAGATACACAATCATCAAAGACAGTAAATATAACAAGGATGAGTATCACTCATCACAAAGTCACAAAGTGACTTTCACGACTGTATCTCATGAACTATGTCTGATATCACACATGCCTATATATGTGCATTGGTGCCCTTCAGTAACCCAGCAAGGCTAATGTTCATAACGTCTTGACAGCTGAGAGGTAAGAGTCTTGGCTGGTTAATGAGAGTAACTCTGAACGGAAAAAAGCTAAATTTAGCAACATTTAACAGCACCAGATCACTAAATGTCTGTAACAGAAGGGTCTTGGACAAACAAACGGAGGGCCGGAGAGAATGGTATACACATGCTTAGGGAGCAAGTGTCTTGGAAAAACAAGCAGCCAGTGTTTATTTGAAAAAACACAATTTGGGGAAGTGACTGAATTAAGTTGGCACAAAGTTGTTACTGTCATGTTACTTTTTATTTGGAGCCAATCACATTTTTTGTTCTTGTGTTATGCATGGCTTTGTGCAGCATCATCTTTTGAAGTCACCCCAAAACTTTGCTTTATGAGGGGCCCTCCCAAAAAGCCATGTTTCTGGAGTTTGGTGACCAAACTTGGTGAATATTGTTACGAATGATAAAATTAAGAGATTAATAAATCAAATGAAACCTTATATGATGAAATTGCTTTGTATTTAAAAACACTATTTTGTATTTGAAAATATAGATTTCATGAGTTTCTGCAGTGAGCACGGGACACTGTCAGAATGATGGTCACACAGATAGATGCAGTAGAACAACAGAAATTAAGATGACCATAGTAAATCAAAACATTTTAGAAGCTTCTTCAGATAAAACAATATTTAATGTTCTATCAATTATTATAATCTTAAAATGTAATTGTTTTTGTCATATGGGCTTAAAAGGAACAGCGCCCTTGAAAAGCCTATTAGCACATGGCTTTAAAGCAGAATAATTATTTAATTTGTTCTACCAACAATAATAAACATTATCTAAGTTGTAAAAAAATCATGTATTTTATTTATTATAAAGATTTTACATGTTTACATTAACTCAATATAAAATTATTTAGGTTAATTTCCCATGGACCACTGTTGTTCTTAATAAGCCCACTAAGCCCAGAACCCATTGTACCTCATATTAAAAAAGCCTTTAAATTAATTAATATTACTCAGAAGACATCATTTTCTTTCATGAACGTAACTACTTACCTTATTTTCATTAAGGGGATAAAATGGGTAGGCAGAGAAAAAATTATAGGGACTGCAATAACATGATGGAAGCTTGCTGTGAATTTCATGCAGATCATGGATGGACAGAGAAGAATCATTTTCAAGAGTATTTTTAGAAGCTGTTTTTGTGGGATGACATGGGATAACATGGGGCTGCCAAGAGTTTACATTTTTGACAGTCATGCCTCAGATATTTCTCTGGCACTTGCAACGAAAGCCATAGAAAATGGGGTTGTGTTTCACCAACTCCCATCTCACCTCACCCACATCCTTCAGCCAAAAAGTCAAAAGTAAGGATGCACCAATATGAAGATTCTGGGCCGATACCGATATCCAATATTTTTCTATTATTTATTGACCTATAGAACAAGAGCAGGTCGGGGGGGAACTGCACTGCAGTTTGTGTGCATCACTCATATTTTGTTAAAAGTACACGAGTAGAATAGAACAAATCGGATGCTTAGTTAGATGCAATAAAAACCGCACCATCAGAGAGAAATATCAGTCAGAAATATCGGCCATTTTAAAGCAATCGGCCAATAGCCGATATAATAACTTTTTGCCATAACGTCCCGATACCGATCAGTGGCTGATCAATCTGTGCATCCCTAGTCAAAAGTTAATGGAGGAAAGAACTGCACTGCCATTCCAATGTTAGCAGGGAAATTTGAAAGGAGGATTTCCCTGCGAAACTTGATCAGAAAACATCATTAGTGGCTTTGAGAGCACTGGAATATTCCCTGTGAGCCAGAGCTGGGTGGACAGACAAGTGTCCACAAATCATGCTCTTTTTCTGAAGCACCTGTGCAGACTTCCACAGCCCCAACCAGCACACCAGCAGAGCAAACTGCCTCTACAAGTGCAACAATTCCATGTGATGGAAATTAGTCTCAGATACTATATAAATACAATTTTAATTGGTTAGGTTGGTTATTTGAGGTCTGAATTCAATAATCTATAAAATATGAAGTGCTCAATCAATACAATTTGAAATATTTACTGTTAAAACTCATGTGGGTTCATTTGCGACACATGTGGGCTTAAAGGGTACATATGTACCTTATAAGCCCACTCCAGACTTTTCAGTTTTGCAATTAAATAAGTTAATTTAATTTAGTCAATTTATGACAAATTCTACCACAAGTGTTTAGATGAGAGATTAATCTTTGATTTAATACACACTTTATTGGGAAGAAATTCACATATTTATAAGAGAACATGTAAAACTTAGATTTTGGTGGGCTTAATTGGGTCACTTCCCCTATTTTTAATCACAGTGTAATTAACAGTTTCTGTGCATTTAATACATAAAAATGTATTCCTATTGTCACTCAAAATTACTGGATAGCCAATGTATTTACTAAAGCAATAATGATTTATGAAAGGAAACATGGCTTAATGAAACCTGAGGTACTGTAATTATATATTTTTGACATTGCTTAAAAAATAAATACATACATACTTCTCGGGCTCTAGATGAAAAAGAAAATCAAGTGTGTAGTCACA